>NC_071317.1:6099201-6434020 GCF_027563975.2 Plodia interpunctella
AAAGCCGCGTTATGCAACTAGTCGCTAAATTAAATAACTAGCACAAAGCCAAATTAATCTACGACAAGATTGTCATACAAATAGGCTTCTTATCGTTAAATTAAGGACGATTGTATGGATTAACATAGTCTGACAAAATGCAGCGTACCAAGTCATATTATTTAGCATTTAACGTCGGATAAAATTTGAATAAATCTAAATATCTAAAGAAATGGAAAGAATTCCATCGATAAAAACGTTGTTCTTAAATATTTAATTAAATAATTATAGGGGTGATTAAAAATAAACACTAAGTTTCAATATTATTATATTCATAACGTAGCATAAAGTTAAAATATTAGAAAAAAATAAATGCGTACTTAAATAATTCCACAAGAAATAAAAACTTGTGTCACTACATATCACTAGACTGTGACACAGACTTCAACAAGCTCGACAATTATTGATGGTAGATCGAGCAATCGATTAAATCGGGATAGCGAATATGCTTTGTAATCGATATTGATTCCAGTGGAATTAATCGCACACAAGATTACCGATCTGCAAACGACCTCATCCATCAAGAAGGTAAATATCTAAAGATATTATTAAAAAAAGGTAATATGAGTTAAATCGTAATAATTTAAATTGTATGAAAGTCTTAATTATACAATACTAAGTAAGTAGTTTATTATATAATTTTTATTATATAATATTATTTATATAGTTATTTGTAATTATTTATTTGTAATAAATAATTACAAATAACTATTTCCTATGGAACAATATAATATATGTTATTTATGCTATCTAAGTATTTTATATAAACTTTTATGATTATAGTAATCTTTTTTATTAATACTTTATTTATTTTTTACAAAATTATAAATAATAAAGAAATTCCAGCTTGTCGCCGCTTGGAAGGGTTCCAAGAAGAATGGCAGCATTACAGCTCTGAACCGCTATGGCAATCCTCTGTGCAAAGTACCTGCCCGCCCTTGGATCGCCCGTTACCTCACGGAGACGCGCTGGAATCTCAGACAAAAAGGATTTTGCCTCAGGACCCCATGGGCCCATCGTCTCAACAGCAAAGGGCACAATAATGTAGTTCGACTCCAAGTCACCATATTTCCTTCGCTTCAAAGTCGCGGCAGTAGCCGCAGCCGCGCCGGCCCTCAATGAGGTGGACTGCAGATGGGTGGGAGCGAGAGTGCCCACGCACGTAGCATTCCAAATTAGATACCTTCCCAGCTTCCAATGGAACCAACGACATCCCGTCCGGTCTCTTGCCATGCGACCTTCACAAACCGCTCGGCTCCAAAACCGCCGGAACGGATACAGAGACGAGAACTCTACGCATATTGTTGTTTAAGCTGCCATGATGGGCAAGGCGGACCTCCTCCTCCTCCTCCTCTATATAACCTCCTCTATATAAACTTAATATATTTTATATAAACTTAATATGTATTATATCTATATGTTTGTGATATTTATTATTTATATATCTATATAATGTAATATATACCTATTCGCACTTATTTTCAGGCGAAGAAGGTAAGTATACCAAAACCCTGAGCTTCCTGACAACACGACCGAGAATGAATCCGAAAACACGACGTCTCAGACGAGAGAATTTTCTACGATGAGATAGGATTTCTACTAAGACCAAACAAAACTGACCAAATTGTTCGCGGAATGGAATTCTGAATCAATTTACTTCCAAACGGAAACAGAATAAATTTAAATAATTAGATGAAAAATTCAGAATTTGCGCAGGAAACGAACCAATTACCCTGCGTAAACCGACTAGGTTCCTAACCATAGCTACGTATCGATATACAGGTTATAGAGATATTTATATTAATAGCGACCTGCAGGCATATCATCAACTTTTACAGAACGATTCCAATGCAACTCAGTTCAATTTAGGCACCTAAAATGAATCGCATTCATAAGAAAAATTAAGTCGATGGTACGAATTTGAGATGCAGTTCAGTTTAGGTCGTAAAGTGAATCGCGTTAAGAGATGATGCCACTGCCATAAGCCCACTGGCCCGACTTTGGACTAGATCACTTCACATTCACATTCACATACCTATTATGTGAAAATCAACGTTATCTTCGACTAATTATTGCTCGGAATAACAGAAGCTGAGACATTCCTTTGTAACCTTGTTGTTACAAAATTTATCTCTAATTGAATTTTGTTTGTTTATTTTATAAATCTTCGTGACTTACATTTAATTTAACGGTGTGAACTGCATCAAGATCCGTTACTTGGTTCAAAAGAAGAAACCTTGGAAACAGTACATAGAGATGATTTGGTTTTATACTATGTAGTTAGTCATCATCATATCGAGGGTGTTATTGCTAACACCGGTGTCAGATTTTATTCAAGTCGCCTAAAGGCATCTGACATGACTTCTACTACTACTTACACCATCTAGTGGCAGGTAGTCGCATACATGCTAGTGAACTAAATTGTCAACAAGTTTCCTCACGATGTCTTCCTACACCGCAAGTGCTGGTCTATTAAAACTACATATATGAATCAGATTGGTATACAAATTTATATGGCACGTGTAGGATACGAACCTGAGACCTTTCGATCTACATGTGAGCGTCTTAACCATTACACCACCACCGCTTCACTATGTTGTGATGATATACTTATATAGTCCGATAGGGACCAACACTGTTCAAATGAGTTTCTTTCGGCATTTCTTCTCAGCAGTGGTCGTTCCGAAATGCCAGTAGTTTGTAGCTTGTGAGAAATAACTATAAATATAAAGATTGACGAGAAAAAGTGCCTGTGAAGGTCTAATTTCTGAATAAATGATTTGAATTTGATCGGCGGAATCAATTCACAAAATATTCTCTACAGAACATTTGACTCCATAATATTCACATGTAATTATTAAAAAAAGGTAATTGAAATTCATTTGAAAAAGGCTAACATCTTTTTTGATAAATATTTAATTTTTATCGCATTATGATAATATAATATAAAATCTGAATAGAAAATAATTATTGTACAGTCAACGGCACATGAACCAAATTTATTGCAAATAGGGTAACTTGATGTGCTGTTGATTGTACGTACAGATAATTCTCATTCTCTCTTGTTTAAAAATAGTGTTTTGAACAGTAAAAAGGATCTTGTGGTAACCTTGTAATGAGGATATACAGTTGAATGAGGAATTTGCCCTCATCTCCACTGTTGTAGAACATTTGACTCTCTTTATGGGTTTGTGTCTCACCGCTGTCACCTTATAGTGTTTGTAAACACGCAGTTAGTTTGACACTAATTGGTGTGATAGCGGTGGGATACGAACACATACCAACTGCGTGTGTTTCACTACAGAACTATCTCTAATATTTTTGTTATCATACCAAGCAGGCAATCGTGCATGTGATCCACTTGATGGTAACTGGTCACTACATATTGTAACGCCAGCAATACCAGGGGTGTCACACGTGCGTTGCCTACTTTATGGCCTAGGATCTTTGGCCACAGTGCCCTGTAATCACACGCCTCTCTCACCCTTCAAACCGGAACACAACAATGCAAACACTGCTGTTTGGCGACAGAAATAGATGAAAAGGAGACATATAATATTTATTAGGATAGGTGGCTTGAACTGGGTATACATAATTGTGAATAAAATTCATAAAACATTCATTTATTATATATAGTATCATTTATTATATATAGTATATATTTTTATAGTATCGTTGAGTTAGTATCCCATAACACAAGTCTTGAACTTACTCTTGGGCTAGTTCAATCTGTGTGATTCGTCCTAATATATTTATTTTATATACTTGCTAAAATGGAACCCTTTAAGGGCGAATCCGACACACACTTTTGTCATTATAAACCTCATCGGTTTTTTATTATCTGCATAGACATCTACCACTGCTTGCTAAATTCACCCACTGTAATCATGCAATAGAGTTTGTAGTAAAAGAGCTTGAGTACAAAATATGATGGTTGAAAATATTCGATATTATTACAACATGCTAAAAGTACATTATAGGTAGACATACATGTAAACTTCTACCGCACCGCTCCTATCCTTATTTCATTGAAAATTAATATTTGAATATTTTAATTCTACTAATATTATAGTTTGTGAGTAAGGTATGTTTGTTGCTTCTTCACGCTGCAAATTTTTGTGAAATTTGATGATATTAACACATAATTTTTCATCAAAAAGTCTGATAGTAAATGGCGCTTTATTGAGTAGAAGAGAGTACTGGGGATAAAATTAAAAACGTAAGATTTTTTTAAAAATAATTACGACGAAAGATAAGGTGCGGGGTGCGGGTAGTTTCAAATAAATTCCAAATATATTTTCCCCATCAACATAATATCGTAACTAAATAAGTAAACTTTTCCAAATTTAATTAATATTTAAACTAAAAATTTAAACATTTCTAAACTAAAATCAAGAAAAGGTACCTATCTAAAAGCAAGCAAACTCACAATTTGATTGCAAACTAGGAACTCGGCAGCAAAAGTCCGGACTCTCACAGAAAACTAACGTAAATTTACAAGTTTGGTTGTTTCGTTTCGTTAGAGTTAGATTTTGTTTGCTTCACCTTCCCCTCTTCTAGAAATATAACTAAATATTGACTAATGCCAGCGCTTCCGTAAACTGGAAAACTTAGAAGTATGCCATAGCTCATTGTATTTTTGGAAATAAAGTTCCCATTCCGAAAACTAATTCATTATTTTGGTATTAATATCATCAGTTTGTAAACTCTTTATTGCACGAAGAAAACACATACAAAGAAAGCAGTGAAATAAAGAAAGAACGCGTACAAAGGCGGACTTATCCCAGAAAGGGATTTCTTCCAGTCAACCAAGTATTTGAAAGGAAAAAATTCAACGCACAAAGTAATGTAGCGTAAGATAAACGTGCAATGTGAAGAAAATAGATGTGCCCGAACACATCAGTCATTAAGATTTCTATGTATTTCTAAGTAGCTTGGCTTATTAAATAAACTCCTCATATTTATAGTGGAATTTTGTATAAATTTGGTTTGAGCGGATTCTTACACTACAGCTAGTAAATAAAATTATATATCACGAACCAATATAATAAATTCATTTATTTCAGATTTTCATCCATTTCGTTACAGTAACAATGTTCGTAGCCTAGTGATAGTAATGAAACAAATAATGAAAATAAAACAGTATAAGGGCAAGTATCAATCACTATCGCTCAATCCCAAGTGAGATTGAGCAGCAGTGACTGACTATGCACAGTCCAGTCTGCTTGCAATCATGCTCAGGGCGCTGTCGGCGCTCGCACGCACCCGGCGCACCAGGGATGTGCATCTTTTATGCATAGTGGCATAAAAACATTCAACGCAGTTCTCTGCGAACATCCTTGATGCAGTAATATATTATTATAACTAAAAAAAACTGTATTGAAAGCGTTCTTTACTCGAAATTAAAAAAAAAACAATAGAGTAAGAGAGTAATCTTGGACAATGTACCTTTCTAATGGCGAAAAAATTTTTGAGATCGTATCAGCAGTTTCGAAGATTACCCGCCTCAAACATACAAACTCACAAACGCTTACCTCTTTATAATAATAGTATAGATTAGAGAGCAACAAAGCAGTAGTTTGTAGCTTGTGAGAAATAACTATAAATATAAAGATTGACGAGAAAAAGTGCCTGTGAAGGTCTAATTTCTGAATAAATGATTTGAATTTGAATTTGAATTTCAACTTAAATATTGACATTTTTTTTTTTACAATTCATCTACAATGATTTTCGTAATTACTTTTTTTACGTAATTAATTTCAATTGTATTTAATTTAATTTGTTTTCATCTTTGCAAACTGGAAATATTAAAGTATTGCAAATGCAATGTCGCTCCTGGACTATAAGAGGGTTGGGCAATTAAAGAGCTAGAATTCGTAGCGATTAGAGACAGCGAACAATGTATAGTCGACGGAGAATTGCTACTAGGGGTTACTGACGATACGGACCAAAGATTTTGGACACTGTCCAAATGAGAACTTGTAAGTTTCCGTACTTACCTGTGTAGGATATACCTACGAATTATATTGGATATACCTATCGATGATAGGAGTTGAAAAGTTATGTAAGACAATGAGCACCAGCCTTCGGTACTCTAACAGTATGGCATGACGAATCCGTCGTGCAACTGCAACCCCGATACACCACAAACGATCCTGCACATATTAACCGACTGTCCTATATACGCGAAGGAAAAAATGGAAATAGAATTTCAAATAGAAAGAACAATTACAAAAATAACATTAAATGAAATAATAAAAGACAAAAGCATAAATATAAAATTCTTGGAATATTGCAAAAAGGTAGCCAAAAAAGTCACTCATACAAATAAGTAAAATGTAATAATAAAAATAAATAAATAAATAAATAGCTAAAAATTTCTTAATGGACTAAAAAAGGTCCCTGCCCACACATGCAGGGGTAAACTGTTTTAAAAAAAAAAAAACAGTATGGCATATCATGTTCAGTTATTTTGGAAGTTGACATTATCAACTGTGTAGAATGGTATGTGTGTATGCAATGTACATCTCCGTAGGTACCTACGGAATCCTGACAATTCTATAAACCATATACAGTAACAGCACATCAAGCTACCCTCCATCAACCTCTATGGCGCGGCGATAACGGCGAGTTTGAAATGAATTTGGGTAGGTTGATGTGACTGTACCCTCTCCTACCTGTTGGGGTTTGTTGTTTCCCAGCTGTTGAGTGTCTGACCCTTTGTCCGCTTTCCTACTATTTTGTCTCCACTTCGCATAGTCATATGTATCCCTAATTTAACAGACCATTTCTCGAACTATATTTCAATTAAATGTATTGCACTTTTTCATCAAATGTTGTGAAAGATTTATGCAAATATTCCACGCTGTCATCGTGTAAAATAACAAATTGCCTAATTAATAAATCGTCTTTTCCTCTACCGACAATCGAAGACTTATCTTCTCGTCTGTCCCGAGTACCAAAACACTTGTATTCGGGCTGACTTGATCGCAGTTTACGATGTAACCAGCGAAGTAGCTCAGCTCAAGAAAATACCCATTTAGTAATACCTATTTACAAAGTACATAGATTTACCATCTATGTTCAAGTATTTCCGATATATTTTCAAATAATTTTATATACTAAACGTCAGTAACCCGGATCGCTACAATAGATCGGTACAGCTGGACGCGAATGCCACTTTTCAGTTATTTATTTCCGCAATTAACGCTAATGTTTAAGGGAGTGTTTATGTTTTGAAGGGCCGCTCAAACTGTTTTGTTCCAAGTTTAGACAATTGCATTGAAATTGGGGACAATGATTATACGATGAAAGTTTTTTGTTGCTTTTTATACTTATGTTTTATCTAATCTAATATGTCTAATCTTTGGAAGTAAACTGAACATATACCAACTTCATTTGTTAGACAAATAAAAACCCCCGATTGTCAATATTCATTTCGCTACAACTTTTGAAAGGCTGAACCGATTTTCATGAAACATGGCTACGAACACTCGGGATAAAATTATTTATGACACAACAAAACTAAACGAAAATCGTTTCATCCGTTTGGGAGCTACGATGCCATAGACAGATACACAGACAGACACGCTAAACTTATAACATCCCTCTTTCGGCGTCAGGGGTTAAAAAAATAGAAAAACTGAATATATAAATGTTCATATCTATGAATATTCTGAGTAAAATTTCCTCACAGAGTTTAATTCTATGTGCATATAATCGCCTAAAATGGTGACTCTTGTCAAAGGGGCTCATTTACAATTTTGAATCGGAATGAACCAGTTAAAAGTTTTAACTACCGGATAATGTGTCGACGAATGACGATAATTAGAAGTATTATGAACTACTAGCTTTTACCAGCGAATTCACCCGCGTGAATAACCCACTGGGAATGTACTCTTTTCTGGAATGAAAGTAACCTATGTACTTCTCCGTAGTCTTAACTTAATTAGTTGAATAGATAAAGCGTGGAGAGTTAACGCACAAACAACTAAACAAGGATAGGATTTTGCAGTGAATAATTATTACAATGCCATATGAAATGATCATATCGAGTTTTTATTCATAAAAAAATGTTTTTTTTTTTACTGAAATCATTGTTTATTTCAATTCTAATTTGGGATTGTACATTCGTACGCATGTTTTTGGCAAATAAATGTTTTCTTTCTTACTTTAGACAGACAGACAGACGGGGCAGGGGACTTTGTTTTATAATATGTAAGAATTTATAATATCTCGAACGTTTCTGGTCCTGTTACAACAACACATGTTGGCCGAGCGACTGGCAGTCAGCTACTGGTCAGACTGCGCGACAGAATGTTCTTCTACCGCTATATTGTTATTTCTTCACCAAGTACCCTCAGAAAACAATAGGACACACAAAACACAAAATGAATTTCCAATTTAAAAACAAATAAATATTTCGAAACCGCAATGGAACGCAGAAATGAAAGGCCTTTGTCCAACAGTGGGACAAAATCGGGCTTAAATAAATAAATAAAATAAAAATTAAATGTTTTTATTTTCAGGCAATGAACACATAATTATCGCCATACAATCAAAATAATTATGTCATCCAGCTACCCCAGTCATCTCACAGAGGTTAATCATATTACTGAACCTAAATATTCCTGACCCGCATCTTAGCAATGACAATTTGTTTATTCACCAGACCTAGGGTCCTCATTCGATTACTTGATAAGGTACCATTCCGATACGTCGTCGAACGAAAGTTCAAGACGTGGTCTCCGGAGTCGCGACATTAAAATGGAATTGGGCTGGGCACCTGGCCAGAAGGAATGATGGAAGGTGGAGTAAATCTGTAACTGAGCGGTACCCCAGAACTGGAAAACGGAACGTAGGACATCCGACAGCTAGATGGGTCGACGATGTAAAGGAAATTGCTAGCAACAACTGGATGGGGGCTGGCCCAGGACAGAGATGGTTGGCGGAGACGGAAGGAGGCCTATGCCCAGCAGTGGGTCACGGTGGGCTGCAGATGATGATGATTATGATGTACCATTCCGAAGTCTACGGCATATCTATTAAACGGTTGACGCACTACAACACAATAACAAATATAGTAATAAACGTTTACTACTAAATCCATACTAATACTATATATGCGAAAGTCTGTCTGTCTGTCTGTCTGTTTCACTTTCACAGCTAAATAGCCAGCTACTTTTTTTTTCAAAAATCAACCTGACAAATTACTATAATAGGGGGTGAAAGTTTGTATGAAAATCGTCTGTTCCGCTTATGCAGATAAATTCACGCGGGCGAAGCCGCTGGCAAGAGGTAGTAACATATAATCTGAGCCGTAAGTATAACTAACATTCTAGAGTGTCAAATAATTAAAATAACCTTGTTACTTTAATAAGTAAGATGTCATTTTTGACACAAGCTTTTATTGTTGTCAGATCTTATTGCATTTACTTCATGTGTGACAAAAATATCATGTCTGTGCAGGAAACCATTGAGGAGTTCCCACGTCTGGACACGTTTCTGGGTGCACCATCAGGTCATGCTTAATTAATAATAGACCGTCATCCAAAGTAAACGTGTGTACAAAAATTCAGCTCAATCGGTTGAAGATATATGCTAGAAACTTGAGTTGAAAGATTTATTTTTAAACTTTATACTTCGTTACATTTCAAGTTAAATAAAAACTTATAAAATTTGAAACACTACATAGAAAAAAACAAAATTGCCCTTCGCATCTGTCTGTTTCTAAGCTTTATTCTTCTAAACCACGCAATGGATTTCGATGCAGTTTTCACTGTTATTTAGAAAATTTATTCTCAAAGTTTTATAGACCTCGTACGAAGCCGGGTTGGGTCACTAATGTGATAATAAAATATTAATTTCAAATAAGTATCAAAGCATCGATCCCGATGACGTGAAATTTAAAAAAATCATTAAAAAAAAAACACTACTTAATTAGCGCGTCTGATATTTCGTTCGTGTTTCATCTGACGAAACCGCATTGACGCGTAAATCGGAAGCGAACCTTAACACTCACAGTCTCTCTAATTGGCGAATCTGATATTTAGATTAATTTGATCGTGTTTCATCTGACGCACCGCATTGACGTGTAATTCGGAAGTACACCTTAGCACTCGCATCTGTCTATTGACCCAAGCCACACGGCACAAACTCCATTAGTTGATTAGCGCTTTGACAAATCCACGGCGATTTGTTTTGGCGTGATTGTGACTTTTCTCTCTCTCTCTTTCTCTAATATTCGCGTGTTCCTGGTTACATTTGGGGCTGTGACGCCGTGAAGTCAGCATAAACAATTACCTTAAATATTTGATGGTTCGGCTGTGATTTCACAACCAGCCGCCAGGGACGCTCTACTCTCTTTGGGAATGCTGTAGATGTCCGCTAAATCTTCGAAATCTAAAGATTTCTTTTATGGAGTTTGGTGCTCGGAGCGTCATTGATGAGAATTCATTTAGGAATACTTACCTACATGAGGACGAGAAGGAGGTAGTAGATTAACAATGAAAGAAAATTTAAAATTCAGAATACAAAAATCACTAATATAGGTAACACGTATAAGTATTAACCTCGGTGGCGCAGTGGTAAAGTTCTTGCCACTGAACCGAGAGGTCTCGGGTTCGATCCCCGGTCGGGTCATGATGGAAAATGTTCTTTTTCTGATTGGCCCGGGTCTTGGATGTTTATCTATATTATGTATTTGTTATAAAATATAGTATCGTTGAGCTAGTGTCCCATAACACAAGTCTCGAACTTACTTTGGGGCTAGCACAATCTGTGTGATTTGTCCTAATATATTTATTTATTTAGTGTTCATATAAAAGTGTACAAATGACGGATAATTATCGTTTATTGCTGGCCAGGTGAAATATTTTCTGACAATCCTCTGTTTATTTATTCATTTATAAAGTCACTCACTGCACTAACAGTTGCCCAAGGCGTGCAGTGAGCCAAAAATATACATTATTATTATTATATGACAAATAATTTATACACGCACACAAAAATCGTCTCAAATTATCATGGAATATATCCATACATGGTTCTGTGTTCCTGAGGAGCCGTTAAAAGCATAATACACTCAACTGATCATTGTCCACAAATTTTCATTGAAGGCAGAATTGCAAAGAATGGAGCCTACGATTCATTCTTTAGTTTTTGCTGCATTAGAAAATCATTCACAAATAAAATAAAAAAAAAACAATCTCGCAAAGGTGTAATATTCGACGATATGCGAAACGCCACGTCCGTATGTCGAAAGGAGAAAAATCGCGTACTTCTTAATTTCCCGCCTTTTTCACTTACTCCGGCCACTAGGCCAGTCGCAATATGAACGCGGGGACGCGCGCACGTACCGCGCCACCTCCCATTATAATATAGTACCGTGAAAAAAATCAGTTGTTCTTCGTATGTCCGTACTATTTTTGTCACAGTGACTTAGTAAATTATTGGAACTATATTTGTGTGCTATAAAATTTAGTGAAGGTTAGTTTTTAAGTGTGAAAAGTGATGTGGTCGTGTGTGGAATAGAATTTGTCATTGGGTTTTCTGGGACTGATCGGATTGAAAAAGGTAAGCTTTCGTATTTGTAACTGAAAAGTATTTAAATGAAAAAAAAATGCTTTGGTTCCTAAGTATATAATAGGAACATAATATCTCGCGTTTTTATATTACTATGAAATCTTTTTTTGAGTATTCAACCGTTTTGTATTTGATAATATTATACATATTGTATTACGAATGAATTTTTTAATTATTCATCAAAGAATCAAAATTAATTCCTTTACAAGCGACGAAACTGATTTCTAAAAACAGGCCTTATATCATCCTTAATGTTCTTTTAGATAAAAACAATACAGATATATGATTTTTGAATACTGTCAATGGAAATTAATCAAAATTTTATAATTTAATAAAATAAAATGCATAAAAAGTTGATTTATCTATTTTATTAATTATGAATTAATATTTATCCAAATCAAGTGTTTAAGGATCCGCCCTAAAATAGGACCACACCATATCCTCCTGTGGATGGCATACAAGGCGACTAAGGGATACACAGCCGAGGCAGCTGTAGGCAACAATTGCATTCCCAAGAAGGGTTGGCGTCAAACAAAATTTCAAGGTTTCTTTTTAGGCTGAGCCAGGGCTTCGCGGCTTCACAACCCCGAACGCAACTGGAAATATGCAGAGGCGATAGAGACTATATTAGGTAGGTATATTTTATAACTCCTACGCGTTTATGATCACCAATTTTCATGGATTCAAGATGAAAATTGCATTCTGTGCATTGATTACGATAATGTAATAATTTTTGTCCTCACTCAATTTTAACGATTTTACATAATCGGAATTTGTGTTTCGTTTACGTAACAACGTATATGTTACGAAAAGATCTTTAATCGGGTAAAAAACCATAGACGCACATGATTTCAAGAAAAATTCCAAAAATTAATGCAGAGTGAAATATTACTAAAAATAATTCAAAATTTAATATTTCTAAAAATAATTCAAATTTAATTTTTTAGAAGAATTCAGAAATGAATATTTCTAAGAAGGAATTCAGAATTATTTTCCCAAAAAAGAGATAGATAGTTTGAGAATTATTACTTTCGAACTAACACATTTATACAGTTAAGCTTCTGTACATTGTATGTACAAATACACTACAGAACCATCCTGCAAAATATATCAAATATAAATAAATATATTAAATATATTAGGACAAATCACACAGATTGAGCTAGCCCCAAAGTACGTTCGAGACTTGTGTTATGGGATACTGACTCAACGATACTATATTTTATAACAAATACATATATAAATAAACACCAAGACCCGGATCAATCAGAAAGAGATCATTTTCCATCATGACCCGACCGGGGATCGAACCCAACACCATATTGTTGTTCCGAACCGAAGCCTCCAACCATTGAGATAGTTTATACCTTATAGATAATTGGTACGATTATTTAAAAAAATTGTCATGGAAATATTATTAGATTTTTTTTTTCATATTTTATCTCTGTAGTAAACAGACGCTTGTGATACGGTCGTATGGAATACGAATCAAAATGCTTCTATAACTTTGATACATGTTCTGAAATCATCGCGAGTATTATTAATTGACGCCAATGCACTCAATTTGTTGTTTTATCATCTATAGACTAAATGAGGACAAAGACAAACAATTTTATTAACAATCTCAACCAGTACATGATTCTCAAAATTGAGGAAATAAAACAAAAAGATAATAAGTCAAGATGGCGTCATTCACTGATACTGCCAGTAGGTATGTCTTTATTAATATGATTCAGCAATTCAAAATACTGCTTTGTTTAATAATAAATAAATGTAGGTATGGCTTCGAAAAATTATGACAAAATTCCCAATCAATATTAAATATCACAAAAGCATAAATTTGACAGTATTATTTAGATTTTAGACACATTTAGATAAAAACGTTATTTTATATAATTTCGTGAGATAGTGTAATTTTTTTAAATTGTTTTGTAACAGTTGCATGCTCGTCTTTGAAGCTGTAGGTGGTGTAATGGTTAGGACGCCCGCCTGTAGATCGAAAGGTTCTAAGTTCGAATCGGACTAGAGAGAGATAGAGATTTGATCTGGTTCCGGAGGAAAGAAAACATCGCGAGGAAACCTGCACACTGGTTGATTGTTAACTTGTGTGTGAAATGGAGAAGGCAATGGCAAACCACTCCATTAGTCGTGCCAAGAAAGTCGTCGTGTTGTGTTTCATTATTAGTCGTGCCAAGAAAGTCGTCGTGTTGTGTTTCATTGCACGTAATGACCACGACCCTCAGCCATGGGGTAATACGACTATGAAGAGAGAGCATGAAGAGAGAGCATGCACGATTTATTTATTTTTGCATTCCCATATTCGGTAAAACATGTAATTTAGGTGTACAGTAAAGTAAATAATATTTAACATAATCACATATAAAATTGGTAAAAGTTCACACTTGACCCAACAGCGTCAAGACATTCTTGTTTACCAAATCGCTAAGAATACGAACAAATAAGCTAAACTTTAGTCGGATTTATGACTTTCCACGTCTTTTTATGTTTCAGAATTTGAAAACAACAAACAATTTGTTTCTTCGAAAAGTCGTTCTTAAATATAACTCCTAAAAATGTATATGTAAAAGTGTATATTTCCATTACTTGCCACTAGATGTCGGTAGATTGTCATAAAAGTCATGCCACACGTCTGGCGACTTGAATAAATCTGATACACTCGAAAATATCCCTAAAAAACTTAGCCCTCCCCAAAAAACGTATCTAGATACGCTCATTAAGAGTAAATTAATGCGATTGCACAATTAGCTATAAATTTTTATCATTTATATCAACAGAGGAGGATATAAGGTGTTTGCTTCCATCAAATTCAATATCAGGCAACTTTCTTCTAAAATGTGACGTCATAGGACAAATACTGAACCCACCAACTACCTAATTCCTGTTTGAAACGTTCCAAGTTTACACATATATAGGGATATATTTCATTATCAAATAATTTCCCCTGATTTGGAATAATTCGCAAACTTGACGTCGGTAGATCATAAATGCTGAATGACTTTATTGTATTACCAAAATTCTCATTCTCCGTGCCGTTTGCCGCTCGGCTCGCTAGTTTTTTGTATAAAGACAATAGCTTTTACCCGCGGCTTCGCCCGCGTTAATTTTCCGGGTTGAAAGGTATCCTATGTCCTTCTCCTATTTATTTATTTATTTTAATTTATCTCCATACTTCAAACTACATGTATGAACATTTTCAAGAAAATTGATTGAGTAGTTAAGAGCTTTAAGAAGTAACAAACAAACAAATGAATAAATAAACGTACGTATTTATAATACTAGTTAGGACTAAAGTGACTCGTCCGGTTTCGCTCGGTTAAAACCATAATAAATTATACACTTAAAACCTTTCTTATGAATCACATTATATATTTTAAAAAAAGATAACTTAATTTTAAAGTTCTAAGCATAGGTACATAGGGCCAGATAAACAGCGGCAAGCAACTTGTTTTTATACTATGTAGCCATCATCATATGTGTTATTGCTACCACTAGTATCCGATTTTATTCAAATCACCTAAAGGCATCTGAAATGACATTCTTTTCATCTTTTTTGTAAAATACCTGAACCAAATTAATTGTGAGCCCTTTCATCCTCGTAATTTTACAATTTAGAGACACTTAATGTCACCACAAAGTGTTTATATGTATGGTTATATTCAGGTACATAACATAAAATTTGGGTAATCCAAACAATTTATTAATAAGATTAGGTTTAACCTACCTTTTTGCTTTCTGTGATTTGTTTTTCGTGTGATAAAAAACCATGGATTTAATAAGTCGCAGTACCTACTAATTCCATGTAAAAAGAAATTGTCGTTAATTATATTGTTGACATATTTTTATTCAACTCGCGGTGGTATGTGATTCCACCCTAGAATAGAAGCACTCCATATCTTCCCATGGATGTCATATGAGACGAGTAAGGGACACAAAGCCTAGAAAGCTGATAGGCAAAAATAGCATTCCCAAGGAAAGTTGAGGTCAGGCACAGGTCGGTCGGTTGTAAAATAACAGCGGAATCTTTAAAATTTTTAACCCTGAACCCGGGCTTCGCGAAAGCAACCAGGAACATGCAGAGATGAAAGATTTTCTATGAGAAATTCAAATATTTTATTTTTTTGAAGTCGATGGGTTGATAAAAACATATTAAATACATTTTCTAATAATACATTGCAAATTTTCCGAGTAAATATATTTAAAAGGCACTCTAAAGAAAATTATAGAAATAGCACCATTTTTCAAGTACAGTCAACACCGTAATAAACCTAAGCGAATTTGCAATGAATTCGTCATTGAATTTTCCGTTATTACCACCACAAAGAGATCAATGTAACTTGAAGTGCAGTTCACTGTAAGTAAAAAATCTGCTCACACAAATCATTACTAATTGTTATCATTAAACCAACTCTTCGCATCTAATAGACAAGACAAAATAAACAAAAATCCAACGTCTGGTTTTAATTTTAATAAACGTGCTTGAGAGCAATGTCAAAGTACAATAAACCCTTGAATTGGACGCCATTTTGGCAACGCGCCATTTTGTTTTCCACGCACTCAATGTCAAATTGTGACACGGAAGCGGGAACGTTTAAATGTCATGTAGGAAGAAGAGAGATGTGTAAAAAAAACATTGCTTAACAATAGTCAATTTTTTAACGACAAGGCAGCTGTATTCCAAATCAATGTCATGCGTGAAAAATCAAATAGATTTGCATAAAATGCTGCTATTATACATAGTGTTCGTGTGAAACTTTTGGGTTAAAATATACCTCGTTTTATTGTTTTTGTAAACACAGTGAGTGTTGATGTTTTAAATAAACTTGACGGACATTTTATAATACAAGTGCAATGAAATAATATCACGCATAAATTTTCAGCTGCCAGGTATTAAGAATATAAAATATTTAAGGGCCTGATTCATCTCTTACTGATAGAGTTTCAGACAGTCTATATATAGAACAGATGATGAATATACTAATTTGTCATCAATTAGCACTAATTTGACGTTAAATAGAGATAGATAAATTAAAAAATATTTATTTCTATATAATCTAAACATTAATCACTAAATAGTATAAAACTATTGTATGCTTAGATCTTCAAAACTACGCGACGGATTTTGTTGTGGGTTTTTTTATAGATAGAGTAATTCCAGAGGAAGGTTATGTAATATTCATAATATTGCACATGTGCGAAGCCGGGGCGGGTCGCTAGTATACAATAAATACGAAAGAGAAAAACACATAAAAACTAATTATGCCATGTAACAAAAAGGCTACAGCTCAGCTAGAAATATTGATTGTATCAACAAATTTTTGAACATGTGTGTGAATAATCGAATTAAAGTTAATATGTATGACAAAATACATTATATACATGACATTGCCCTTCGATGGCGTAACACTACATTATTAAATATGTATGTTTGTGACATGTTATTGCGAAAGTTACTCATTATATAAATAGTAATATAATTTCTTGGTAATCAAGATTTGTTTGACGATATTTTAAATCTTTAATGAAAACATGATTTAATTTTCTTGGAATACGAAAATATCATTTGTATAAGATGTTTCTGAGGATTTTGAAAGATGAAAGATAAAATCTAGCCTGGATCTGATTAACTCAAAGCTGCTAATATTTTACTTGTTTTATAGGTACTTACTTAAATCCTACTAATATATATATTTATAAATATGAAATTTGGTACACGGGCAGAATAACACTTTTTATTCCCACGAATTTCGGGATAAGTATTATTCCAGGAAGCGAAGCCCCGGGGCGAAGCTAGTTTTCAAAATATTAGACATTTCAAAGTGTAGCCAGGTATGATCACCCGAAGAAGTGTCCCTTTTTTGTCCGTCCTAAATTTGGTATGTTGGAACCCAAAGTTAAAAATCCTAATCACGTTTACAGAAGCGTATAATTAGGGTTATGCAAACATTTTGTGTATATTCATCTAGGTATAAGTAAGTGTGAGAGGCTTTGTGCCTGTGGTGGGTTCTGTTAAAATGTTTACGGTAAAAAAACGTACTATGTGTAAAAAAGAAAAATGTTAAAAATGAATCATTTGTTAAACTATGCATGATAAGACACAGACAGATATAACATAACATACAGAGTCAAAGATTTTTTAGTGCTTAGAAATTAGATTTTTTCGAGCGCTTATCGCGTCAAAATTAAAATTCAATATTAAAGAAGTGAAGGAATTAGCTATGGAGAGAAAACAATGGATGGAACTCCAGTAGAAAGATGCAAAGAATATTTCAATAATCGTGTTTTGATTACAAAATATTGAATATCATACACATCTTACTGTAGGTAATATTCTAAATGTGAAAGTTTGTGAGAAAATCCTCGCATACACACATTTATATGTGTGCATGTTTGTTAGTCTTTCACACAAAATCTACTGGTCGGATTGTTATGAAATTTGAACACGGGTTGGATATAACCTGGAATAACACATAGGGTACTGTTTGTCCCGACATTCTAACGGGAGCGAAGCCTTGGGGCGCAGCTAGTTTTAAATAAATTTGAGTATTTAAAAAAACGTAATAATGATCTGTTGAATTAAGTAAAATAGCGATCAAGCTTTATTTGTTTTGTTATTTTGTCGATAAATCCGACCGAATTTTTGGTACTGTTTCGTTGTATGTCTGAAATACAGATTTCCTTTCTGATGTGCAGAACCCTAAAAGGGAGGGATTGAATTGTACGGAAGGGACAAATGGCAGATTTAAATTGGTCTCTTCAATATTGCAAGTATTTTTTGCGACATTTTTACTTCTGAAAACAGACTTGTGTTGTAAATAGATTTAGTTATTGATAATTATTTCTGTATTTTATATAATATATAATAATTTCTATTATAAAGGCGAAAGTTTGTGTCTATGTTTGTTTCTTTTTCACGACGGCTGGGCCAAGTTTTATGAAATTTCGTATTTAAATATCCGATACCTTAGATTAACACATAGGATACTTTACACAGAGCCCACCGTAAAGCTCAATATGGACTTCGAGTTTCGCAGCTCTTGGCTCTGTCTACCCCGTAAGGGAATAAAACGTCTGTATTTAACATTAAAGTGTTACAATATGTTAAAACCCGTGTATAAAAATATATTACCATCCTGTCTGCGTGCGTGTACACAGTAAGCTATTAAATTTTGCTTCAAAGCGATTTTTCGTAATGGATTCCGTCTGGACTAGAGATGGGTTTTACCCTGTAAAAACCTGAACCTCATAATTTACACGGTTAATCTTAATCAATAGATTTATACCAAGTAAAAAAAGAAATCTTATGATTTGAATTTGTAGTGATAAATTCTAATGAGTATATAGTGAAGATTGGTTGTCTGGTTGTCTGCTGCATGCTTCGCCCGCGGTAAATTGCTACCTATGTTACTATTCGGCTTTTGAACTATCTCAAGATTTAAAATCTTCTCAATCCATTGCTCTATTTCGGCGGGAAAAAGAAACGAACGAACACACTTTTATATTTGTAACGTAGTCGTAGTTGTACCTAGTAGGGATAGATTTATGGGATATTTACTTATAAATAAAATTATTATATTTTGGTAGTAATAAAAAAATTAAAATATGTGCTATATTTATGCTGTGCATAAATTGTAACTATATCAGAATAATACAAGCATTATTTCTAAATACTGTAGTTATTAAGTACGGCACGAGGGATTGAGACACAAAACGGGTTAATATTTTTACCATTATAACTTGATACACTTCACTTCCCGGTTTTATCCAACGTCCCATCACTAGGCTTGCCTGTTTTTCAGAGGATTTTCCATTCCAATCACGTTCGTCGGGTTGTTTGGGTTTATCTAGTTTCGGAGAAATGAAATTCTTATTTTTATAAGGCATCCTGCCTGCTGACACATTGACATTATTTAAAGGCTTCGTTGAAAATAATAGATCCATAAAGTTTTGATGGTTTTATTTATCATCCCTTATTCCGCGACGTTTTTATGTTGATTAAGAAATGACATCTTGGGATGCCGACGATCGTGCGAAGCGGAGACGAAAATGTACGAAAGCGGATCCTGGGCTCCGACGCTTAACGGCTGAGGATGAAACAGGCAGAACGCTCAGATCAGACAGAGGAATCGCCAATTGTCCTATTATCCGCCTAAAAAATTAAAAAAAAAACCTGCTGTGCCAGTTTCAGTTGACGCTAACACTACGAAGCCAAGAGTTTAAGGAAAAAAAATCCTAGAAATTCTGAAAATTTTGCTGTGAATTATAACCGGCTGGTTGTCGGACGTTAATCCTCCATAGGAATGCTATTTAATGCATATTATTATCCGCTTTTTATCTGTTAGTAGGCTAATTTATTAAGGCGGAACCACACGCTACAAGTCGAGATATTTATCCATACTTCTATACTAATATTAAAAAGATAAACTTTTTTTTGTTCGTAATGCATAAACTTAAAAACTATTGGGCCGATTTGATGAAATTTGGCACAAATATAGACGAAAGAAGTAAGATAGAGATAGAGACTTGACTCGTTTTTCCCCACATCACAGTATATATACCACGGTATTTACCTGGATATATTTATTTTATCTATTTACCTGCTCATAAATAAATTAATAAATAATAAATATATTAGGACAAATCACACAGATTATGCTAGCCCCGAAGTAAGTTCTAGACTTGTGTTATGGGATACTAACTCAACGACACTATATTTTATAACAAATACATGTATAGATAAACATCCAAGACCCAGGCCAATCAGAAAAAGATCATTTTACATCATGACCCGACCGGGGATCGAACCCGGGACCTCTCGGTTCAGAGGCAAGAACTTTACCACTGCGCCACCGAGGTCGTCGAAATAACCTAAATGACCGAGTAGGTTTTATTCACTTTTGAAACGAATCAAAGGGCAACCCCATTAAATATGGTCAAAGTTCACTAGTGAACTTAAACTGTCAACCAGTGTGCAGGTTTCCTCATGTGGCAGTAGGATTCGAACCTGGAACCACACTTTAAGCTAGAGTGATTTTTGTCTCGTTCTGTCAACGCTAAGTTTCGTAAAGTGCGACAGTGACAAAAAATACTTTAGCTTAAAGACAGTATGCTTTGTCTTCTTTATGAATAACAACACGTTTACAAAGATGATCTAATTTTCAAGCTGTTTTTTTCAACAAAAGATTAGCTACTTGCGATACTATTAGTCACGTTTGCCACTTTTTTTCGATTTTACGACTGACAATCAAAGACAAAGTTGCTTCAATCGATTCTAGTCAATGGAAGTCATCACGGAACGGGATTTTACAGTCCCTTTCAATGTTGCAACTCTGTTTACGTTATCGTTTCGTTTAGAATTGTATTTAATACCGGCTACATATTATACTATCGGCAAACGAAGACGCTGACGCGAACGTGTATTGTGTAATGTGAGCTTATTTCATCGCAAACAGAAACCAGCAATGAACAAAAAATCCATTCCATAAAACTATTATCCAATGGCACAATTTTCTGGAATAATAGATACGTTAGTATCTAGATACCTAGATAGTTATATCTATTCATATTTTTTATATATTTCATTTGGTAAATAAGGCGTGAAATCAATACACAGTTACTTAAACAATACAATCTAGCTATGGCATTTAATATAAATATAAATTCTTGACGACCTCGGTGGCGCAGTGGTAAGGTTCTTGCCACCGAACCGAGAGGTCCCGGGTTTGATCCCCGGTCGGGTCATGATGGGAAATGATCTTTTTCTTATTGGCCCGGGTCTTGGATCTTTACCTGTTTACCTATTTGTTATAAAATATAGTATCGTTGAGTTAGTATCCTATAACACAAGTATCGAACTTACTTTGGAACTTAATCTGTGTGATTTGTCTTAATATATTTATATTTATTTATTTATTATTAATTCAATTAACTAACTTTCCCGAATAATCGACTGCTATAACAGTTATTAATATAAGTGTTTAAGACGAGTATTACAGTTTTCCATTGCATAAGGTTAGTCACAATCGACTAAATCGAAAATGGTGGCCACTAAATTCCTATTCGTCCACGTTGTATTATAGAAAACTATGTTACTAAAATTCTTTATGTAGGTACCTAGTGTGGAAGCGGTGGTGGTTAAGACGCCTATGGATCAAAAGGCCCAGGTTCGAATCCTACTCATGCCACATGAGTTTGTGTATCAATCTGACTCATGTATAATAGTTTTCATCGACCACCACTTGCTTCCGGTGAAGGAAAACATCGTGAGGAAATCTGCACATTGGTTTATTATTAACTTGTGTGTGAAATGGAGAAGGCAATGGCAAACCACTTCATTACTAATGCCAAGAAATTTGTTATGTATGTTTAATTCCAAGTAATGGCCACGACCCTCAGCCATGAGGAATACGACTATGAAGAAGAAGACCTGATGTGGCATACTCGGTTAAAATGTTTTTAATTTTATTTTTTTATAAGAAATAAATAAAAATATGAGGAGATACCAGTGTAGCAAAAGTAACAAATTTCAAAAAAATCCGTTAAGTTCCGTTTCTTCTTTTGACGTGCGGAGCCCTAAATGCACTTGTTTCTATTATTCATATACTAATCTACATTGAGTATTGTGGGAATTGCATTTAACTGTAGAATACAAAGTTGCAACTGAAGAAGTTATTGATCTGCAAGTGTCATGGATGACAGAAATAAAGAAATGTATTACAAATCAATTTAAATAAAGATACGGTATAGTCTTGTGGAGAAACCATAGTTTTTGTTATCAACTTATGAGCTGTCCCAGTAGCCGGAGGAATAATATTCTAATAAATAGATCCGGCGACTGGGACCGCGGTCCTAGTTTATAGCGAATAATATAATAATAACTTAAGAGTTTAATAAGATTCGTCCTATTTATACAGACTTATAAAGTATCACGTCGTTAACCCTTACGGGGTAGACTGAGTTAAGAGTTGCAAAACTCAAATATTGTGTGGCTTATTGGTAAAATTTAGATTAAATAGTGACAGGTTATTTGTTCATCGCCCACGAAAATTGTTTCAAGTAAATAGCCCTTTTCCTTCATTATCTTATACAATCTGCGCGGGAGAAGCAGCTGGCACATTCTATATTTATATTTCGATCCCATGACATAAAATAGCACAAAAATAGTTGGAAAACTATGCTAGTGCTATTTAAATTATTTTGCTATTCACAACAGCTGTTGTTTGTCGTATCTCTGCATTCTGTGATCTGAATTGATGCCCCATTTTGTGTTTATAGAGTTTGTATATGTATGGAGGCTGCGGTCTATACAATGAGTTTGTATATCGATCCTTTATCGCTTTGTATTTGTATGTACAGTCGAATATAGCCGTTGAATGCAGGCAGGCTGTGACAGTGGATTATTCGGGTTAATCTATAAATGGTTACATTCGTTTTTTTTTTTTGTTTTCATCTGTATACCGCATTAATATTCATATAATACACACAGGTGGGCGTCTTAACCGTTACACCGCCATCGCTACAAAACATAATTGAATGCCCTACCAACATTTAGTGTATTAGAAACTATTCCTATTTTTTTTTTCAAATTATTATTTGATAAATAACAAATATCTACTACTAATACTGAAAGACTGACACTGTATCAGACATACAATCAACTGCTTGCCTTGTAAGCACCCATATGTCGAGGTGATAGAAGCGAATTCGCTATAACACAGAATAATATGCTGTCGACTGTACTAATAAATAATATTTGTTCAGATGTCGCCATTGAGACAGACTTTCCTTGTTTATGTCACTCGAAATAATGGTTCAAATAAAATACTATGTTGTATCGAGTTTTATATCTGTACTAGCTGCGCCCCGGGGCTTCGCTCCCGTAGGAATTTCGGGATAAAATGTGTCATAAGTGTTATTCTAGGTTATATTCTACCAGTGTACCAAATTTCATAACAATCTGTGCTATTTTGTGTGAGAGCAACAAACATACACACATACATCCTCAAAAATTTTCGAATTTATAACATTAGTAGGATTAATTTATTTGCACTCTATAGCCAATCATAATATGTTTTTTATAATTTTTGATCATGTGTAAGTTCAGCCCTTCGGACGTGATAAATACCAACACTCTTTAAATGAGTTTCTTTCGGCATATCTTCTCAGCAATGGTCGTTCCAAAATCCTAGTAGTTTGTTGCTTTTCGAAAACAAGTATTTGGGCCCTATGTATCTGAATAATCGATTTTTTTTAATTAAAAGTGTTTTATTAAAATATATTCTTAAATGTTTGTTTGGGAAAGATTGTCACTTCAGGAATAAAATCTATTTTTGACTCAGCTTTTAAGATAACAACACAACACATGTTTATTATAACTGGCTGCTGCCGGCGTTTCCACCCGCGGTAAAAAGTAACCTACGACACACTTCAGTATTCTATTTCCACACAATAAGCTTTTTACCCGACTACAATAGAAATGAGTCGTTTTTCATGCGTATCTTGTATGTATTTATGTAATATTCTTTATTACCTCATATCTCCAATATCCCTTCGGCCGCGTAGGTAACTAACGGTTCGTAACCAATTTCGATAGAGGAATTATTCATCTTCGTGCGTAACCAGTTAGGTTTTTAATAAAAATATTAGGTTTTTTTCCACACACGATACCGGGTTTTGAACTTTCCTAGTTCTATATATAGTAATAATTCCTTTCTGGCGATAATTAATGACAAACCAACACATTTCTTTTCTAATTAGTATGGATGGATTCATCAGCTGAAAAAAATATTTTGTCAACTGGATTTTGCTTTTAAAAGCATTCTATTCCAAGTGAATACTTGAAATAAAGTACCTACCAAGTATTATAATTTCCTTATCATTATACAATCTATTGCAATTTAAGTTCTAATAAGTACGCTATAAAGTTTATTTTCATCTGTAGACATTATGCTCCAAAAAGGGATTCAGATTTGAATTGTTTTAATTAAACGTTTTCGTACAGTTAACTGCACAGTGAATTTAAAAACTCGTACCAAATTCGCCTTTATCACCACCCCATAAGATGGAGTATCGAAGTATCGAGTTCACTGTACAATTTAATGTGTGAATCGAAATTAGGGATAATTGTGTTAATAATGGTGGCATAATCTTTAAAGTCGTACATTTACTGTGTAGCCATTTTGAAAATGCGGCTGTTAGTCTCTGTCTCATGTGAGCGTGTACCCAGCTACTTCCTCAGCCGTTGAGCGTCGGAGTCCAGGGTCTGCTATGCTACTTTTTCGTCTCCACGTCGCTCGGTCATCGGCATCCCTGATTGTCAGACCATTGACACACATCTCATCCTTGAAGACATCAAGCCAACATTTCTTGGGTTTGCCTCTTCTGCCAGGGCGCGGCGTAGGCAGACATTTGTTTCGTAATTTGCCGGTCTACGCAAGACGTGGCCGTACCAGCGCAGGCGGCACTCCTGGAGTTTGACTGTTATGTCACGGACATGAAGACTGCCGCGGTTGCGCGAATTCCGCACGCAGTCGAGCCGTGTGACACCACACATCCCACGGAGCATTGTCATCTCCGTGACTCGCAATTCCCTTTGAAAACTTTCGCGGACGCACGGCTGTTATAGCAGTCGTAACAATAAAACTTCTTTTGTGCCTCGTTGCGCGTCCGCGAAAGTGGCTGCTCCAGTACCGGCCACACTTCGAAAATTCGGCTGTTGATAACAGCGTGTCGATTTTACAGCAAAAACCAAATAGACTTTAAGAAAATTTGCTTCGTGGAAACAATGTTTGACTTTAGAAAATATAGGTTTTATTTAATAATTGGTTTAATTTCAACAAAATTCTAAATTAAAATCTTTAAAAAAAAACAGAATCTATGCTATGTGCCTCTTAATCACCTCTTATGATAACCTTGTGAAGATATGTATCATATGAAAATGAAACCCCAATAAGAAGTAAACAATATTGATTGCTAGAAAAGATAAACTTCGTTTTGAATATTATATTACAATAAATTCATCTAAAGTTTCATTGAGATAGAAACCAAAATTTGATATTCATAGCAAGGCCATTTATTGAATGACTGATTTAAGTATATAATATTAGAAACAATTCCTAATATCTCCAGTCTCGAGTACCGGAATCTGAGTGGGTCGAACCAGTCAACTTTGGCGTAAACCTGCGCAGAAAAATGCAAAATACGACATTTTATCTAAACGTCGGCGGCGTGCAGGTTAAAGTCAACGTCAGACTTGACTGGTGCAACCCGCCCTAAGAATTGTTTGCGCTGAATTTCATATTGATTTGTTTTCCATATTATTCATTCTGATCGGCAAAATGTGAATTTCCATATCGTCAGATAACTTTATCCTTTTATACTAATTAATTTGTGTACGTAATATTACAGTGTAATATAAAACTGAAAGTGGACAACGTCGTGAGGAAACCTGCACTCAGACGATAGTGTCATCTAGTGTCTGACATGGAGAACTTTTCTGAACAATATTATTGGAGTGGTTTGTGGAGAAGGCAATCGCCTTCTCCACAAACCACTCCAATAATATTGCTAAGAAAATCGTTACGTATGCATAATTTCGATTAATGACCACGGCCCTCAGACTTACGAAAGAGGTTTGTTTGATGCAACACCTCAAACGCCTAAAGTGGGATCAATTTAAAAGGTCACTATTGACATCTGTCAGCTTATAAGTAGAACTGTCAAAATTTTCTTCTTTTGGTAGTATTATTTCTTTATATAATACGAACGGCGCCCCGGGGCTTCGCTCCGGTGGGAATTTCGGAATAAAATGTACCCTATAATATGTTATTCCAGGCTATTTTCTACCCGTATACCAAATTTCATAACAATCGGTACAGTAAATAATGCGTGAAGAGTTAACAAACTTACTTTCGCATTCATCGGAAGTTGGGATTGGGATTTTAATGGTATAAAGTTTTTGTAATTCTGAGTTTTGAACAATAAATACTGTGTGCTCTCTGTGCTCGTCCTGCCTGTGTGCCCTCCGTTACCTGCAAAGTAAATTTATGAATTTTAACGAATTTTTTGAAAAACGAATTTGAAATTGGTCCTAACTACTTTAGACACATACATCATACATTTGCTTATATTTGTCAAGAAAAATTGATAAGAGGTGGTAGTGGTGTAATGGTTAAGACGCCCGCCTGTGGATCGGACGGTCCCAGGTTCGAATCTTACTCGTGTCACATGAATTTGTATACCAATCTGACTCATGTACAGTAGTTTTCATCGACTACACTTGCTTCCGCTGAAGGAAAACATCGTGAGGAAACCTGCACACTGGTTGATTCTTATTAACTTGTATGTGAAATGGAAAAGGCAATGGCGAATCACTCCATTAATAATGCCAAGAAAGTTGTTGTGTGTGTTTCATTCCACGTAATGACCACGACCCTCAGCCATGAGGAATACAACGATGAAGAAATGTTGTCAATGCATGTAGCTCAAAAAAAATAAAACGTTCATTTCATTTTTTTGTACAAGTTTCTTACAACTCAGTTGAAAAACATTTAAACAGAATACGAACTGTACTCGTTCAAGTAACAATGTAAGCAGATTATCTTACGTAAAACCACTTTACGCAACCAAAGGATAATCTTAAAAATTGTCCAACAAAAAACGCTTTGAACGCAAGGCAGAAAACAATGCTGATGTTGGTGGTTTAAATGTTAGGAGTGAGCGGTTTTGAGATCATAGACGGTAATATTTGTCACGTGAATTGGTTAGCGGAATTTCGACATTGTCAAGTGAGTTCCACCTAGCCCAGCAATCACTTGACCAGCGTTAATGGATCTTCCAAAAAACACACGTCGTGTTCCGCGCGGACTTAGAGGTGAGTTTTTTGACGTCTTTCTTACAGAATGCAAATTTGTACGTCATCTCATACATATTTGTCAAAATTCCGAAGTGAGTTTAGTTAAACTCGACGACGCACCCGTAAGTGTAGCGCTAGTGCTCGAGTGAGTTTTACAGATTGCAAATTAACCATTTCCGCGCGGAATCTGACGTGAGTTTTTGGCGTCTCTTACAGAATCGAAACACAGTCTTGGCAGCTGATATGTAATAGTAGCATTTTTAAGGATGTTTAACGTCAGGCAGGTTGTAAAAATCATAGCCGAATGTTCATTTTTAGGTTAAATTGTTACAGCTGGGTTTCGTCGTGTCTCAGACATGGGCGCCCATAGGAAGTTTCGAATGTGTGAGAGAGAGAGAGGCAGTAATGGCTCTGAATAAGACAAGGTAACCTATTAGTAACAACCGAAACATTGACACCTCATAATCACCATCAATTTAGAATTATTTTTTCGTGGCTAGATGTTGCCCGGGGGATGTCTTCGCTCCCGTGGGAATTTTGAGATAACATATAGCCTGTAAGAATCTTGGATAATGTACCTTTCTAATGGTGAAAGAATTATTGAAATCGGTTCGGTAGTTACGGAGATTACCCACCTCAAACATACAAACTCACAAACGCTTACCTCTTTATAATAATAGTATAGATTTCTTATTTCTTGTACCACAAACGAAGTTATTCATCATTACACTGTCAAAATTTGTACAATGGCGGCGGTAGGCTATGTATGTGATGATTGTCACGGGACAGCCGATATTAGTAGCTGTCAGGTTGTCAACGTATGTGTAGGGTGTCCAACGTCAGAGAGGAAATCGGGATTCCACGAATAGCAATGTGCCGCTGAGATATTATTTTCTTGGAAATTTCCTGCCTGGAGAATTTCTGAATATTTCCAAAATAAATATTGGAATTTTTTTAGGAATATTCTAAAGATATCTAGGGAATTTTCGAGAATACTTCTCTCGACCGTTTAAGAGTATTCTTAATTTTCAATAAGGCTAGAGTGAGAGCGAATATCGGAGACACGATCAATAAACAGTATGTTATTACTAATTTTTAATAGATATCATAATATTAGGTTTGCTTTACAGCGCACGAACCGATTGGCGGCGGATGAAATTGAATTCAAAGGATCAGTTTAAAGTCACTTAATGGTCATCATAGACTGGAGGTCCCAGGTTCGATCCCCGGTCAGATCAACATGGAAAATGATATTTTTAAGATTGACCTGAGTCTTGGATGTTTATCTATTTGAGTATATATATTATAACCTAATAGTTTGTATCCCTTAAGACAAGTCTCGAACTTACTTTGGGGCTAACTCAATCTGTGTGATTTGTCCCTATTAAAAGGAGTACTTATCAACAAACGGCAGTGTATCCGGTAATTGCAAAATGCCAGTAGTGTGTAGCTTTTTGAAATCCTGACTATATTATAAATGTAAAAGTATGTTCGTTTGTTACCTCTTCAAGCTCTATTTACTCAACCAATATTCTTGAAATTTTGCATAAATATAGTTTGAAGTATGGAATAGGAAGGTACTTTTCATCCCAGGAAAAATACTGTTCCCGTGGGAAATTTACGCGGGCGATACCGCGGGCAAAAACTAGTATTATACATGCGGGAAAATCTTCCCTTTATTGCGCACGAGTATTATCAACTCGCGCTCGCTACGTATAATTTAAAAATTGACGTGAAAAGTGCCCGTTAAATGCATCTAAATAATTTTAACCTTGGCCCTTTTATTCATGAAAAAACTTAAAGCATGCTTAGTGAATACTTAAAATTTCTGGCTTAATAACAAAAGAGAAAGTTTTGTCCACATAATTATATATTAATTAAGTTTTATTACTATCGTACTTTACATATTTACTTTAGGTACCCCTGGTGTTACTCAGATAGGCCGCATGCCTATTTACCTGCTCGGTAGTATAAGATTTCATCTAAACTAGTTCAATGGTTCATTCATTTGAGATGTTAACGATACTATACTTTTGAGACTAAAACAGTTTATTAATATCACAATTCCATTTAATATATTTTAACAAACAAATAGTTTTCAGCGATTGTAGAATGAACATCAACGTGAACATAAAAAATTCAATATTAATTCTTTGTATTCAAATCATTTTGTTCAGTTCATATAATTCGAAACCTTTTAATAGCGAAGTTTCAAAAATTCTTATTACAAAAATAATCAGTTTTATTTCTAGTTTTAATTATATTTTCTTATTAATCCTTTTAGGCGCTTGTAAAACATAAACCTACTTAAAATAAATTCAGCAGCCAATCCCGTTTATTACTACAAGCAAGGCGCAATTTTAATAATATTCTGTGCACATTATTTCCTATATTACAGTCCACAGGGACGCTAATATAATCTAATGGTTCTCATTTATTAGGATGGAGGAAGTAGGCTGAGTAGAGTACTATCTTAAAGGTATTACTAGCGACCCGTCCTTGCATCGCTCGGGTAATAACATAACAAATTATAAACCTAGATCTTTCTCAGAAATCACTCTATCTATTGGTGAAAACGGAAAGGAAATCCGTATCAGTATTTTCGATTTAATCACGAACAGACAGACTGCCAGGTGGGGATTTATTTTTTAATATGTAAGGATAAAAATTTATTATGCTACATAAATGCATATAGATCAATATCAGATAGCAGATGCTCTGAAAATATATTTATATGTAACTTAAGAAAATAAGCTGTTTAAAAAAGAAATATATTAACACTAGCTTCGTCCCGGGGCTTCGTTCCTGTGGGAATTTCGGGATTAAAAGTACCCTATGTATTAACATAGGTTCCAGGTTATATTCTACCCGTGTACCAAAATTCATAATAATCCGTCCAGTAGATCTTGCGTGAAAGACTAACAAACATACACACTTATATCAGTAGAACAACAAAAAAGATTTCTTGAAAATTTTCAAAAATTACAAACGTATGGCCATTCTACATGCGGCTATAGTCATGCAAATAACGAAAATCATTTAATGGCCGCAACGAAAGAAGTAGGCAGAAACGAATATTGCTAATCTTGACCTTCGTGTGAACACAACTCACTGGCTCAGATAACTATTCGTTTTAACCACACTAATTATAAATGCGAAAGTCTGTCTGTCTATCTGATTGACCAAATATGATGAAATTTGGTATGCATGCAGTGAAATACCCCTTATACGCCTACTTTTTTTTTCAACCCCCAAATTACTATAATAGGGGGTGAAAGTTTGTATGAAAATCATCCGGTCCGCTTTCGCAGATAAATTCACGTTTTTGTATACATGTTTTAAATATTCAGGGTCAGTTGCACCAGTTAACTTTGACGTTAACTTTAACAACCGCGCCGCCGTTCTCGACAAAATGGCATACTGTGCGTTGTTCTACGCAGGTTAAAGTTAAGGTCAATGTTATGGCCCCCTTAGGGTGCGTCGCACTAGCCGCCATTGTACGCCATTTTATCACTAAATGACGGCAGCGCTTTGGTAAAGGTTAAAGTCATAGATAACTGGTGGAACCCACTGTAATTTGTAGCTGTTGCCTAAATGCGATTAGTCCGATAGTTAAAACAATCTGCCAGTTAACCAAAACGGCCCAGGTTCGAATCCTGCTTGTGCCACATGAGTTTGTATACCGATCTGTCTCATGTATAATAGATTTCATTGAACACTTCTTGCGTCTATTGAAGGAAGAATATCGTGAGGAAACCTGGACTAGCAAGTAAATGTACTTAAGCAAATGGCGGACGTTGAAAACTACTATAAATAAATATGAGACAGATTGGTATACTCGTAAATGTTATGGACCAATAGTGATCGATTTTAACGAGCACTTAGAATTATGAACATTGTCGTGTGGCTGTTGGCAATAATTTGAGTTATATCGTTAAGTATGTTACTTTACTTGAGTTGTAAGGTGTAGCGTTTCGACCGCTGCGGCCGATCTATCATTACAATATTTCAAATTTTTATAAAGACAATTATTACTTTTATTATTTTACTTTAAAATAATTAATCTGTACTGTGGTAATTTAAATTTTGCGAATAAGTGAGTCAGGAAATTATACCTTACTCAAGAAAATTGACGGATCGTAATGACAGCGCGGCTACATCGGTTGAAACCCTAGTTGAAACTCCCTGAAAACTACCCTTTATTGATACGAAAATACGTTTTTATTGCGATACGTACGACTTTAGTCGAGTCGGTTTTACAGCAATTCACTTATGTCACTATCGTTTATAGTTATAATAGTGATGAAATCTGATTTAATTGTCTTGTCCCATGGTCTAACTAATAGATGACGATCATAAAAATAAAGCAAGTTTGCTAACAAGCAAATTTGTTACCATTTACCTCTCATATTGGGCATTATTCAAGTTACACGGCCATTTTTGATAGCGTCCAATTGATCACTCGATAACACAAACATTATTAACCTCCAATGTTATTCAATAAATTGACAAATGCCGGTTGCAGCTTCATTATTGACATATTGGAATCGCTCAAAGCCCAAGGGCTTGCTAATTGATGTATTAATTGATTGGATGTGGAATGGTAACCGTTTGTGTTTAATTAAATAGGCATTAATAACTGAATGGGCGTATGGTTCTACTCTAACTCTAAATCCGACTTTACACTATCCACGAACAGCAACACGACTTGGCTGATTTACATCTCACCGTCGAGTTGACTCGCAGTGAGACACAGCTAACCAATCACAGTGCGCCATTGTGACGCGACGACAACCACACCGCAATGTGATTGGTTCGCTGCGTCTCACTGCGCATCGATTCGATAGTGAGAAGTGAAATGTAAACACGCACTTCGCCCTCACTTCGCCAAACTACCTATACAATGCTCGTTTTTATTGCAGTAAATAAAAGTACTCAAACTACGCAATGTTCACGCATTCAAGTCTGTATCTGTCCGAGATCGGTGACAATGTCGAGGCAGCATGACACAAGCATTCCATATCTTCGTGTGATATAGTACGATTAGGATTTTCATTCGATTGATTAGACAAAGAGCAGAGCGTTGCTGTCTCACTCTCATCTGAGCATTTTTCTGGCTTCTTCTACAGCCTTTGAGCATGGAAGCCCAAGAAGCCAGAATCGTAGGCGTCCATATAGGTTTCAGAATATTGGTTAGCACTTAACATCTTTGACAACATCTCGTCCAGAGAATAAACTTTGCTATTCAACGTGGGAATACTGACAACCTACTGGGCACGTTACCTCAAGGCAACGAACTACAGGTACTGGCAATTTTAACCTCCGACGCTAAAAGAGGGGTGTGTCTGTGTGGAAGTATGTATCAGTCTGTCTGTGTACGTGGCGTGGTAAAGTTGTAGTAAAATGAATTTTGAAAGTCGGGGCTTGATTTGTCTAACAAATAAACTTGTTGTAAAGAAATACTATTTTTAAAGTTTCTCCCTATTTTAAAGTTAACACATCACAGTTTTACGCCCACTGGGCTTGTTAGAATTTTCAGAACGGTCCTTAATTCTGATGCTTTGACGTGAAACGGCCCGGAAGAAGGGATTAGGTAAAAATTTATATTGATTTGATACAGTCTACTGCATGACGTCATCCCATATCTGGTTTTGGTGGAGATGGCTTTATAAAATCGACTGACTGATGGACGCCATGGCCATAATTCTACCAATATTGTTAATGCGAAAATTTGTGAGGACGTGTTTTTGTTACTCTTTCACGCAAAATCTACTGGACGTATTATTATGAAATTTGGTACACGGGTAGAATATAACCTGGAATAACACGTAAACTACTTCTTATCCCGAAAGCCCCGCGGGAGCGAAACCCCGGGACGCAGCAATTTACATACATACAAACATACACACATCCTCACAAACTTTCGAATTTATAATAAAAAAAGAGTTATTAGATTTTATTATATAGTTACAGCAACTATATTGAGTACAGTTAAGTATAGAGGATTTTTTTTACGGAAAATATATATTTGAGCCACTATAACTCATAATCTTAAACAATGGATTTTAAACCCCATAAAGTCGTGAATTTACTGCAGTTTTCCACGTATTTGCTAGAACTATATGACCATAAATGAAAATACCATGAAGTTTGTAGAAAATTCGTAAAATTCGAGTAATTTGTTGTCAATTCATTAAATCAGGCAGTTTGATTTCAATAAGTCAGGCATTTTTATATTTTTGATTTATATATTTAGCCATCAGATGAAGGCCTCCAAAAAATTCATTCAGACAATCATTCTTCATAGTCGTATTACTCACCGCTGAGGGTCGTTGTCATTACGTGGAATGAAACACACACAACAACTTTCTTGGCATTATTAATGGAGTGGTTTGCCATTGCCTTCTCCATTTCACACACAAGTTAATAATAATCGACCAGTGTGCAGGTTTCCTCACGATGTTTACCTTCACCGGAAGTGTGTCATAAATTCAGGCAATAAATTCATGAAAAATATCATATCATTTTTGGGATTATTTCGAGAAATCATAACTAGATAGGGACGTTTAAATTATTTTCTCTTGCTAGTAGTTTGTAGCTTTGAATTTCTGTATATGCTTTGACTTTAGAAAATTAACAAGTAGTTAATAACATTGATATTGTAAACAGTAAAAGGAATTACCGCAAACAAATATTGAAGTCGCTCTGTATAAACCGTAATGTACGATTAATTTGAACACTCAACATCAATGATTTAAAAATATATATAGCATATTAACGCAGATTGTGTGTCTGTGTATGTATTTGTTTGGTTGCCAACTCCAAAATGTACCACAATCAACGGCCCACATCAATACTAATATTATAAAGAGAAAAGATTTGTATTTTTTTTTGTAATGAATAAATTCAAAAACGACTTGGCCGATTTTGATGAAATTTAGCATAAAGATAGGCGAAACATTCAGGAGAGACATAGCTACTACTTTTTATTATGGCTTTAACCATGCGAAGCCTGGGCGAACGGCTAGTTTGGAATAAAAAATGTCGAAAATCGAGAGTCAAATGGAAACATGCTCAGAAATAATAGCACAATGAATCAGACAATTATAGACCCATACAACAGCACACCCAGAATCGCAGACAAATATTTGTGATCAAATATAATAATAGGTAAATATAATGTGATCAAACTAATAGAGCACCTACTGTCTTGCCCCGCATTTCCTACACTCGGGACGATTTAATTTTGGACACCGACCGAATGTGGTCGTGGCACAAGACAACACTCGTCCGGGAAAACCTAATTATGTTGTCTTTGAAGAGCGTCTATAACACAAGCAAAGAAGAAGCGGTACAAATATTACCCACGCTGGGAATCGAACCACACTTCCTTCAGACTGTGGACGGGCGTGGTAACCACACTAAGCCACGGAGGTCGTCAAAAAATTTTTGTAACATTTGTATGTTACATAATTTTTTGACGATAACTATGACATAGTGCAGACTATCGCACAATGTATGACTCAGGGTCACCTAACAGTTGGTCACGAATGAATGAAGATTAATGTGAAACGCGATAGTTATATAACATACTAACATAATACATTTCAACTGTCCACTAGAATTGCTTTTGTATTTGTATTAATGGATGGATAACAGACCAGTCTTAAAAGGCCAATGTCAGCACCACAATCACGGTGCGTTCGGGAATATGTGAGGTAACTGTGAGGATGCAGCTGTCCCGTACGCGCACTAAACCGGTATCCTAACTAATATTAGAAATGTGAAAGTAAGTTTGTTTGTTACCACAGCACGCTCTATCTACTCAACCAATCTTTTAGAAATTTTGCATATATGTAGTTTGAAGTATGGAGAAGGACATTGGATGCCTTTCATTCCGGAAAATTAACGCGGGCGAAACCGCGGTCAAAAGCTAGTTAAATATATTTTTTTAACCAGATCAAAAAAATATATAATGTATATTTTGATCTGGTTAAAAATGGGTTATTCGTAATAATAAATATATATGTTATTCTTCTTTCCAGGTACCTACAGTGTGGAGAACTGGTGCCTGAGCTAGGTATCAAAAAGCAAAATTATCGATTGTATCGATAGTGTATCATCATGGTAACGATAGTATGGCCTTATTCGATTGCTTATGCGATTGCGATGGATAATTATCCATTAAACTATCGACAGTTCGGCAACAGTAGTCTCCAGGCAGGACTTATCATACTATTATTATAAAGAGGTAAAGCGTTTGTGAGTTTATGTTTGAGGCGAGTAATCTCTGAAACTACCGAACCGATTTCAAAAATTCTTGCACCATAAGAAAAGTACATTACATAGCAATCGCTATAGGCTATATTTTATCTCAAACTTCCGATGGGAGCGAAGTCTCGGGCAACATCTAGTCTATCATAATTAACATCACATTAAAGGTATGTAATATAATTTGTATGGATCATAATAAAAAAGATTTTGTATTAATTATTTGACATGATAATGATCAATTATATATCAATCAATTATATATAGATAAGATTCAGTGTTTTATTTGCTCACATTTTGTACCTAGTTTTTATTTGAGTGAAATTCTTCATATAAATGAATCTCTAATAACGTAAAGGATTTGTTTGCACACATGTTCAGACCAAATAAACGGGTTTTATTGAACGCGAGTTTGTTTACATGTTGGTATGAAGCTTAATTTTAAAATTCACCATTAACATTTTGCTTATATTTATTGGAAATGTTTTCATCACCTGCCTTTTTTCATTTGCTTTCAAAATATTGCTGTAAACCGTTGAAGAGTTCCCTTGTCGGAAGCCGTTTCTGGAACCTATAATTATAATAATGCATTAATAATAACGCTCGATTCCAGAATTTTTTCATCTCATTATCATTTTCAAAAATAAATCAAAAAGCATGTGTGACTGTATAACAAATCCAATTTAAATAGATGCTTGAGTATTTTCATAAAAAGTTCTTGCTTGTAACAGTGGGGTATGTTGATTAGCTGTTAAGAGTACCCGCTACTCTCTAATGAAAATACTGTACGTCGGCGTATGACGTAAAGAGATGAATTAATTCAGCCGAACTGGCATGGTCTCTATGGCTCAGTGGTCAAGAGCAATGTCCAGGATAGACAGGGGCGTGGGTTCAATTCCCGCTCGATTCCAGATTTTTCTTATCACATTATTATTTTCGAAAATAAGTTAAAAAGCATGTGTGACATGTATAACAAATCCATTCAAATAATAATACATTGTCATCCAAACGAAACGTACCTACGTAGTTTCAGCTCAATCGGTTGATGATTGTTTCAAAATGGAGTTTCAAGATTCCACTCGAACATACGCATTTAAATACATTGCAAGTTAAATAATAACATGTAAAATATATATTTAGTGAAAACGGCAATGGCGAAAGAGTTTAATTAATTCGATTGTACAGCGAATTCATTTTATTGAACACACGTTAATTATTCTGCAGTTTAATAGATTGAGCGCGTCAATCGAAGATAGTACGAAATGCGGCTTTTGAGCGTGCTGGTTTCAGATTGTATTCGAGTCATAAAGGCATCTGATATCATTTCTAAACTACCCCCATCTAGTTGACAGTAATCGGACTATTTAATTATCTAATATATATATTTTTATTATGTGGCCTTTGTCCAGCAATGGACAAAGGCCTTCACTTTTATATATTAAACGACAGGTTTAATACCTGACGTGCACATACCTCTTTTATTTCCCAGACGTTTTGAACCTGGTTACAAAGGCCCGTGGTCACTGGGCGACTGACTCAGCAAGCTCTTAAGTACAGTTTTCTTCTACCAGACAGACGTCGTCGCCGTAGCATTCCAAATTTTGTACGAATATCAACACCGCCCTTGACACCTGTCAAGTGACAGTGACGTTGACATTCAACCGTGAAATGCCAATATTGATCCACAGTCGAGATCGAAATTCACGCCGTTACAATATATTAGTGAAGACCGTACAAAAGTCCGACCAGTAGGTTTTGAGCAAAGCGCAGTTTTGTACTTAAATCAGTTTACCATTACAAAGACCCATATGATTGCATCCGCTATTGTGCCGCGCACATTGTTTTACACAGTATGGGAGATTCAGAAGACTGCAATTTTCATGCAATTGCTATATGACCATAGATGTGTTGCCAAATAGATCGTGAGCCGTGCTGTAGTCACTTAATTGTTTTATTCAGAGAATTCGACGGAGAATAGGTTATATTTTATTAAGATAGGTACATAAAACGTAATTATCGAGATAACTAAATAATATAGTTAGTCAACAACTGAAAACATGTGTGTATAGCGAGCTAATTTATGTAAATACATGATAATACAATTTTTAATTTGTCAAATAATCTAAAACCAGTTTTATTTTGAAGCGGTGGTGGTGTAATGGTTAAGACGCCCGCCTGTGGATCGAAAGGTCCCAGGTTCGAATCCGACTCGTGCCACATGAGTTTGTATACCAATCTGACTCGTGTATAGTAGTTTTTATCGTCCACAATTTACTTTCGGTGAAGGAAAACATGGTGAGGAAACCTGCACACTGGTATCAACCAGTACCAACCACTTATTAACTTGTGTGTGAAATGGAGAAGGCAATGGCAAACCATTAATAATGCCTAGAAAGTTGTTGTGTGTGTTTCATTCCACGTAATAACCACGATCCTCAGCCATGAGGAATACGACTATGAAGAAGAAGTTTTATTTTACCTGCCTATTAAAACATTTGTCTTATATAATTTTCTTTATATTAAGATTGAAATGTAATATTAAATATACAATAACATATCCTACAAATTTTATAAATGCGAATGTATATGTCTTCACGCAAAATCTACTGAACTGATTGTTATGAAATTTGGCACGCGGGTAGAACCTTGGTTAACACATAGGGTACTTTTTAACCCGAAATTCCCACGGGGGAGAAGCCGATCGCATGCCTGTTTACTCAGAATATAAAAAAATTAAATATTTTTTTTTATTGTGGCAGGAGCGATGTAAAATAGATATATCTCATAATATGTCTATCCATTTTATGTCAATGTAAAACGTATGCATATTACGTGTCGTAATTGAAGTTTGCTTCTGTGTTTCTGTTTTAAAAAATCCTTTTTGTTTTCAAGTACTGTTGATAGAAGTATTGTTTACTGATAATATATTCTTTCGCATTTAATAATAATAGTAGGATAATATGTAAACAACAATTGAACACTTCAATTAAATCACTTTCTGTAAATAAACTATTAGTGAAGGCTTGTTTAGCCATTAGCAAACAAAACAATGAAGACTGTATTTCATTGGGTGAGTTGCAACGTCAAATTTGACGTTGATTTTAACCGGACGACGGGCCTGCCCGTAGATTTTGAGTTTATAGCGTTCATAGCGTACAGGCACGATATTTAAACTTATTTTTATATTAACTAAGGATGTTATTAAGATCCACAATTTATAGGGATTAGAACAGAGTTAAAAATAAGTTCTTTCTAAAAGGTGCTCTCATAATATTTACAAAAGTTAACCATAAAAGGTACAATTAACCAAACTTGTGAATTCAAATGAATTCATTTTATTGAACACACGTTAATTATTCTGCAGTCTAATAGATTGAGCGCGTCAATCGAAGATAGTACGAAATGCGGCTTTTGAGCGTGCTGGTTTCAGATTGTATTCGAGTCATAAAGGCATCTGATATCATTTCTAAACTACCGCCATCTAGTTGACAGTAATCGGACAGAATCTAATATATATATTTTTATTATGTGACCTTTGTCCAACAATGGACAAAGGCCTAAACTTTTATATATTAAACGACAGGTTTAATACCTGACGCGCACATACCTCTTTTATTTCCCAGACGTTTCGGACCTGGTTACAAAGGCCCGTGGTCACTGGGCGACTGACTCAGCAAGCTCTCAAGTACAGTCTTCTTCTACCAGACAGACGTCGTCGCCGTAGGGATATAGGGATTAGAACAGAGTTAAAAATAAGTTCTTTCTAAAAGGTGCACTCATAATATTTACAAAAGTTAACCATAAAAGGTACAATTAACCAAACTTGTAGTTCGTGAAACTGAAATTGCATCTAGACGTAAATGCTGAGCTCGCAAAATGACGTCTATGTACTGTTCTAAAAGTTTATCTCCGCTGTAAACTGTTTTGAACTCGACAACATTGGTTATACTATCACTGTTGGTATACGGACAATTTTACAGTAATTTCAGCACTGAAAAATTATTGGCATTTTGAATAGTTCTCATTCTCGCTCAAATATTAAAATTTTGAAGTATGTGATTTTATAACCGTCCACTGTTTAATTTAACACTGTGTATAGGTATTTATTTAATGTCCCCACTATTGAGGCACGTGTCATGCTTATCTTCGAAAATAATAATGACATGAAAAAATCTGAAATCGAACGGGAATTAAACCCGCGCCCCTGTCTATCCGAGACAGTGCTCTTGATCACTGGGCTATCTAGACCGTGCCGGTTCGGCTGGCCAATTCATCTCTTTACGTCTCACGCCGACGTACAGTATTTTCATTAGAGAGTAGCGGGTATTCAACTAATTAACATACTGTTACAGGTAAAAAAATATGTTTTTTGAAAATACTCAAGCATCTATTTAAATGAATTCGTTAAACACATGTTACACATGCTTTTAAACTTATTTTTGAAAATATTTTCGCTCGATTCCAGAGTTTTTTAATCTCATCATTATTTCGAAGCATGTATGACATGTATAAAAAATCCATTTAAACACGTCATCCCTATTGATAGATATAGCTAGAGTTTAAGTCATGGTCGGTTTACCTATTGTGGATAACGTCCCGGCTTCGCTCGGATAAAACCACAACAAACCTAAAACTTTCTCAGGTTGTTTTCAAAACCTAAAAAAAAAAAATATTATAAATCCTTCTTCGAAGTGGCTTTCAACACCTCGTCTTGACAGAAAAGAACCAATCTGCTGAGAGTAATGTTTTCCAAACATAGCTAATAACATTATATTTCAAATAAAACTAAATCAAAATCGGTTCAGCCGTTTGGCTGCTACGATGCCACGAGATATATATACAGAATAAAAAAAATAAATATATTAGGACAAATCTCACAGATTGAGCTAGCCCCAAAGTAAGTTCGAGACTTGTGTTAAGGGATACTAACTCAACGATACTATATTTTATAAAAAATACATATATAGATAAACATCCAAGACCCGGGCCAATTAGAAAAAGATCATTTTCCATCATGACCCGACCGGGGATCGAACCCGGGACCTCTCGGTTCAGTGGCAAGAACCTTACCACTGCGCCACCGAGGTCGTCACCTCCGTCAGAGAATGTTACACTTATTACAGCTATCTGGACTCCTGTCGTTGGGGGAAAGAAAGAAATTACTTCGAAATGAAAACTACACCATTTTTCAGATGTTAAAATATAAATTTCAAATGATTCAGGCGTGAAAATGAGTGGAAAATATAACCACTTCAACACAAATGGCAGACATCAACGCGAAATGGAAAAAAAAAGGAACATTCGAGAACAAAGGACGTTTCACTATGGAACTGTGTCTACGGCAGACGGCATTCACAGAGACCGACGCCATTTCCATAAGTTTATGTGAAAATTACAAACATCAGTCATACTTTTTGCCGTTTCGCGGAATAAGTTGACAGCATATGTACGTACTCTGAATACGTACGTATTTATTTTGTCGAAGGCTTCGCTTAAAGATCGCGTGGTTTTATAGATCGAAGCATACATAGGGAAAGACAGGAAAGCAACTTTGTTTTATACATATTCGGCTAAAGCCACTTTTGACTGTGAATATCAGCTAAAATAAGTTTAAATTTTTGTGGTTATGGTGGAAACAAGGACAGACGGATTAAATTTAATACTTCTTTTTCTTATAAAATATTTTTAATAATATAATTCAATCCTGCACACAAAACATTAATAAGTTTTAAATTAACATAATTGAGTCGTTAACTAATATCATGGTTTTTATTTTTAAAATGAATTAAAACAAAAAACAAAGTTTTTTCGATTCCCGGTTGACTGGAAGATATCCTTTAAGTTAAGCCGCCTATTGCGTAATGTATCTATACCACAATGTCATACTATGTGTGATTATACATTTTGTACTTAAGTATACTATGTAATGAATTTGTGCAATTAAGAATTGTATTGTATTGTATCCCGTCATGGGATAACTTCTCCGTTGCCTTTGAATTACCCCTGAACTAATTTCAAATTTCAAACAAACAATGTGAAGGACTTGCAGCCTTGGGACGACAGAAGACAAAAATGGGACAAACCCACAAACTTAGCATAGTTTCCCACATTATTATGCACAGTATAATGCGCTGGATGGCCCACATAACTCAACCTCATAACGCTATATTAAAGTATTAACATATAAATATGTTCGGTCCACACGAGCAGGCTGCAGGAATGAGATAGATCAGTAGTATACTATATCACATCTCTCTGTCATCTGAGCGGTTCTTCGGTTTCTTCCTCAGCTATCCAGATACCCCGATTGACAAGTATTCAAAGTATAGTCTGCTTCGTCGTCTCTAGACAAACAGTATAAAGTCACCCGGGCTACTATGAAACCTAAAACGCGTCACACGTTCTCTTTTTAATTGCACGATGTGTGCTCGATATGGGAATAATATACAGCTTGTGGGCGGACTTTAGTAACGTGTTACATGTTTGTGAGTTTCGTGGTAGGCCTTCAGATCTCAGCTTAACACGTCCATGCTAGTTGTGATTAGCATATCAGTGTTTTTAATGACATATATACAACAATATGCATCATTTTCATGTAATTTGAGAGCGAGGCTCTTGTCGGAGGAGTTCCTTCCATTGCTCCCTCTTCGTAGCTAATTGCTTCGCTTCTCGATACCCTACGCCCACTTTTTCTTTTAATTGCCTGGTGTAACTATCTCTTGGCCTTCCTGGACCACTTCTACCTTTCCTTCTATTATATATCTTAAAAAGGTATCATATCGTATAAATTTGGATTTGATTATACATACTATTACATTTTTATCTCATAAACATACCTAATATGTCCTATAATTGTACATCCTTATAATGACATCGTCAAGTGTCTGCCCATAAAGTTTGACTGCTTATAAATTGACTCGGGACAAACTCAAGATGAAAATTTGCAAATTATGTTTAATGTTAACATGTTCTGCCATATTATATTCATGATGATACATGCATCATGTCTGGTCTATATTATAAATGCTATATAATGTAAGTTTGTTTGTTACCTCTTCACATCACATAGCTACTAAACCGATCTTAATGAAATTTTACATATATGTAGTTTGAAGTTGAAAATTCAACTTTTATTTTATTTATTCATTCAAATTTTGACATTTTTAATAATGATGTAAATTCGTCCTCCTAATTTTTAATATATGTATAAGACCTATATTTGTTAATTGACGTCCTTGGAGAAATGGCTGCGGTGAAGTTTGTTGCGCCGCTTCTTCTTCACCTGCGCTTTGGAAGCCGGCAGTAGACTTAGTTTAAGTAATTTTTGATGTCAATAAGTGATGTATATCATCCTAAATTGAATAAAGAATTTTGAATTTGAATTTGAAAAGTCCTTCACCGTTGAAGGCCATAGAGTACCTTCATCCCGAAAATAAATGGTCCCGTAGAAAATTCACAAGGGCAAAGCCGCGGATAAAAGCTAGTATCTACCAATACGGACATCATCCAATTTAAATAGATTTTGATGACTTGAAAGTGCATTGAATATTGCCATGTTTACATCAAAAATTCCTAAAGGGGGCAAGCCAACTTATAAGCATTTAAAACATTCGCGATTGACTTCATAGAATGGTGTTTCAAGAGTTTGGCCGGGCCTTTAATCTTGATTTGTTGTTTGACATAATTTTGCATTTCCATCAATTCGGATGCCGATCTCCTGGTGTTCCTCTTTGGGTCGAAATAGGCTTCCTCCATCTTCCCCATTCTGGCGAAGGTCAAGCAGTCGTAACCTTCGCCGGCGAAATAATATCTCTCTGAAATAAGTTTCCAAAAAAAGTAACTTTTAACACGAGTTTTTATTATCGCCACAGAGATCATAATACAGTCAATTCAATACATGACAAAAAAATCATGGTCGTGCAGTAAACCGTTGAGAAGTTCTCTACTTCATAGTTGTATTCCTCATGGCTGAGGGTCGTGGTTATTACGTGGAATGAAACACACAATAATTTCTTCAAAAATTTTCTTGGCATTATTAATGGAGTGGTTTGCCATTGCCTTTCCCATTTCACACACAAGTTAATAAGAATCAACCAGTGTGCAGGTTTTCTCACGATATTTTCCTTCACTGGAAGCAAGTGATGGTCGATGAAAACTGCTATACATGAGTCAGATTGGTATGCAAACTCATGTGGCATGAGTGAGATTCGAACCTGGGACCTTTCGATCCACAGGCGGGCGTCTTAACCATTAAATCACCACCGCTTCCCGAGAAGTTTTCTAGTTGAACAAGAGATCCTGGGCGCATCATCAGTCAGTTAATATGTAGTCGAAAATTTGCCCCCCAGTTGATTTGTAGATCTCGCTCGATTGGTCAACAAGTCTCCCACTCACTTCTAGGCTAACTCAGTCTGTGTGATTTGTCCATATATAAACTTATATAAAGTTATAATACTTATAAATAGCTTTTTACCTAATGGTCTAGTCTGTTCACGCATTTTGATACTTTGCAGAAATTTATACCAGCAGTTTTCCAATTCAACCTGACAGATGCTGAAGAATTCGTACCAATAATTCCAATCCGTGTCGTATGCGCATACAGGTTGATGAAAAGGTCTGTAAAAATGAAAAAATATTAGAATAATAGATATAGAAGTGATATATCTGGTAGGAGAAACTGAGATACAAGCTCTGCTTAATTAAATAAATAAATAAATATATTAGGACAAATCACACAGATTGAGCTAGCCCCAAAGTAAGTTCGAGACTTGTGTTATGGGATACTAACTCAACGATACTATATTTTATAACAAATACATATATAGATAAACATCCAAGACCCGGGCCAATCAGAAAAAGATCATTTTCCATCATGACCCGACCGGGGATCGAACCCGGGACCTCTCGGTTCAGTGGCAAGAATCTTACCACTGCGCCACCGAGGTCGTCAAATTCAGACACCAGTATCTCACAATGTTTATTGGTTTTACAATATAACGTCTAACAGTGTTACTATATTGTGGAAGACAATAAATAATTTCTGAATTTTGAATTGAATTGTCTCATCATCAGAAGTGGTGGTGGTGTAATGGTTAAGACGTCCGCCTGTGGATCGAAAGGTCCCAGGTTCGAACCCTACTCGTGCCACATGAGTTTGTATACCAATCTGACTCATTAGTTTTACACTAACTTCAACGGTGTAGAATTATCATATAAATATTTTTTACCCCTTCCATCTCCTTCGGGGTAGAATTTCCAAAAATTCTCACCTACACTCCCCAGGGAACCTACATGCAAAATTTCGGCTTCCTACGCCCAGTAGTTTCGGCTGTACGTTGTCTGTCAGTCAGTCACTCACTCAGTAGCGCAAGAGTTTCATTTTACTTACTCGTCTCTTATGCACTGGTTGTGGTAAGAATCACAATCATTGTTATTTTCATACAAATGGCCTTCAGGTAGTTCGTTATATTCCACACCTTCGAATTTAAAGTAGGGCATTGGTGTTCTTCCACCTTTACATTAAAAAACACCTTTACATTAAAAAAATCATTAACTTTTGTCTTTTACCTAAAATTCAAACGGTGGTTTTTTAGTTAGAGTGAGGCAAGCGGACCCTGGGATTTGACCCTCAATGGTTGAGGAAGAAACAGAAAGAGAAATGCGACAGACTTGATTTAGAGAGAGAGAGAGAGAGAGAGGTAGCAGTAAGTGCAAAATTAAAGAACAAATTCTAAGAAGTTATAAAATCTTTTAAATTTTTGTTATAAAATAGCAGCCTGTTAATGGATGAAAATGCTAATAGGGCTGTTGTAATAAAAAGTCCGGAGGTGATGAAAAGCGTGTATTCGTCCAGAATGAGAGGGGAGAAGAGAGAGAGCGAGAGAGGGAGAGTACGCGGCTATTTCCAATACAGCCCGTCTCGGATTTACTCAGGCACCTACATCTAAACCTTCCTCAGGAATCACGCTATCTATTGGTGTAAACTGTTTAAAAATCCGTCCAGTAGTTTTGGACTTTTTCGCATTCATACACACAAACGTGACAGGAGCACCAGGTGGGACAAAATATCAACACCACAGATTTTATCTTTTAAAAATATAATTATTTTGTTGTCATTACAGTACTTGTGATGACTTCAATTATAATTTATTTGAATTACAATAACAAAAGTAGTTATTAATAACTTACGTCTGTGTGGTGGAATGTACCCTGAGAACCAGTTATATTATACATTATTTTAATTTGTATATATATATACAAATATGTGACTTTTTAGTCTGATTAAAAATGCTTTATATATATATATAATTATTTTAATTACTTCCACATGTTTTATTTACGTATTTTTTTAACATACTAAAATATGTAGTTACTTACAGGACACGTTCCAAACTAGAAAATAAAATATTTTAAGACAATTATTTATTTATTTAGTGACAATAAATTTTGAGGAGTCTCATCCGAATTTTTTATCACAATAATTCAGAAATATAAAAAAAAAAAAACTATCCACTGTGAAGTTGCTGGCTTCTCATAATTATATAAGAAAAGAGCTGACATTTTCCAAACGGCTGAACACAAGTTTTTCAAACATACCTAATAATACTTTCGATCAAATTTGACGACCTCAGTGGTGCAGTGGTAAGTGTTTGCCTCTGAACCGAGAGGTCTCGGGCTCAATCCCCGGTCAGGTCATGATGCAAAATGATCTTTTTCTAATTGGCCTGGGTCTTGGATGTTTGTCTATATATGTACGTGTTATTAAATATAGTATCGTTGAGTTAGTATCCCATAACACAAGTCTCGAACTTACTTTGGGGCTAGCTCAATCTGTGTGATTTGTCCTAATGTATTTATTTTATTCTATAAACTCTCTTTCAAATAAAAAAGAGTAAAATAAACTCGATTTATGCATTTGGCTGCTACGATTCCACGGACTAACATACAACACCGACACATAAACTTATAATTCCTCTCTTTCTGTCATCGGGGATTAAAAAGAGTCATCGCTACTGGGATAAAAAATGAGTTGATCAGATTTTAATTTTAAAATATTTAAACTTACTAGAATCGTTTTTAGGCGACTCTGTGGTTTCGGGATCTGCCAAGAAAAAAAAAAATTACTTGTACTAAATTTATTCAATAAAGAAACTACAGACTCAATTCAAAGTTTGCCAGTCGATTCGACCATCGGAGTTTACGAAGTGAGACGCAGCGAACCAATGACTATGCGGTGTGTTTGTCATCACGTAACAATGGCGCACTGTGGTTGGTTAGCTGCGTCTAGCTGCGAATCGACTCGATAATGGGAAATGTAAACTTACTTTTACCCTTTCATTGTTAGATTTTAACGTAGTAATATTTTAGTACTCAGATGAAAACAGACATTCTTACACGAATTTACATTTTAGAAAATATTTCACCACTTTGTGGTAACCTGAGAGACAAACTAGCTGCTAATGCTACTGGTGAAAGACAATTTTTTACGCTATCTGTTCGGTATGTTACTTCAAGGCTATCAGATACTTTATCAGCAAGCTCAATATGTCTTATCAAATACATATAGGTTCTCCATTAAAAGATTTAGTGCTTAAAATGTCGCATTGAATGAGACAATTTTAATACTTACATTCAGCTGACGTTGGTCCTGTCACTAAAAAGAAACATTTACCACGAATATAATCTCAACTTATCTTAATCGTAACTAATATTAAAAATACGAAAGTAAGTTTGTTTATTACCTCTTCACGCTCTATCTACTCAATCAATATTCTTGAAATTTTGCCTACATTTAGTTTGAAGTATGGAGAATGATATAGGGTAACTTTCATCCCGGAAAAATAACAGTTTCCATGGGAAAATTATGCGGGCGAAGCTGTGAACAAAAGCTAGTACAATTATAAAGGCGAAAGTATGTTTGTTACGTCTTTATGCTTTATGCACTCAACCAATCTTCTTGAAATTTTGCACATATGAAGGTTGAAGTACAAAAAAGGACAAAGGGTACCTTTTATCCTAGAAAAGTATTGGCACCTTGGGAAATAAGGCAGGCGGAGCCGCAGGCAAACACTAGTTATGAATGAATGTTCTTCTACTTAGTATATGGGTGAAAGAAAATAACAATTAAAAATATATTTTCGAATGCTTACAATTGGCTATCACCGGTGTCATATCTTCATCTGCAAAAATTCACCTTTATTACACTGCACTTTTAAGATTTTATATGAACATAGTTATTTTCACAAAGTGAGTAAGTTACGAATTACTTTGTTTCAAAAATGTAACAATGTATCCATATTGATACCCATGACTGTATCCATTTGATTGTTTTAACTTTAAGCACATTTATCTACAACATTACTATATCTCTTTACAATAAAACCGTTTAACTTTAAAGAAAAATACAATTTTTTTATTACATTTCAAAAGTTTTATTAACAACGTTTCACGTGTTACATTCCACATATAGGCCACAACTTAAGCTAAGAGGAATTCGACTATAAGTAGAAGAATATTCAAAAATTCGACTATATTATCACTTTATTACTGATTCATAAATCAGTTGTTTAGAAATCAGTAATAAACAATATTGCTAACATTTAAACGATATTTTAACGTTAAACCCAGGTAAATATGACCTTAATGAAAATATTAACGATATTTAGTTTTTGTTTTGTGCGATTATAGCATGTTTTCATAAAATTTGCATTATCCAAAGCCGGCGAAACATTAGGATTAAACTTTCTTTTAACAACGCATTGTAAACAATGTAAACTGATGCTTTTGCAAATAAATAAAATCTATGTATTTTTTATTTAATCTAGCCTGTACGTGTTGTGTTCCACTGCTGGGCAAAGACCTCATCCTTTTTTTTCCACTCATTTCTCTCCATAGCAAGTTCTGGCGATCCAGGTAAATATTTGTCAATGCTAATTATAATATTTAATTATTTGCAATATTTAATTAATTATTTTTTTAATCAATGTATTTTACTAATTCCGTTTAATTAGTTCATGTCCTAAAAAATATTTTTCATAAATTGATATAAAAGTTTGTTTGTTTGTCCTTCTTTACTACAAAACCCAATTACATTGCTGCGAGCTGATTATTATTGGTATGAAGATTTGGAAAGATCGAAATTGACATAGGCTACTTTTTGCCACAGGTGAAGTCGCAGGCTGTGTCTAGTATAATAATATATATAACTATGACTTACAGAAAGTTGGTGTGAATGTGTTAGCTATATAAAAAAATTACAAGATGTTAGTAACATACAAAATTCCGGCTATTCTAGGGTTTTGATAGTGTTATGTGTATGTAATATATAAATCTGTGGATGTATACAATTTTACAAGCTATTTAACTTGCAATGTAATTATGTATAAATAAATTAATATATTAGGACAAAATTACACAGATTGAGCTAGCTCCAAAGTAAGTTCGAGACTTGTGTTTTAGGATACTAACTCAACGATAATATATTTTATAACAAATACATATATAGATAAACCCGGGCCAATCAGAAAAAGATCATTTTCCATCATGACCCGACCGGGGTTCGAACCCGGGACCTCTCGGTTCAGGGGCAAGCACTTTAACATCAAATTTCTCGGTGCAACACTCAATAAATCTTCTGATGTTAAAGCAATTAAGTAATATACGTTTATAATTAAAGTAGGTGAAACTTCGACGCTAACTTGCGCAGAAAAACGCACGCCATTTTGTCTAAACGTCAGCCGTGCAGGTCAAAGTCAGTGTCAAAGTTGACTGGTGCAACTCGCCCTCGGAATTCTGTTGTATGTTATGCCGGCCGGCTCCACAATGTCGTTGAACAGTGCGCCAAACTTTGACGGATTCGGTGTACATTACTGGTTTTTCATTGCGGTAAACAAAATCACTCATACTAACTACGCAATGTTCACGAATTCGCGTCACGATATTAAAGTTCTAAAGATGGTTATCACTTTGTAATTAAGAAAATACTACCTCTTTGTCTATTAATTGAATTAAATGTCACACTTACTTGGTGGGTATGTGAGGTCGAATTTCTCAGTACTATCTGCGAAGAAAGTGAAAATTATTATTTTCTTTTTTGATATATGTATTAAAACTCAATATGCTGATAACGTGACTGTCTAGCCTAATTGGGCTAATAGAATGAGTAATTTTACATATGCCCAGTTATATAATATAAATTACATAATATAAGGATGTTTCCATTGGCAATTTTTTACTGTCTCTGTTAAAGGGAAGTCAGTATATTCAAAATTAACATGTCGTTACTAATAATTATTATTTTTTTCATATAAATAACGTACAGTTTTTTTCTTTAATAAAAGACATAAATATTTTATATACTTTATGTCGATAGAAAGAGAAATACTAATTCTATCTAGTAAAAAGGCTTTGTTCTAGTAAAAACATAACAAATTATCACACTATCCATTCGTGAAAACAGCATGAATATCCGTGTAATAGTTTTTGAGTTTATCGCGAACAGGCGCGGCAGATAATATATAAGGATTTAAAACAGGAAGCCTATAGGCGACTATTTTAGAAATATCACACTCGATAAGAAACATAGACTACAAAGCATGAGCATAGGTGACAATACGCGGGGCTAAAGCAGATGGAGCGGGGATGCGGTTCTACTCAAATACCTATTATAAATAATTTGAAACAACCATTTCGAAAAAAACACTAAATACTTACCAACGTAACTCGTTTCTATATAATTCACAGAATCTGGAAAAAAAAACAGATAATGTTACAGTCAGGGGCAGATAAATCTGATATTCACGCGGGCGAATCTGCGGGCAAATACTAGTACTAAATATATATCGGAATAAAATATCATTATATAAAAATCTTACAATAAAAAGTGACATATATAAATACTCTTACTGCAGACATGTTGGTTATTTAATGAAAAAACTTTAGTTTTTATCAACAGTTTTCTTCTTATCCGCGCTAATGAATCGTACATAATGAACCATAAAATTAGCTTAAAACATGGATTTTTAATCAAAAAATGTGAAATAGCTATTCTTATGACGCCTAATACACTCGTCAAACTCATACAGATGCCGACGCGAATTAAAGCTTGTATGTGAGTTGTTTTAAATGCAAAATACTTGTTTCCAGTGATGGAAAACATCGTGAGGAACCTGCACATTGGTGGACAGTTTAGTTCACTAGATGGCGGTGGGTAGCCGTAAAAGTCATGTCAGGTGCCTTTAAGCGACTTGTGTAAAATCTGACACCAGTGTTAGCATACACACTCTGAAAAAAACTGTTTGCCGATAATGTATAGCCGTCATTAATATAAACATAGATCTGTCCCTGCTTCGCTCGGGTAAAACCATAATAAAAAAGTTGCCTATACCACTCTAGAAGATTTCCTCTATCTCTGTGCCAAATTTCATCAGAATCGGTCCGGTAGTTTTTAAGTTTATCCGTTACAAACAAAAATGCAAATATTATTTTCAATATTAGTATTGTTAAAGCCCCTTTTTTTTGCTGTACATCAAAAGAGAATGATAGTTGACGTTAAGAGGAGTTATAATGTAGGTACTATCACACAATACTTCATTCGGCTGACAATTTATATCATTGTGTGAATGACCTACATTGCAATGATTGTGCACTGAGCTCAGTGCATCACTTGCGTTGCATTGGTTTGCCGATTGACAGGTATAAGTACCTATATATGTTTTGCATAAAATGTAACCTGGACATGTACTGGATTATTTTGTCACGATCTAGTGCTTATTATAAAACACTTTAATTTACTTTGATACTTATTTAATTTATGAGAGGAATTACCTATATATAGTTTTGTCAAATTTTTAGATAAAAAAAACCCACGAAGGAACCCACCCACTTTAAGAATTATTAATGCAGAGCTCAAATCGAAACGCAATACGAGTAGGTAGCTAATTCTACAGCAAATAAATTGGAGAGCGCAGTTCTTAAAACGCGGAGATGTAGGGAAAAACAAGGGCTTACCATAGATTTGTATACAGGCTAGATACCGCATCATTATGAAATACTAAAAGTAGCATAAAATTTAAAAAGAAATTCTTTTCAATTTATATTAGTAGTAATTTAATTATTTTCTGCTTTTTTGAGAAAGTTACATAAGTATATGTATTAATTGAAGTAGGTAACAACTGAACTGAACATTATGAAGAATATTAGCACGTTCGTTATCACACTAAAAAAAAAAACGGGTTGCACTCAGAGTGTGGCTGCAGAAGTGAAAACTTCAATATTAACGTTGTGCATTTTTGACGTCTTACGAATTTTCGATCAGGGTCACGTGTCCTGAGGCGAGTTTAACATTTTTTACCCATCGCAAAAAGTGCACAACGCCGTTTAAGAAGTTTTCACTTCAATAAAACGTGAAAAGTGGTATTCACTTTTCACGTTTTTTTGTAACACTAGATATGTTAGAGACTAACACAATATGTTTTTGTACGTTTTAGATACAGGCAGAACCACGGGCAGCTAGTAATAATATAATGGCACGCTTGTAAAACTGCATTCTATTAGTCTCTCTCATTTAAGTATATTCCCAATTTTATTCCTCAGTCGCAAAGCTTAGCCCATGGCCGAGTTTGCCAGTTTTTATTTTATTTTGGCCGAGTTTGCCAGATTTTTTTTTTACTTTGCAATTTTTTTAACTACTAAAACAGTATAAAACTGTGTACTCCACAATCCACATCCTAAACACAAGTCACGGTATTTCGGTCTAACTCAATCTGTGTCATTATAATATTTTTATTAAGAATAAAACTGAACATTGTTTGATGCGCCAAATAAAAGTTTACAGAAGTAATTTTTTTTTTTGTGGCACAACAAACAAGTACTTTTTGATACCTCTTGCGCAAGGATCAGGATAAGTGGCATAGTCGTTCGTTACCTACGAGATTTGCGGTGTGGTATCTAGCTAAATAAAAATCTGTGGTACTTTCGTAAGTACCACAGATTTTTATTTAGCTTTTATTTAGCACTTACGAACGAAGATTCGCAGAAGTTGACTTGAGAGACAATTACGTGTGGACTGGTTTCCTATAATCTTAGTTTACGGACGATTGAATACAAGACGAATTGTAAACGGGAAAACTGTAAAGCTTTAGAATTCCTAAGTAAAAGCATCAAAAGAGCTTCGGAATTAAAATGCACTAGGCGCCATTTTAAGTTACGGTCTATACAAAATCATCTTGCAAATATTAAAGCCCGCATGACATACCATTGCGTGGTTTTAAAGATCTAAGCATACATATGGACAGACAGAAAGAAAGCAACATTGTTCTATACTATGTAGTGAAGATTTAAAACTTAAAAAAAATTAAAAATATAATTAATAATAATAATAATAAAAAATAATTTAAATAAATAATAATTTAAAACTAAAATACTCTTAGTAACAAAACGTAGCTATATCGATTTAAGTAGTACTATATAGCTAACAATTTTCGTAACGCATTACGTTAATACTGCATATCAAATTCTAGAAATTGCCACGACAAATAGGCGAACTGTTCTTGGAAGCTATTCTGTAAAATACGTTGTAACACGAACACTGTTCATTCAAGGGTGTATTATAGCAGGATACTATTAATATTATAAATAATTATAGTTATTTATATATTAGTAACGCTTTCCAATTTATTTGCTGTAGAATTAGGTACCTGTTGTGTTTCGATTTGAGCTCTGCATTAACGTTTCCTAAAGTAGGTTCCTTTGTGGGTTTTGTTTTGTGTGTGTTTTAGAATTAGGTACTGGATCGTGACAAAATACTCCACTACATGTCCAGGTTAGTAGCTAATTTGGATAGCTGTTTACCCGCGACTTCGTCAGCGTGGAGTAGTTACTTCTGACAGTATAATTATATTGTGGTTACCCATGCCAGATTACTTATTTCATATACAAACTTTCACCCCCCTCCCCCCCCCGTTATAGGCAATTGGGAGTTGATTTTTGTAAAAAGTGACCTATGTTTGAACGGAAATCTTTAACTACATGCATACGAAATTTCAACAAAATCGATCCAGCGGTTTAGCCGTGAAATCGAAAAAGGCAGACAGACTTTCTTAATTAAATTAGTATAGATTATTATGGAAATATGGGTACAGATACAAATGTCTGCATGCAATGCTTTCACACGGCTAATCCGCAAGGGTAATTTCGATGAAATTTGGAATAGATTTAGTATTTACCGTGGTTATTTTTTACCGTCACCCTGGAAATTGCGGCGTCACAGCCTCGAATGAAACCGAGGAAGAAGAACTTGTAAAGTTATCTATTATGTAATTTTTGTATCAATAAATGGATATTTTCCATCGCTCGTGTGAGAGTTCTCGGAGTGGTAAATATAAAATATGTTTTTCATTTTCGTTGTTAAATCCTTATATTAATATTCGAAAGCTTTCGGTTGGTTTTTACATTTAAAATGAGGAAAGTAATAAAATATTAATGGCCGAATTTTTCTTACAAGAATTTAACAGCAATTTTATTTTAAGAGCCTATTTTTCCGGGAACAAATTTTTATCTGTATGTCCCCCTTGCTTATTCTTGTCGTGTTCTTGGTTTTATTTAGGCTGTGGCACCCCGGAGCCCAGGAACCGCGATAAAAATAAATTTTGATTTTACGACCTCTGCTTGACGTCAAACCTTTTTGGGAATGCTGTTGGGAATCTTGTGCTAGAAATACTGCGCGAAAAAGTAACACTATAACGCAAACGTATAAACAGAATAAATATAATTTATATATTTTGTCTTGAAACTAGAATGTAAATTTAGTGACAGGGTGCATAATTCTTTCTTCATTACCTGTGCCCTTTTTTCGATAAGGGTAAAGCTAGACCCTTCAGCCTAAGTATTGTTGTATATTGACCTTAAATCGTATTGAAATAGATCCCAATTTGGGAGTCGACTTTCCTAAATATTCAATTTTGTGGTTGATCAAAACATCTAGTTAATTATTCATAGGCCCTTATATCTCTGTAAAGTTTGTTAAGCATTGTATCTTAGGGGAACGAGGGTGCGTTTATACATGACGATACGACTGATGATTTATTTATTAAACTTGATAACTTGGTCGGACGATTTTGTTGCGACGGAAAAGACCTACAGGCTAATAAAAGAGATTGTTGCAACTAAAATCACACTTAATTACAAATTGCAAACTGAATGCTAAAAGCATTCTCTCCCAGATGACCATTAGGAAAAACAGAGCATTTTGTGCGACGTAAAAAAGTAAAACCATAATTTTACACATTCTTAAATGTGTTAAATAATTAAAAGATCTAAACAAAAAATAACTTTTCTCAAAAACACCTAGAAATATCTATTCTTCTAACGTGTATTGTCCCACTGCTGGGCAAATCTCCTTTGCTTCTTCCAAAAATGTATTGAGTGCAGTAAGCTGCCAACTCCGGAAGAAATCATTCATGTTATCCCGCTATATTCGTGGCTTGCCCTAAGTCCTTATGGCACCATCCTAACTAATATTGTATATGTACAATAGTACGTTTGTTTGTTACTTTTTCACGTTTTACCTACTTAACCAATCTCATTGAAATTTTACATGTGAGTAGTTTTACGAAGTACGCAGAAGGACATACGGAATCTTCCGGAAAAATAAGTACTCCTGTCCGCTATTCAAACTGCGGTCGATAGCTACTGTAAATATCTACTTTAGTAAACATAATACATCTACAATATGTCTACAGTCGTAACGCTCTTTTACAGGTATGTGAAAGAGCGTTACGACTTTTGTTTCACAGTGTAAAGCGTCCTACTCGAATTCGGAAACTCAATAAGAATTGCGATTTATTTTCTCTATAAACATCTTTATTTCGGGAAAATCTTTTAAAAAAATAATACATTTTGCTACAAAATCTTGCGAGAACGGTGAATAAGACAATTTTATACCAAATTTAATAAAATGTTACACTATAATGACATAATGACACACTTGATTGTAGTAAAAAGGAATTCGGTAATTTTGTTTGTCTTTTTGTCACAGGTATTTTGTTTGCCCTTTGGCTTTTGGTCTGTAGTCCACCCTAAAAAAGGACCACTCATCCACCTCCTGCAGATATCGTACATGGTGGATACATACAGCCTTGGCAGATGGAAAGGCAAAAATAGCATTCCCGAATACGGTTAACGTACACTGGTAAACGACTGGTAAAATCACAGTCGAATTTTAATATTTTTAACTTTTGTTTTTTTTTGCGTTGATGGCGTCTCGGCGCTCTGTCATAATAAAAAAAGTTACATGATCTCAAAGAGGCTACGCGAACGAAGTCGCAGGCACCAGCTAGCATTAAATAATGTTTTTGCTTCATGTTTTAACATTTTGCTCTTACCAAGAATCTGTAAGTATTCTACTGAAATCTTTTTCCGGATTAAAAACCCCTCTCTCGTTAGCTTTAAAGTAAATGCTTTCTAGGCCGTGTTAGGGAGTGCTCACACTGATTTATTGTTTCTTGCATTGTCTGTGTTAAGATATTTTGTTGGTTTGTCTATTACACTTCATGCGCTCATAACTGTTGACCACGCAAGCAAGAGAATTGTAGTTGGCAGTATAAAATATGAATGCAATCCTGCAATACGCTATAGCAGTACAGTATCATCTTTGTGAAGAAAAATGGTGCTATTTGTTCGTATAGTTTGTTATTGCCATAGTTAAACTTAGTTGCATTCGACAATCTTTCTACTGCTTATTTAAAGGTTATTTTAAGGATTAAAGCTGTATTTTTCGACATCATTTTTGTGTTAAATGGTGTCATAATTTGATTTTATTTCGTCTTTTTATTTATTCGATTTTGTTTTGTGGGATGATAGCACGCTCTCCATTTAAATCTGCATACCCGTGGACGGTGAAACATGTAGGATAAAATTTTATTTTAACAGCACATTGTAAATAAACTAATGTTTTTGCAACTAAATAATCTTTGTCTTTGATGTCAAAAATACTTTTTTTTTGAAGCCAGATTATTTAATTAAGTCATTATTATAATTATTATTAAGTCATCGTTAATAATAATTATTAGAAAAAATATATTTCTTTTAGTTTCAAAGCTAAAGAATATAAAACTGTGTATAAAATCTAATAAATTAGCTTGCTCTGAAAATAAAAAAAAACATGAAAGTAAAGCAAATAAAAAAAACACTAAAAGGTACTGAAAAAACCCTAAAAAATGTGTTAGACTTAAATGCAGACTCGTTGGGATGGGTAGGATAAGGAAAACTGATTCCCAATACCTGATAACAAATCAAGTTTTAACCTAAATTCCTGAAGAGTGAAAATGCGTGTCGTGTTCATATATTTCAGAATTGTGTGTAAAGGTAAATAAATGTTGGGAAACTAATATTGATTATAATAAAAAAAATAATCCCAGTCGAGTAATAAATTTGAGGTGTCAATTAATATCTATGTCTGTCTGTATGTAGTCTGTTGCGTCTAAAAACAGACGAGTAAAAAAGATCGTCCTTAAAGATTTAATCTATCGGAGAACCTAGCCTGTCCCACTGCTGGGCAAAAGCCTCCCCTTTCTTCCTCCAAAAATGTCTACTCATTGCAGTTTGCAGCCAACCCCTCGGAAAACTTCTGTTCAATTTTCTGAACGTGTCATCTATCCCAGATGACAATGTAAAAAGAGAAGGATGGAGGATATGAAGTGTACCTAATTCTAGGGCGGTAACCACACGTCGGAAATGCATGGAATTTTATTCTACTGTAGTATTACATTATATCGAGTGTGTTATTGTTAACACTGGTGTCAGATTTTATTCAAGTCGTCTAGAGGCATCTGACATGACTTACGCCATTTAGTGGCAGGTAGTCGCATACACACTAGTGAAACTGTCCATCAGTGTGCAGGTTTCCTCACGATATTTTCATTCACCGAAAGCAAGTGGTGGTCTGGAAAACCACTAAATATGATTCAGATTGGTTTACAAACTCACTCGTATGGCACGAGTAGGATACGAACCTGAGACCTTTTCGATCCACAGGCGGGCGTAATAACCATTACACCACCACCGCTTCAGTATTACGTCAGTAAGTACACATATTGGGTGGTGTGTTTTCCCCTTTAGCTCTGAAGTTTATACTGTAAAGAATATCTTGTACATGACCCCGTTTCTACTTCTTACCAGCCTCAAGTTACTTAGATGTGAAAATGTTGCTCTTGCGTCTGTTTAAAACATTTTCACTTATTTTGTAATTTACACATTATTATTTTCTTTTTCATCGAGTGTGTAAGTATTTTATTAAATACCAGCTCTTGCCCGCGGCTTCACCGGCGTGAATTTATTTGCAAATGAGGAACAGGCGATTTTCATACAAACTTTCACTCCCCATTATAATCATTTGGGGGTTTGATTTTTGAAGACAGAGAGACAGAGAGACTTTCGCATTTATAATATTTGTATGAATTCGTTTAAGAAAAAAAAAATCGTATCTATGTTTGAAGATATTTTTTAAATAACATCATTAATTATTATATCAAATTAAAATAATAAAAACGGTGAATTGGAATAGTTTAAGAACATGAAAAATTTGATTTGTAATCAATAATACTGAGATCTTTGTTTTCTGACATTTAATTATACTTAATTGAATAAATATTTCAATAACATTCAATAACAAAATATTGATAAAATAAAAGTTATGATATTTTCGCAAGGAGCGTTGATATCAGACAAGCGAACGATAATAAATCATAGCTTGTAGAAAATCTTCTGTCTTCGCGGCATCACCACCCCGAAAGCAACCGGAAAGGCGATGGAATCAAGGATGAGGAAAAGAGAAAGCTATAATGTGACGATAAAATAAAGGTTACAGACTTATTCAAGGATACTTAAATCGGATTGTTTTTCTCCAGCCTCGAGTTGTGTCCGACTTTTCCAAGAACCTCTGCTGAATGCAGTTTGCTGCCTCCCTCGAAGAAGAATCTATAAGAAGAATATCGTCCAAGAGATCCCGCCATATCTTTTGTGAAAGCCCCTACCTCTACACTTCAATCGGATATAATATGTAAATGGTAATACGTATGGAAATAAAGAGAAATGATAAAGAAAATTACACAAAGAACTGAAAGTAACTTTTCGGGTTCGAATCATCGCTTTCCGATAAAACCTTAGAGTTATATCATTGGATATCTTCTTACAAAGTCGTCGAGGTATGGGTGGATAGAGAGATCGCCCCGATAGTGTGGAACAGTGATTAATGTATCTAGAAAATGGTGCGAACTATTATTGGAAATTCTCTTGTGGAATTGAAGACAATTTTATATTGCTGGAAGTTTTTAGCATTCGTTGCATTCGGTTAGGCAGGAGAGTGGGTTTGATTCCCGCTCGAATCGTGATTTTTTTACGTTGTTTTAATTTAAATATAAATATGGGTCACTTACATGTGATTACCGACGGAAGACAAACTGCCAAAGTCAACATAGAGGCTTTTTATACTACTCTTATATATTATAAAAAGTAGTAACGCATCTGTCAGTCTGTATGAACGCGAGAAACTAACAAACTCTGGGACGATTGTCGATGTACGATTTCAGAGTTAAATAATGTGATTCTTGAGGAAGGTTTGGGTGAACAATTTTATTCAAGCGAATCCGAGACGGGTCGCTAGTGTTATTAACATGTGAGATGGTATCTGAGATCTATCCTTTATAAATACCATTGGGATATATAAAGGACACTTACACAGAAGCCAAAGTAATGGAAAGGAAGGGAGCTAACATTAAAATCGATCGGTTATTAACAGCCGACCGATTTCAATGTTAAATCCCTTAAAATGGATCATAAACTTAAGTAATATAACATTTTTATTCAAGACATGGTTCGAAACCAGACAGCGCGGCCATTACATAAAACAAACAACTAAAATCGCCAACCAACACTAACAATTCACGTCATTTACGTTCAACTGCATAATAAAGAATCTTTTCTGCTTCTTGAGTCCGGTCTCAGTCATAACAAATGAGCGGAATGTCTACTGTATTTAATTTGTTTAACTAATTATATTCGAGACCTAGACAATAACCTTTAATAATATATTCCAGGTATCCCTGTTTAAAACTGTATTACTGTGTTAGGTGGTAGGGTAATCTCAGGTAGGGTTGGAGTAGAAATAGGCAAAGGCAGACAGTTGTATAATAGTATAATTGATAAGTAAAATACAGACCCTTCAAGGGTCTATAAATAATTTAAGATATTTTATTATATATATATATATTTTATTATTATTACAGCGTACGTGTGGTACGTGCCGATATCGTTATGGTAATGAATGAGTCAAAATGTGATTTCAAAATATCAAGTGGAACAATAATTTAAAATTTTGAATTTAGAATGAAAGAAATAAAAATCATGCCGGCGCGCACGCGATATGACAAAAGAGGTCATAATGCGTGGCGTTACAACTGTAGATATTTAAGTGTCCTTTAACATCTACTAATTTATCATTTGCCGTGTGGAAGTTCTGGACTTCTCAACGACAGCGTGCGCTAAAATATACTATATTTCGACGCATTAAGATCTCGTGGGAAATAAATTAGTAATTATCATGATTCTTCTTTTATGCGGAAATGATTTGAATGTTCTTTATATGTATATTTGAAAGTTCTTTATATGTATATTTGACCAGATGTCTGTCCCGGTTTCGCTCGGGCAAAACCATAATGAAAAAGTTGATGTCACTCCAGAAGGTTTCGTCTAACTCTGTGCAAAATTTCAGCAAAATCGGATAAAACAAAAATATTAATTATTCGCTATAAGAGGTAAGAGGGCCAAAGAAACGTTTTTAATTAAATCGCGTGGTCCGAGAGTGGAAAAAAACTCAATGATAAGGTCGTCACTGTACCTTCAGACTTCACAGTTTAAAAACAGACCTGATAAAATCTCAAAATTTTCAAGACTCTCACGCATTAGCAAATAAGCTGCTAGTGTTACAAAATAAATAATTTCGCGCTTATAACTTGGACCACATAAAATAGTATAGTTTGTGGTTCTGATTCGTCTTGGTCTACCTTACTATTTCAGTAACATTACATTGAATGGGAATTACATACATGCCTACGTGTCAGGATTTTACGGTCTGTAGTATTAAAACTTGTGTCTTTGTTGTGTAGTGACATGTGTAATTTCAAGGTCATGAAAAAACGTTTTGCAGAAAATGATTGATATGGCTTAATTTATTATTAAAAAAAAAATATTATTTTTATACGGAAACGGTCGTTGTAAGGAAAGAATTCCTTATAACGACCGTTTCCGTATAAAAATAATAATTTTTTAACGTTAACTTTAAAGTGCGCAAAAAAATCGCAAAGCACAAATTAGACGAATTGTCGACTAAATTAAACGTCAGCGGCGCGCCGGTTAAAATCAACGTAAAATTTGACGGTGTGACTCTTTTTGGGAATGCTGACAAGCCATCAGTTAACAAAATTATTAATCCTTCAGTCGCCTCGTACATACGACATTATGTATAGACGGTAATATTCTATGACGTCAACATTCGCCACATAATAAAATGCACATTACATACAAGCGAAAAGAAAGATAATTGCACGTTGTGCATTCCCAATCGTCCTCGGCCATATAATGTCGGAGCCCAGTATCCAGTTTCCTATTACAGACTTCCCTATTTTTCACTGTCACAAAAAAAAATACTTAATTACAATTTAAGGAACAAATGGGGTGAATTTCACGAGCGTTTTGAACGCCGCCGCGGGCTATCATTAGTGTTTATTAAATTGTACCATACATAGTAATCAATTTAATTATCTTATTTTATAAAAAGTAAAGTACTGGTACAATGCTCATTTTATAAATGTTTAATTTAGAAATATATATTCTTTATTAAAAAAAAACATGTGCGACAATGAAACGCTACACTCCGCGTTCTAACAGTCGTGAAATTCACCCAAATATAGTTTTACGTCTAATTTACCTCCGGGCGAAAACCCATCCCAGTTTGGAAAATAAAATATTCACAGAAATCAGTTGAAAAACAAACAAATCGACCTAATCAACTCAATCTAACAAAATTAATGGCTATGGTTTTGATGTCAAAATATCAACAAAATGAGCCGAAAATAAATGAATTGACCTAATCGACCCGGTCTATTAAAATTAATTAGAACTACGGTTTTGTTATAAAAATATAGGCCATTTATCCGAGTAATGGCTGCCTGATAGCTTGTTGATTGCTCTTCATAGGCCTCATTGGTGGAACGACATTGTGTTGGTTATTATTAATTATCATAGCTCATTGATATTATGTCAGCGTAAAATTATAAACACAGCTTTCTTACATTTTTGAAAACTTTGCACGGTCGTCGGCATCTCTAGTGATGTCCTTTCAATAAACCTTGAAATATAATAAAAAAAAAACAATATTTTAATAATATATTGATTTCATTTACGTTTAGACAACGTCAATATAGTTTATAGTTGGAGCTTAGGTGGTGGTGAAATTATAGTAAACACTACACGTTTAACACTCCACGGGTTTGACTTCAATCACCTATAGCTTAGGAGTAATCCCCTATAGTTTAGCGTCTCAACATCAGCATCCTAGCAAATCTGTCTGTGGTTACACCATACACAGCTTATCATTACGATATAACTAACAATTATAATAAGCATTTTACTATAAAATAATTAACAATAATTACCTTTTCATTTGTTACAGGTGTGTAAAATAGTGGATTTGTGTGATGCGAACAGGGATTATACCGAAATATTGTATCAGTAAGTATGTACAAACATTAACCATTCGATCCTGGAGATAATAAAAACAATTGAAGAGCAATAATATTTTTGTATCCCTATTGATAGATACTACCAAAATTATGGTCAAAACAAAAAAAATATTTAACTGTTAGCTTAAAAAGACAAGTCTGAATAGAAATATTTTTTTATGTAAATAGAAAAATAGCTGTAAAACAATCTAGATCAACGAATCTATTATAAATCCGCATTGATCTGTCTGTCATTCAACAAACACATCAAAACAAACTCACATAAACCCAAACTGTTGGTGACGTGCCAAGTTGGGGACAGACTACACACCACAGAGTTTGGATTAATAAGGCGAATAGAAGTCTCGTCTACTAGATGAATTTTCGCCCGGGCGAAAACTGGGACACTTTTTCCTATAATTTCTCACGGTCTTTCCATGCTTAATTTTAAGGCTACGGTCATGTGAGGTAATAATTGACGTTAGCAAATGTTAATATAACTACTTATACTAATAACCATGAAGATAAATTATAGTATTTTTTAGTAATTTTGGGGAAATTTATTACAGACAAAAAATCGAACATTTCCCACATTTGAGCGTCTCGGTTGACGCAGTGGAAGCGTGCGTGATAACCTATTGATAAATTAAACAACGCTCCGTTAAATTCTGCAGTATATTTGTAAAGACGTTTTTTACAGGAATCCGTTACACAGAGACACAATATAAGCCAAAAACAATAGATAGACAGTTATTATATCAACATACAGTTTGATGTTAATGTTACCATATGAAATTTCAACACTTTTAACATAAAAATATGAGCCCTTTATTGTCGTGATCGCTCATAGACCACATTGGTTGGGGTCCTGACTGGTCAAAGAAGAGTCAAGCCGCTTTCCTACTCATTTTTATCCTTTTCCTACGGTCATTTATAACCCAGATCATTTTCACGCATATTATCTTTGACAATATCAAGCTAACACTTGACTGACCAACACCGACACTTCTATTAGTCTAATTTAGTTGAAATTCTGTGGCGACTTAGATTATTTACAGATCTTTTCAAGCCACAAGGCCATTGGGGCCATTATAATTAAAATCTGTTCATTTTAAGTATTGTCTGTGGTAATATTCTCATGTTATGGTCAGAGTTAAGCAAAGAGTGTTATTGTTGCTATGTGGATATTTTGGACGTGGCCTGCCTAATGTTCATTTCATTAAACCCTCCGTCAAGACGCATCACATCGTAACTTATAATTAAACTAGATCTTGCCCGCGGCTTCGCCCGCGTGTATTTATCCGCGAAAGCGGAACATACATGATTTTTAGCCAGCGGTTTAGTCATGAAAGAACAGACAGACAGACTGACAGACTTTCGCGTTTATAGTATTAGTATGGATATTCCTCTGTCGTTCGATGTGAGGTCGGCTTGGCTGCGGGCGGGTGTATTAGAGTGAGGGCTTAATATCCGAACCGGACATCTCAATGATATTACATTAGAATGACCCAAAAATCTCTTATAATTTAAAGTTATTAACTACATTACGAAATGTACAAAATCCTTATAAAAACACTTAAATTATGTGCCAGTCAACCTTGGTTTTATGCTAATAATAAATATTTGCAAAAAAAGAAATTTCAGAGTTTTAATTTTTATTTAAAGGAATAACATTTTTTTGCAAACACAAATTTAATCTAAAGCCATACTGATAATTTTTACAAAATATAAGAAAGGGTATATATTTTTCTCATTCGTTCACGACAAAACAGAGAATTAATAATTGCTCTGTTTTGACGTGAAAGAATATGATTTCTGGTTAATATTAAGTCTGTGGTATCATATTATGTTCAAAAGATTTTGCAGACATCTTCTTCATAGTCGTATTCCTCATAGCTGAGGGTCGTGGTTATTACGTAGAATGAAACACACACAACAACTTTCTTGGCTTTATTAACGGAGTGGTTTGCCATTGCCTTCTCCATTTCACACACAAGTTAATAAGAATCAACCAGTGTGCAGGTTTCCTCACGATGTTTTCCTTCACCGGAAGCAAGTGGTGGACGATGAAAACTTACTATACATGAGTCAGATTGGTATTCAAACTCATGTGGCACGAGTAGGATTCGAACCTGGGACCTTTCGGTTCACAGGCGGGCGTCTTAACCATTACACCACCACCGCTTCAGACATAATATAATACAAAACCGATAAATGGGTTCCGTATGAATAAAGACGAAGATCGATATACCGTTTGGCACTGTATCAAATTGCCGTCTAAACCAATGAAAGGAGATGTCAAAAGGGATTTTGATATGGATATAGTATTGTTTTAAATAATATGATACCTATTGTTTGAAACGTTGTTAAATCCGTCGTTTATTATCTATAAGTACATATAATAAAACTATACGTGGGCTATCTGTACATAGGAGATAAAATTTTGGGGGTCTTATTGGACTATTAATAATTAAAATATATGTATATTTGGACAAATCACACATATTGAGCTAGCCCCAAAGTAAGTTCTAGATTTGTGTTATGGGATACTAACTCAACGATACTATATTTTATAATGAATACATTTTACACATATACATAATACAGATAGACATCCAAACTCGAACCAATCAGAAAAAATCATTTTCCATCATGACCCGACAAGGGATCGAACCCGGGATCTCTCGGTTCTGAACCGAGAGGTCCCAGAGGCAAGAGGCAAGCACTTTACCACTGCGCCACCGAGGTCGTCCATAAAAAAATATAATTGAACATTTTTTTTTTAGAATTCTTGTCTGTCTGTCTGCATGTTTGTACGCGCGTCACTAAAGGATGGTCTAATTGATATTGATAGTGGAATTAGCGTGGAGAAGTGGTTTTAGCCAGTAAAAATCAGGCAATGTCCAATTTCTGTCGTGCATGATGCGTTATCCTCTGCTTTGTCTTGGTTTAAAAAAAACAGACAGGACAGGACCTAATCAGGATGTCTCAGACTAATTCCTCCCTTTTCTCACCTCTGCCCGTCCATACTAATATTATACATGCGAAAGTCTGTCTGTTCCGCTTTCACGGCTAAACCTCTGGACTGATTTAGATGAAAATTTATATAGGTACATATAGTTAAAGGGTTCCTTTCAAACATAGGTTAGATTTTCTTTCAAAAATAAACCCCTAATTGATTATAATGGGGGTTGAAAGTTTATGTTCCCCTTTCGCAGAATTACTCACGCGGGCGAAGGCGTGGGCAAAAGTTAGTAAATATTCTAAGTATATACTCTCATTCGTTAAACATAAACTTTCATTTGAATCTTATGCAAGGCTAATAAGAGCTTGCTTGCATAATCAATTGAGATTTTGGTGACTTCATCAATTTTAATCAGCCGTTAATAATTTATACTATACAACTTTGTTTCTTTTTATTACAAGTTTTTTTCGTGATCGCAGTTGCATTTGGGGTTGGGACATCACGAAGCCTGAGCCAGCTTAAAAATAAACCTAACAGCTTTGTAGTTTCAAGGCAGTACTTTGTGTTCGCCGAACTTTACGGATTCGGCACACATACATTGCTGGGTTTTCATTACGCGATGTTCATACATGAACGACGTCATTAAGTAGGTATACTTTTCTATTCTATTTCTACAGATTTCGTCACGATTCATACAAAACGTAGTCATGTTAGTATTATTTAATTTTAATCTATAATTAAATTAAACCACTATTCTGTGTGGTTATGATACCACGTTTTAGTGGAAATCATAACCACACGCACTTTACTCTTTCAATAGCCATGTAATTCGTTTAATAATTATTGTTAGTCACATAACAGATCCTTGGGTCATTGCCAACTGTATTATGAATGTCGAAAACTGAAGTTGATTTCCTAAAGTCCGTTTCTAATGTAGAAGGGAAAATGTTCATTGAACTGAAAAGATTTAGTTTTCGTTTGGAAGTGTACCAGTAGGTTACACTAGGGGGTTAAATAAAACACCTAGTGCTCTCTCGCTTACACAATCACTATAATATTTTTTATCAATATGTTCTATTTCTTAAAATTCTTCGCTGAAGGACTTTGATATGTTACTACTATTATTTGTTACATTGTTGAGAAAACGTTATATATTTTTTTAATATTTATGTATGTACTGTTCTGCTATTATATATAAAGATTAAATCTATCTAATTTTTATACAAAATTACCGTACATTTGTATGCGGAAGATGTATGTATGTTGTACTCAATCACGCAAAACCTATTACACGAATTTGAATGAAAGGTACACAAAACAGTGATTTGGAAATACACAGCACATAGAATATATATCATTGTGAATTTCAGTAGTAATAAAGTTTTTAGAATCAGCTTTTGTTCAATAAAATCAAATAAATTTTGGTATAAATTTTCTATTTCGCTTAGTTAGAATGAAACCGACTTAACTCAAAAAATCTTTAAATTGACTTAAGGTCATCGAACGACTCTACACATCGTATTCTATCGCATAATGAATCAGAAACTGCCCCAACTGTGTTAGAAGAGTACGAACGCTCTATTTTGGTCGCTTTCTAACTGAGCGCCGAGGGCTCCAGGGTCGGAACGTCAACGCCCCTTTTGGTGATATTTCCGCAACCGCAAGCGCAACACGTTGACCGAACGCAAATAAAGTGACCGATTGACGCTTGAGACATTTTCATTCCAAAAAAGGGTAAGAATTAAATTGACCTAATAGGTTTTAACTCGTTATTCTTCCGAATATTGTCATAATATATACGACTTATTCGCACTTACGTCACTTTATTACTAAAATTGTTTTGTATGTCATGACTTAACGATAAATAAGACACTTTTCTACAAAACTTTTCTAATGTTCTTTGTCCTATTATGGATTAAATCACTTTTATATTAAAACTGCTATTGTTAATACCGTCCTTATAGGATTTCAGTCGATTTTATTCTAATAGTGGCATAAGCTTTTTATTTTAGGTCATAAGATTTTTTTTGTTATTCGTGAAAGATAAAACGGAGAACGCTCATGATTTTGGAAAATGATAGAAAAAGAAAGAATGTGGACGAAGAAGTAAATTAACAAAAGCAGCAGGTAAGCATACTTCGTTTTATATTTCCTGAAAGTATTTAAGTTCCGGTTTTGTTTAGATTATCATTATGACATTTTTCCTCACTTAAAGTCTTTTGTGAAACGTATTTTATGTGTTCTATCACTTTTACTGATATTGAGCATGTTGGTGTATTAAAACATCGGTAAGTAGGTATACCTACTCATATGTGACTTGTCAAGGTTAGCGCGGGTTTAAGGTTGGTGGAGGTTGGAAGTAGAGTAAGCATAAAAACACGAATTGAATGGTTAATATTGAGAGCATAACATAATTTATTATTAACACATATTTTTGAGATTTGGTTTGCTGCTTTTGATGACATACACTCTATTTTTTGCTTTTTCAGGAAACACAATTTAATATAAAAAACATTTCCCCGAATGCGTCGTTTGATAAAAACACGCCAGTTCTTGAAAATCATGCATGAAGAACCTTACCGATTGAATCTAATAGAGCTTGTAACTATTTATTTATTTAAGTATTTATTTTTAGAATGCGTTGCCAGAAATTATTAGAAGTATGTATAATACTAATTTAAACTATTTTTTCAAAATCGAAGATCATTAATCACCTCTGTAAACATTTTAGCTGAAGAATCTATCTGAGACTGAATACAATTATTAATCTGTACCACAAGTAACAGTTAGGAGTATCCTGTAATAGACTGGCAAAGACAATAGTGACTGCTTATCGTGCAGTAACACTTATCAATGAGCCTAAAAGGGACCCAGATAGGTATCTGGTGAGGTACATAAAAGTAGCACTTTTCGAAGTTTCTCTTTCTTAAACTCGATCGATTCTCTAGCTACAAATGAACCACCACTTCATTCCTCAGTTAACTTCTTAGCTATCCAAGAACCTAAACATATATACATATAAGCCATATGTATATATGTTTAGGTTCTTGGATCAGAATCATCAACAAGAACATAAGAATTCAGGAAGTGATTTTATTTCCCAGTCTTTAATATCAACTGATACAGAACCACAACCCTCAGGCAGCGGCTGCTCAGGACAGAATAAAAATAAATATATAACGTCATTTTATGCATTATATAATAGCGAAATTTCACATTGGGTCAATAATAAATAAATATCTTATTACTGGGCACACGCAAAATGAGGACGATAATGTTCACTCCCTCATTGAAAAATAAATAAAAAAAACTTAAAATCGGGCCCAATTTGTCCACCTTATATATAAATATTATAAGCTTAATTAAGAGCTCTAAAAATTGGGACACCTCTCAAGGTTCAGCATTTTTCTTTAGCTATGAGCTATGATACTATGTTAGATTTGAAAGCTTTGCAAAACGAGTGGGGCTACAATTTCAATGAGGACAATGATGACAAGGAGCAGATTTTGTGGGGTGATGTAAAATACGCGTTTTAAGGTTTGTCAAAAATGAACCTTTTGTATTTTATTATAAGACCAGTTATACTGAAGACAAAAGACTAGTGCGTCAACATGAGAAACAAAAGGAAGAAGATGCCTTGTGTTGAAAGTGTTTCGAGAAAACTGAAGTTATCGGAAAATACAAGAAAAGGTCTTATGGAGTTAAGAAAAACATTAATACCTAATTATTATGTTTATTATTATCACAATCTTAGGAATATTAGGTACTATGAGTTTATTTTGATACAAATTGTTACTGCTGTACAGGTGTAACATTACCTTCGATATAGCCGAAACCCATGTCATCTCCCTATTAATATGAACATTTTCCCCCAAGAATCCATACCTGGAATCAATAGTTTCCGAGATAATGAAGTTGGATTGAATTTTTTTTTTTTGCAAATTTATATAATTTATCATGTAACCGTCATTTCATCCAAAGAAACCTCATAAAAATATTAAAGAATTCCCTATCTAAACTAACGCTAAAATTTAAAACGTGCAATGAACAGTGCCCTTCGCATCGCCACATAGCGCTTTCACTATAGCGATACACACCCACAAACTAACGGCTCATAGCTGATTCGTGCGTGAGCGATTGATACGATGCCGCAATGTTCACTTATTTTGATTATTTATTATTATTTTTTATATTGTTTTTTTTTATTTTTCCCTGTCAAATGATTATTCTGAAGTCACTTTAATTGGGGTACCCTATGCATACCTAACGGCTATGACGGAGGTAGTGGTATACCTTGTATATGCCAAATGCAGGCAGGCAGAACTCTGAACAATACTATAAAATATGTTATTATTTCAATACAATAAATAACTTGAACACAAACTTGGGTTTTATTATTAAATAGTTTTTATCAAAATGACTTATTAGTAAACAACTTAATCTTATTTTAATACAAAAATGACATATTACTCAAAATGCCACACATAAATTTTAAGTTATTAAAATTAAACTGACCTAATTCATATTAAGTCAAACTCTTATAGAATAAGTTCGGTCAAAGGGTGACCTTATAGTGACTAGTTTTTGAAAATCGTTATTTTAAAATATTATTTATCAAAATAATTTGAAAAAAAGACAATTATTATCAAGCCTAATAGTTAATGAAACCATGTCAAACATAAAAAGACAATTAACATACTTCGTTTCAGAAATATACTTTAACTTATGAAAAAATTAATAAACATGAAATCTTATTTTGCGATTTCCCAAAAAGTTGAGATTTTGAATTAAGTCACTTTCGTTCTAAAGCAGCGATTTGTGAATTTGCAAGAATTGTTAATTATACCTAAACATATCTAACTGATTGAACTATTGAAAGTATATGAACTAACATTTATCAATAGTATCTTTTTATGAGTTTATCGCTTCTCAAAAATATAAGTATAAGGTTACCGGTGTCCGGGCTGCGGTGTTTGCTTACCATCAGGCGACCTGCATACTATAGTATAAAAAATAAATCCTTTTTTACGGCCTGGTATATTTGCTGCACACTTAATAGTATGGTCATTATTATTATAATTCCAAAGCATTATTTAAATAATTATTAGAGTTCTATTTGGCCATTCAATATTCATAAAGCATCACAATAATACTCACGTTGTTGTTTGGCAAAGCACCAAAATAATGATAAACGAACATTAAAATTTTCATTTTAATTGTTACCGACATTCTGTGGTATTAATATGTTGATTGCCTAAACGAGAACCGGGAACATATGTTGGTAAAATAAACAAATATAAACGTTTAAAAAAATGTTTAGCTGGACGAAAAATTAAGAAACAACAATATCTTTAATTTAATAAGAGATACGTACTTAAAGCTTTTGAAAACGTGTCGTGTAACCTATACAACTTATCGATTTATCAGATATCATTGAAGAGGAGAAAAGGAAGAATTTATTCACAGAATTTACCGGAACAAAGATGGATGTTTCACGACAGTTAGCGTAGTTCGCATCGTCAACTTTACGCCATTTTGTCCAAACGTCAACGGCGCGTCGGTTAAAATCAACGTCAAATTTGACCGTGCAACTCACACTTAAATGACAGACGTAAATAAGAACGTTGTGTCGTATCAGAAATATAATATAACATATAACAATTGGCAATCAGCTCCACCGATAAAAGCCTAGCTCTTAAATTTTGGATTGTCGTCGGTGGAGATTAAACTTTTCTATTTCAATTTCTAATTAATTGGTTCATTACTCGACGCTACTGTTTCATTCCATTTAATATTCATTTATTCACATAACCAAGACCTTATACGTTTTGGGACTACCACACGCGTCTTAACCACTGGACTATCCCCGCATTAAACAATACAGCTTATTTGTTAGACAAATCATAAAAACCCCGACATTCAATATTCATTTCGCTACAACTTTTGTCCGGCTGAACTAATTTTGATCAAACATAGATAGGTACGGATCAAAATTCAAAGAACCGTTGATGAGCTACGGTGCCACATACACAGACAGACGGGCACACGTAGCGGTCGGACTTATAACACCCCTCTTCTTGCGTCGGGGGTTAAAAAGTCCTTGAAAATGTATAAATCTGTGACATGGCAATCTCTTTTTCCGTTCCGTGTCACGCTCTATTCTGGTAAACTTTGGCCGTCATCCAGAACTGTTTCAGTGTCACATACTGTCACTTATAAATATATATTTCACCTTCAGATAATTCGCTGTGGATTGTGTGTATTTTATTCATTCTTTTTTTGTTTGTCGCGGAGTTTATTCACCTAATCGTATTAGTAAAACCTGGGTCCGGCCATTAGGCACTCATTCCAGTAGGTCCTCGGCCAGTTAGCTCTCATTAATTGACATATTATTTTAGGACGCTCCTGACGGTTGATTGTAGCTATTTCTTGCTTCGCTCGCGTGAATTTATCTGCGAAAACGGAACAGACGATATTCATACAAACTTTCACCCCCCCCATTATAGAATTTTAGGGGTTGATTTTTGGGAAAAAAGTAGCCTATTTTCGAACGGGGGTCTTTAACTATTCTTTCACAAAAATTGGTCCAGAGCGATTTAGCCGTGAAAGCGGAACATATAGACTGTCTTTCGCATTTGTAATATTAGTATGGATTGACATACAAACCTATAGAAGTAGTATTACTTTAAGAGCACGCAGCCGTGCGGTTGCGCCAGTACAAGATAAGAGGTCATTCACTAGATTACATTAGTCCCCCTCCATTGGCCACATCCTCTCTTGATTTGATTAATCTGACCACAAACAAATTAAATATAATTTAGCATACAAATTGATCGTAATGATGCCCTTGCTGCCCTTCAAGGTTTGTACGGACGTGATTTGACTGCATACGAGTTATTTTGTTATTGATTTATACAGACCATTTAATAATCTAATAGCTCAATATAATGTGGCTTTATATAAATATGATGTAAGTAGTACCGTTGTTGGAATAATATTGTGTTTCTCGAAAGTTCTGAAGAGTTTGAGATTGGAATACTATACTATCGATTAATTAATTGTTTCGCAAAACTTCCCTATTTCTCCGTGAGTTTGAACAATTAATTTTGAAATTGATTAAAAAAATAATAATTTTATTAGGTAGATTTTCTCTTTGTTGTATTTTTAATTTGTTATTATTAGTTGTATTTTGATGTAAATTCGACTTCTAATCTCACGTATTCTACCATAAAAGTTGCACCTACTTCCAAATACCTACTACAATAGCTTTTTTTTTCTTACTAGAAACACGTAACATTAAAAACTATTTTTGACACAAAATAACCTCCAGTCTTTTTCTTCGATTGATCTTTGCAATCCATACGGAAGGAGAAGCTGGAACATTGCATATTTTTGACCAGCATTAAATACAGCATGGAAGATTGAAATAAAGCAGTTCAAAAATAAAACTCGTATTTTTACAAACAAAAGAAAATTTTACCAGAAATTACATCGATGATTAAAACAAACAGTAAAAATGTTAAAGCCACAACGCGTCACTCCGCTTGTCAGGCGCCAGTGACAGATTCTGACAGGCTGACAAGCAAATTAATGGCCGAATCTCACACTCTACAGTGTTTGCTAAAATCCTACCTCTGGGACACCTCATCCTATTTTTATTCTTCTGCCTAATAAGGGTCGACTTATTTTTATCCATTCAACGCGTTTATTTTTACCTTTAATTTTGAAACGAAGTCACTTATAACTAATTAACTAACTTTTTTATACGTATTACTGAATAAACAAATAGGCATGCGGTGCTGATGGTAAATGGTCACCGCAGCCCATGGACGCCTGTACCTATACCAAGGGTGTCACAGCGCGTAGCCTACTTTGTGCCCAGAATCTGTATATGTCTGTCTGTACGTGGCGCCGTAGTTCACCAACGGGTGTACCGATTTTGATGCGGTTTCTTTTATTTTATAGCTAATTTTAATGCGGTGGTTTTCAAATATGTTTCATCAAAATCGGTTGAGCCGTTCGAAAGTTGTAGTGAAATGAATATTGATAGTCTGTGGTTTTTCAATTTGTCTAACAAATAAACGGATACACTGGGCAACATTTGACGCGCAATATATCGTTTCATTACAATCTGCATGAGTGAGATCGACTATGTGCTATTTCACACGAGTCAATTGTAAAGAGTGAGATAGATTATAATATGTTGTGCGTCAAATGTTGCTTTGTGCATTCGTAGCTTTATATGAGTAATAGACAAATATACTCTATATCTGTATATTATAGTGAAGTCAAACCGATTTGGCAGTGCCGTATTGAGGCCAAATGAAATCAAAATCAAATCATTCCATCAGAAATTAAGCCTTCACAGGCACGTCATATTCTAAATTAAATGATGTTCGGAACGACCGCTGCTGAGAAGAAATGCCGAAAGAAACTCATTCAAACAGTGTTGGTTCCTATTATGTCAGAAGGGCTTACCATTTTTTTTTAAATCAGTAATTTAACAATGTAAGTACACAATAAAGGACATGGTCAAAAGATATACTGAAACATATAACGATTGTGATCAAGTGCTGATGAAAGGAAAAAAAATATATATAAGTATAATTAACCAAACAAAACTTTTAATAAAAGATCGAGCTGAGCAGTTGGATGGACAACGTCGTACAAAGCAGGCGAATCATTATCACAAATAAACAAATTTAACTCCACGAATGCACATGATGATTACAGGTTGCATTGTGTTACTTGCAATTAGTTATGCGTTGCTACTGTCATGTGAGCGATGTACGGATGCACTAATCTGCTTCTATTGTTCTATTAGAGGACGTCCTGACACACGCTGTACTAGTGCAACCAACTTTTGAATCACTGGCCGTGCACACCATAAAATGTATTTTTTGACCCCCGACGCAAAAAGTGGGGTGCCTGCCCGCTAAATGTGTCTGTCTGTGTACGTGTCACCGTAGCTCATCAACTGTGGTTGTTAATTTTTTGTGGTTGTTCTTAGATATGTTTGATCAAAATCGGTACCAGCCGTTCAAAAGTTACAGCGAAATGAATATTGAAAGTCGTGGATATTTTTAATTTGTCTGACAAATAAACTTGTTTTTAATAGCCTGGGCAAAAGCCTCCCCTCAATTTACGTAACTTATCCAGTTTTTATTCGTCTCAAATCAATATTAAATGTATAGAAAGTTAATTGTTTGTGTATATTTAGGTCAAAAACATTTTGGAATATACTTACATCAATTTCTTTGTATATCGACTCAAATTCAGCATCCGTGTCAGTTCAAAAAAATTGTGCAATGTGAAATAAAATTCCTATATAATATAAATGAAACAACCCTTAATGTTAATTGCACAAGTCAGTTTAATGCCCGGTTTCTGAGTTAACGTTGACTTTAACCTGCGCACCGCTGACGTTCAGACAAAACGGCTTAATTTGCATTTTTATGCGCATAAAGTTAACGTCAAAGTTAACTGCTGCAGTACACGACTTAATAATTATAACAATGCAAGCAATAAAGCCCAGATAACTGTGCGTAGCGGTCAAATTAATCCTTGCAAAGTTGATAATTGTTCTCAATCACTCATTATTCAGACATTATAATGCATATATAGATCATTATATTATTAGTAGAGTAGGTACTATGTTATTCAATATATGGTTTAATAAACTACAGAGTTACAGATGCGTTCACGTTTTTATCTAGTGCGGTGTAGACAAAGTCAATAGATAGCAAGATATGACTACCGACAGTTGTGGAATTACGAACTTTTCTCGTCTGTCCTGAAAACGACCACATTTGTCGACGTAATCAAAATGAATTTAAGTTCCGAATTCGAATGAGCAATGGATTCGAATCATTGTTGTAATTAAAAAGTCAATTATGACAAATAATGACAGAGCAGATGTTTCTTTTTATGTTTTTTGAAGTGAAAACTTCTTTAGCGACGTTGTGCACTTTTTGTGATGGGTAAAAAATGTTTAACTCGCGTCAGGACACGCGTGACCCTGATCAAATATTCGTAAGACGTCAAAAATGCACAACGTTAATATTCAAGTTTTTTTAATGTTGTTTCACCGTCGAGGGAAACAAATTATTTTTATTTACATCAACAAAGTTCGCAATGCATTTGGTATTGTCAATTTATATAATAAAACTGTAAGTAAGCAATGTACCTATATAGGAGATAAAACAAAATCAAATACGTTTATTACCATCACATTAGGAATGTACAAAATATTATGAGGGCTACTGGGCTAATAGAAGCCAAAACCATTTTTTTTCTACTTTTAGCAATTTTATTCGAGTGAATGTTTTATATTGAATTCATTGTTACACAATTGTCTTTAAATTAAAATATGTAGACTAAATATATCGGGATTGTATTCTGCATTTGAAATGAGCAGAATTTTTGTTGGAATTCATGAATTTTGAAGTAGTATTTCATAAATCGTTAGGAAAGTAAATAGCTGCATACAACGTACTGACAACAAAGGGAATTTTATGTTTGTAGCATAGAGAAATATTATAATTTAAAATTTAACCGGCAAAAGTACTTGTGAAAAATCTAGGCTTTTGTTATTATGTATACATGAAATAAGGTCATATGTGGCCTATATGTCTATACATAGGAGATATTAGAGAAAAATATGTATGGTCTTTATGGAACTAAGAGAAACCAAAACATTTTTTTAAATTTATGTCTAGTTTTCGTCAGTAAAGCTTCAAAGTCGGGCTTAAATAATATATTTTTTTAATTTAATCCACGCATGAGATTTTAAAATTGGTGAAATACATTTCTGAGAACAATTGATAAAATATATACATATATATAGTAGTATGCACTCGATAACGAAACGAAAATAATAAAAATAAAGCTCATACAAAATTAGTCTAACTTGATATAGAAAAAATCTCGAAATTCATCTTACGAACAGCAAACCACATACGACACGAAATCGAACCCGCACCAAATTGAAAACATGATATCAGATATGCAGACGACCTCAATGGCGCATTGGTAAAGTGCTTGCCTCTGAACAGAGAGGTCCCGGGTTCGATCCCCGGTCGGGTCATGATGGAAAATGATCTTTTTCTGATTGGCCCGGGTCTTGGATGTTTATATTGGATGTTTATATGTATTTGTTATAAAATATAGTATCGTTGAGCTAGTATCCCATAACACAAGTCTCGAACTTACTTTGAGGCTAGCTCAATCTGTGTGATTTGTCCTAATATATTTATATATTTATTTATATTACTACACACGTATTTTTTATTTCATATTTCATTTTCACACCGAAATTCCTCTGGCAAAGATATCCCGAATAAACAGCTGCAGAGCCAGTGATAAAAAAAAAAATAGGTCAGCGCTTCCATTCAGAAATACCTATATAGTATCTGGGATAAACGTTAACAGCTTTTTGATGTAACTGCAACGATTATTAATTGCTTTTTCATACACTTATTACTGACCTTGTAACAATGTTAGGGCCCAATTCTTACACAATCGAACTAATAAGAAAACTATACATTTGACGTCTAGTAGTTTACTACTGTGCAGCTTGCCTCTGAACCGAGAGGTCACGGGTTCGATCCCCGGTCGGGTCATGATGGATAATGATCTTTTATCAATATATGTATTTGTTATAAAATACAGTGTTGTAGAACACAAGTCTCGAACTTACTTTGGGGCTAGCTCAATCTGTGTGATTTGTCCTAATATGTTTATCAATTATTTATTTATATAGACGACCGACGAGCAACCAAATTAGATAAAAGATTATCATGCATATGAAACTCAATGCAGAGTAGCATATTGGGCCGGGCATGATAGGGACAAACACGTCAGCACACTGTATCGTTTCTTATCATGTATTTCTAATACGCGTATCTTTTTTTTCTATGAGCGAACTTGAGGATTTTACGAGGTCTGTAGCATTCTCTGTCTCCACAATCGAAACAAGTTAAGTTTCTTTGCAGGCATGAGGCTTTTCTACTTTGTCTACTACATTTCACATGGTCTTCCTTCATTTCTTCACCATCGTCTTCATGGTCGTCTTGTCTTACATTTCTATCATTAGTTATCAGACCATTGTCACTGAAAATATATTACGACATAACATGGAGATCATGATCATTATAAAAACATGATTTTAAAAGAATTCCCTCGAAAAATCCGTGAGAGCACAAAATTTCAGTCACGTAAGTCCTTGACGAAATCAAGTCAGCACTTGGTGGGTTTAAGAAATAGCTATTTGCCGACAACCGTGCGAAGGGGAGACGAAAAAGTAAGAAAGCGGATCCTGGGCTCTGTCGCTCAACGGCTGAGGAAGAAACCGAGAAAACGCTCAGAAAGACAGAGCTAAGTAATATAGATTATTATTGGCAGTTTATTTTTTTTCATGTATCTACAATTCCGTTTATAATGTTTTTGTTATTTTAAATAACTATTTAAATCCCGCCTTTTACGAGTACTTAGTGTATGTTTACAAACATTTGGTACGATATAGTACGTTCAGAGCGATTTCAATTCATCGCATGACGTTTAGTTTTTAAAATAACAAACATATTAAACTTTATTGGCATCACTCCATGATTCTTACGGTGCATTTTAGTTTCTATATATAATCTTCAATGGTATATGCAAAATAAAGACGGTGATAAACATTTTTATGATATTTTGTGGCCAAGTATCTGAGTACTTCAGGGTAGACGTTTGCCCAGCAGTGGGACATTGGGTGAAGTAAAAAAAAGGAAAATAAAATCAGGCTGTCTGATTAACATATCAATAAATTCGTCCCCCTAATTTTTAATATATGTATAAGACCTATATTTGTTAATTGACGTCCTTGGAGAAAAGGCTGCGGTGAAGTTTGTTGCGCCGCTTCTTCTTCACCTGCGCTTTGGAAGCCGGCAGTAGACTTAGTTTAAGTAATTTTTTGACGTCAATAAGTGATGTATATCATCCTAAATTGAATAAAGAATTTTGAATTTGAATTTGAACGTAGAGCATAGTCTGATTTCTCGGTTTCTCTCTCAACCATGAAGCTTTAGAGCCTGGGTAAGATTCAACTTTGTCATTTCCACTTCACACGACCTTCCGATAATTAGCATGTATATTCTACTTGATGTCATGTCATCAAGCTAAATTCAAAAAGTGATATCTAGCGACTCACCATCATCTGTTAACGCGATCCACTTTGCGACCTAAACTGATCTGCATCACAAATTCGTACCGTCAACTTAATTTTTAGTATGAATGCGATTCATTTTAGGTTCTTAAATTGAACTGAGTTGTATTTGAATCGTTTCGTAAAAGTTGATTGTAGGCCAGCTTTCCTATTCTGAGAATAAACATTTTCATTCAAAATCGCAGATCGCAGAATCTCTAATATTCGATCATCAATGGTATTCAGTGAAAAGTAAGCATAACCTATAAAAAAATTACAATTGAGTTTGAATTGAGAAACCATAGAATTGATTTTCAATTGTGCCGAAGACGTTTATCTAATTTTAACTTCAACCCACGATTTGTTTACAAAGAATTCAATTTGTCTATGGATTCTATAATTAGTTTTATCAACTAAATTAGATTGTAATTTCACTTTTTGCGAGGTTTTATTTAATTTCAATTATCCGATTTTTTTTTCTGTAATGATGAAACTTTCAAGTTTTTATCCTAAAGAGTCGAAATTAATTTTTCATGTCATTCTAGTATTTTAACTTTGTGTATATTTGACGTATATCATCATAAATAAATAAAGAATTATGATTTCATTCTATTTAATATTTGGTGTTTGTGGAAATATTTTAAATATTCACAATATAACAGGTTTTTATTTCGTACAAACAGAAATACATGTAATGTTTGCAAAAAAATCGACGTAGTGTTTGAGGCGTGAATATCACACATGCCAATACACACCTACCTCTGAACCATATTTATTTGCCGTGTGGTCTATAGAATTTATTATTTCACGTCTAATACATCGCTACACTTTACTGTTATATAAATAAGGGCCATCAATGAACAGTTTTTAGACACACCTGGCAATCTTTCTGCACACGTTTCTTACGCGAATTTGTACTCGTATTGAATGTTGTAATAATTGTGAATACACATTTGCCGTAATCATACTAATACTATAAATGTGAAAGTTTGTAAGGATGTATGTGTGTGTGTGTTTGTTACTCTTTCAAGCAAAATATACTGGACCGATTGTTATGAAATTTGGTACACGGGTTAAATATAACCTGGAATGACACAGGGTTATTAATATGAAGAATAAAGAATATTGGCAAATTAACAAATTTATACTACACAATTGGACAGACAAACACAATAGACTGACCACAAATTCAACCTAGTAAAAATTCAGATTTTCCCAAAAAAACCCAATCTCAACAATGATTACTTTAACGTTGTTATTTTTAATTAGCTTTCGCCCACGTCTTCTTCCGCTTTAATTTAATGCGTCCGCTCCTATCATATTCTCAATGTCAATCTCTCGAGAATTAAGCAATATATAGCGATGAGACTTATACACAAGATTTTAAGTTACACCATCCGCTATACAACCGAGAAAAACACAATCAAATTACGTCCGCTAGTTTTGACATTTTGCGCGGCGAACAAACATAGCCCACTTACGATTTTATTGTACGTATAAATGGATATTTTTTTTGTTATTATTTATATATATATATTATTACTTCACATAAAAACTAGGCGTGTAATACAGTTTCAATAAAAAGAAACAAAACACAGAGTTTGAATCACAGAGATTTGTCTACCAGTGCCAATTTCAGTGTCAGATATAAAGTATATAGAGATGGATTATATAGATAACTGTTTAAACAAGCGGTGGTGGTGTAATTGTTAAGACGCCCGCCTGTGGATCGAAAGGTCCCAGGTTCGAATCCTACTCGTGCCACATGAGTTTGTATACCAATCTGTCTCATGTATAGTAGTTTTCATAGACCACCACTTGTGAAGGAAAACATCGTGAGGAAACCTGCACACTGGTTGATTATTATTAACTTGTGTGTGAAATGACAAAGCACTCCATTTTCCAATGTCAAGAAAGTTGTTGTGTGTGTTTAATTCCACGTGACAACGACCCTCATCCATGAGGAATACGACTATGATGATGATTTAAACAAACATTGACAACCTGACTGCAACGATAAATATAGTAGAACGTATTACAATGTAATCTTAATCTAAATGATACAACACATCAGAAACCAACAAAGCGATCCCTGAGGGGACATTCATAAAAACAATATCACTAACTCGTCCCTAGAGCGAGTGTGAGCTGAATAATTATTGTTTTCCTACAATTGTGTGTCATCATTACCGCTAGAACGCTGGGGGAACTCGGGCGAAAAACAGACCACAGAAATCTGAATATTCTAACTAATATTATAAATGCGAATGTAAGTTTGCTTGTTACATCTTCATGCTCTATCTACTCAACCAATATTCTTCAAATTTTGTAGTTTGAAGTATGGGGAAGGACATAGGGTACTTTTCATTCCGTATAATCTCTCGCAACACCTGTTTAGTACGCCTAAAACAGAAAATCACTTTATTGCCAAACTTAATGTAACATTATATTTATTTCAGTTTCAGAGATATTTTTTGTAATAAGGTGACAAAGAAAGTTCACAGTGGTCGTTCCGAAATGCCAGTAGTTTGTAGCTTGTGAGAAATAACTATAAATATTGACAAGAAAAAGTGCCTGTGAAGGTCTAATTTCTGAATAAATGATTTAAATTTAACGCATAACCTTCCAGAAAATATTATTTGTTCTACGAGTGTTGTCTAAACGTAATAAATACAAAAAGAAATCCTTTTTTCAATTTTAATGTCGTTTCTATAAAACGTTAACTCTATGTTCTCTCTCTATGTCTCATGTTGCTTGGCTAATACTCAGAGTTAAGATGTGTAGAATCGCTAATTAGATTGTATTTTTTTTTAATGAAAAAAAAAACTATTTCACGAAAAGTCGTAGAATAAAAGTTGCTTGTTTTGATGTACCCAAGTAGTCTTTAGGAGGTTTTGCGTTTGATACCAGTAACCATGTATAATGTGAATTGCACGCAGGAATATTATACATTAGTTTGATTTGTAACATTTGGAAATATAAATAGATAAATTATTATTATTAATGGTGCTATCCTAGGGATAACTCTACGTCTACAGATTACGTTTCTACAATAAAAACTATATAAATATAAGTAGCTTCCGATTAGCCACATGTCCCAAATAATATGAAGGTTATGTAATAACTTCCGTTGCCCTCGAGGTCAGATAACCTTAACACCATAGTACATTAACCCATTATGTGAGCTATTCCATTCTGCGCACCGATTCGTATAGATTCTATTCGAACAGTAATTGTATACGTTTTGAGTACCAATAATTTTTTATCAGGTGCTTTTGTTAGCGGCTCGGTCATTTTCAGATACCCTAAGGGTAAAACGATTCTTTTACTAAGCCTATACTGTCCGACCGTCTGTCCGACCGTCTGTATTCATGAGCCGAGTGCGATAAAAAATTGATACTTCACAACCGTTAACGATAAAAACAATTTTAAATAAAACGGCCAAGTGCGAGTCGGACTCGCCAATGAAGGGTTCCGAAGCAGCAAGTAACATAACACAAAAGTTCTTGTTGTTCGCGTTTATTCGCGATATATATATATATATATATATATATATATATATATATATATATATATATATATATATATATATATATATATATATATATATATATATATATATATATATATATATATAAATTGCGGTTCAAGATTTATGGCCTATAAAAAAAACGACTCACTAGATCTCGTTCAAACCAATAGATCATTCAATACATCTACAATTACAGAATACATCTACTTACCAAGTTTCAACTGTATAATACTTTATAGTTCCGGAAAAAAGTGGCTGTGACAGACAGACAGACATGACGAATCGATAAAACTACTAAACCCTAAAAACAGAATAAAATTTGTATTTAAAGCAATTCAACTTTTTTAAACTTAACTTTTTTTTAAATATATAGTAAGGATTGTACGCGAGCTCGACTCGCACTTGGCTAGTTTTTTTTCTTATACAATTTATTACTTGTGTTGTGCCCGTTTCTATGAGTGTTTCCTGGTAGCCGTATATATTGGTAAGCATTTACTAAAGCTTCGCCTCAGGCAATGAGCCATCTCACTGCTCTCAAGATAACACTATGACATATGTACAAGCTCAAAGTAACGATAATATAGAAGTAAATAGTACTTTAAATCATACAGTACAGTCAACAGCACATCAACCTACTCAAATTCATTGTAAACTCGTCGTTACTAACGCACCATAGAGGTTCATGCAGGATAACTTGATTTGCTGTTGACTGTACACTATGATAGAAAAGCGAAGCATATTAGAGGGTGAAAAATCGCTCTTTTACCGAGGTTTATTCTCTGCTTTTAACTTCGATTTTCGAGTAAATTTACAACAATTTTATAAGGCTCGTTTACACCATTCAAACGCGCGTTAACTTTAACCACTGCACAGAACAACGCAAAGTAAGCCATTTTGCCTAAAAGACGGCGGCGCGCAGGTTAAGTTACATCTAAACATTCCAATATTCGTGGATGTGCGCGCTTGTTTATGTTGACCTATCACATTAATGACCATTTAAAAGCTGATTAGATGAAGATATTACTTTTTTATTCTTGTTGTAGATTTAGAAAAAGATATTCATTGTAAATAAACTGTATAACTTTTTTTGTAAGTTACAAAAACATTTAATATTTTTTTTATATGGTAATTCTGTATGTAAATGGGATATTTTAATAAGCAATTCAATAATTAAACTAACAATAGGAAAACTATTATTATTTAAAACAAATGCTTTTACTATCCAGCAAAAACAAACAAATTTTAATGGACAATTTTCAATAAATGGCTGGCTTCTAAAATATTTTGTATACCAAACAATATGTTGTGTAAGCGATGTAAAAATTTTAACGGCTTTTAATATCGATATATTGGCATCGAAAGCAGCCATTCAAAATTGAAATTTGAACAAAATTGGTCGTGAATGTCCCGCTTTCAATATCAGTGACAGTATTGCAAAAAATCTATTGTAGCAAACCTTTCTTGTATAAAATAAAATGTTTATATTATGCATGAACTTGCGTGATGTATGAAGCGATGGTGGTGTAATGATTAAGACGCCTGTGGATCGAAAGGTCCCTGGTCCAAATCCTACTCGTGCCACATGGGTGTATACCAAACTGACTCATGTCTATTTGTTTTGATAAACCACCGCTTGCATCCGGTGAAGGAAAACATCGTGAGGAAACCTGCACTGATTGATTATTATCTTGTGTGTGAAATGGAGAAGGCAATTTACTACTGTCGGCCTTCCCGGCTTCGCTCCGGTAAAAACACAATAAATCATACCTCTAAACCTTCCTCAGGAATCACTCTATCTATTGATGACCGCATGAAAATCCGTGCAGTAGTTTTTGAGTTTAAAGCTAGACGCGGTAGAAGACTTTGTTTTACGATATGTAATGTAAGGATATTTATTTAGAATTATATAATTCTTATGTGAATAAAAAAAACAAACGATCTTTGACACCAAGAAACGTGATGTAAATTGCTCTCATTGTCATCCAAGCCCTATTATAACATTTTAAATAGTAAACAAACTTTTATCATCCAAATTATGATAACTTATTAACCCGCGAAGACTGAATATATTCAGCATTAACGTTATTATTTAGGTTTAACATTTCTGTGTATCTTTGTGTCTGTCCGTGGCATCGTAACAGCCAAACGACTGAGCCGATTTTGATCTAATTTTCCACGAACTATAATATAACTATACTTACATAAATTATATTAACGGAATTTAGCACGAACCCCTTTTTTTTTAATGTTGCTGACGTTTCAATACATATAACTTTAACTAATAATACTTATAACTTTTTTATTTATTTTTTTCCAAAATAAATTACAACAATAAAATTTGCGCAGTCCAAAAACGACGAAGGTTTGCCCGGAGAGCATAATATGAATCTATGTTCAATCTGAAATTACTTTAAATTTTTTGCAGACATTGCAAATATGCACTCAACTTATAATATTAATAAGATCCCTATATACATTTTTATTTTTTAATAAATATGAGTGATGGTTAAAAAAAATATATGTATATAGGAATCTTATCTTAAATTATTTACTTAAATTACGTTAGTAGACCAAAGATTAGTTAGGGCAAAGCTTGGAGAGTAGGTACTTACTTATACTTAATCTTATAATAGGAATGTTTGAATTAAAATAACAATAACTAAGAATGCGTTCAATCGTTTGGAAACCGTCAGCTGTTTCTAGCAGGTAAGTTCATGGAATTAGTAAGTACGTACTTACTAAATCCATGGGTAAGCTAATGCCAGCCACTTCGGATATGGTGTTTCTCAAATGTTTAATGAACTTTTTATAACTTCAATTCATTTGTGGTAGGTGTTATAAATTTAACGTGTCTGTCTGTGTATCTGTCTGTGACATCGTAGCTCCCAAATGGTCACCGATTTTCGATTAGTTTTTTTTTTTTTTTTGTGCCATAGTTAATTTTATCCCGAGTGTTCTTAGACATGTTTCATGAAAATTGGTTCAGCCGTTGTTGCAAAGTTGTAGCGAAATGAATATTGAAAGTCGGGGTTTTTTTTTTAATTTGTCTAACAAATAAACTTATTATTCAATCGTTCTCCGATTTTGTTTCCAATACACTCACTAGTTTTAATCTCCCAATCAGTCCAGCTAATCCGCTGTTTACGAGCTCAACAGTTTATTACGACCATCGCCCGCTATTATTACATCAATCCGGCCATATTTACACCATACTGTCTTAACATGTATTTATTTATTTATTTATTTAAAATTTTATGACTATATAATATTTATTACTTTATACAAACGATGGATTTTTTGCAATTTTATAAATTCTCTATTAGATAAGTACGTCTTTGGGACGTTGCTTCCGTGGAAATATCGAAACAAATTATTCTAAATTGATACACTCAAAATTATTGTGTGTGTAACTGAACGCACCGCATCTAATCTTATTATATCTTTAATTTTAGAATAGAACGAATTTTTGAAGTCGACTAAAATGATCGCTTTTGATAAATATACTTATAAACAATGATTGAGGAAGTTAGTTGTTTAGGTTTAGATAAGGTAATGATGTATGACTTCAAAACTGAACTTCATACTGTGAACGAACATACTTATCAACCTATAGTAAGTACTTACTTAAATATATAGATTATGTAACAACATGTAGTGATAACATACTTATCACTACATGTTGTTACACAATAAAAAATAATGATGTAAATTCGTCCTCCTAATTTTTAATATATGTATAAGACCTATATTTGTTAATTGACGTCCTTGGAGAAAAGGCTGCGGTGAAGTTTGCTGCGCCGCTTCTTCTTCACCTGCGCTTTGGAAGCCGGCAGTAGACTTAGTTTAAGTAATTTTTGACGTCAATAAGTGATGTATATCATCCTAAATTGAATAAAGAATTTTGAATTGGAATTTGAATTTGAACTTATGTAGTCATAATTATGATAAATGAAAGAATAATCCAGAACACCCTCTGGAACCATCAAACTACTTTTCCATTTTGTCTATTTTGAATAATTAGTCTACTAAATGTAAATAAATAGATCTATAAAAAAGGTATAAAAGCAAAGAACGACTTCGTCTTCAATATCTTTAGAAAATGTGAAACTCTTTTCCGATGGCATAGCATCGAAATCGATCCAAATAAATCACATTACGTAACGGTGTAACAGGCGGCCAGCGAACGAGTTTATAGACAAATGAAAAATTACGACCTCGTGCGTTAAATGTATTCATATTTAATTTAATGGTTATTGGGAAAACTTTTAACATATAAATCTGGTTTGATTTCCTTCATTTCCACGCTTTATTGAGATTAATGTGGTAGCTATGGCTTTATGGTCTTCGATACGAAATGGATTACACACCAAAGTTTCTAAACCGGGAGTCCGTTGATAGGCCAATTAGAATATAAACAGTCGCTAATTGGGTAAAAAAAAACACCAAAAACAATAAAAATAAATCCATATTAATATTACAAATGCGAAAGTCTGTCTGTCGATTTTGATGGAATTCGGTAGACAAGTAGTTAAAGACCCCCGTTCAAATATAGGCAACTTTTTTCAAAATGGGGACTGAAAGCCAGAGAAATTCACGCGGGCGGAGCCGCAAGCAAAAGCTAGTATTAAATAAAGGTCTTATACATAGATTTTAGTAAAATATTGTGTTCAAAAGATTTTCAGTGATTTTGACGATTTTTTTTTCTAAAAACACCAGTTTTTGCGGCTATATGGTACCTATCAGATGGCGGGGTGAACTATGCTAATTTTCAAAAGAATCTCCATACAAAGACAGATGAACTAGTATAGGAAAGTAATTTGGATACTTTAATTTTTTTATAAAAAACATTTAAAAAAATACATATTTTTTTAATAAAATTCATAATCATAAATAATAAAGAGATTCCAGCTCGTCGCCGCTTGGAAGGGTTCCAAGAAGGCTGGCAGCGTTACGCCTCTGAACAGTTATGGCAATCCTCTGTGCAAAGCAACTGCTAACTGTGGAAAGTAAGTTTGTTTATTTTTTTGTCAACACAACCAATCAATTGAAATCTTGGCGTACGTAGTTTTACCTTTCATCCGGAAAATATATGTCTTCCCGTCGGAAATTAACGCGGGCGAATCCGCGGGCAAAAGCTAATAGACTAATAGAAATAGTGCACAGGTAGTGAAGTACTATCTCTAGTCTTTTAATTAACTGCAGAAGGACAGTCTTTCTAAGAATACTTAATATGTGAGTTGGAACACTTGTTGCAGATCGATTAAATGTCGATCGCTTTTGTCTTCCAGTAAAGAGGGTGCTCCTCTATATACTTGTGCCACATTTTTCCTTTTATTTAAATTAGTCACTTTTAATCTATACTATTAACATAAAGAGGTAAGCGTGTGTGAGTTTGTGACTTGGTGAGTTGGTATGTTTGAGGCGGGTAATCTCCGAAACTACCGAACCAATTTCAAAAATTCTATCACCATTAGAAAGGTACATTATCCAAGATTGCTATAGGCTATACTTTATCTCAAAATTCCCAAGGGATCGAAGGCCCGGGCACAGATCTCTTCATAATCGTATTCCTCATGGCTGAGGGTCGTGGTCATTACGTGGAATGAAACACACACAACAACTTTCTTGGCATTATTAATGGAGTGGTTTGCCATTGCCTTCTCCATTTCACACACAAGTTAATAATAATCAACCAGTGTGCATGTTTCCTCACGATGTTTTCCTTCACCGGAAGCAAGTGGTGGTCTATGAAAACTTGTAACTTGTAATACATGACTCAAATTGGTATACAAACTCATGTGGCACGAGTAGAATTCGAACCTGGGATCTTTTGATCCACAGGCGGGCGTCTTAAGCATTACACCACCATCGCATTACTTCATCTAGTTAATAATAAAACTAAAAAGACCACAAGATATTGCTCTACACTGGATTAAATAAATTATTAGATAGTCAAGTTTTCCGTTATACAAAATGTAGTCGCATTTTTCGAGAAGTATTTTCGTTATTGCGGCAACTATGTCCGATAGAAATTAAATTATTTCTAATGAAACTAATAAGTACGATTTATGCCTGTGATATTCATTTTAGTTTTCGCAATTAATTAATTAATAGGAATTGATAAAAATGTGATTATGTGTAGGTCTGTAGTGCGGTTTGGTCCAATCTTTAGTACAAAATAGATATATTTAAAATCGATTCTTTTTCATCTGTCAGTGGGTACTTGCAGGACGCTTTACGTCTACAGACGTTATAACAATTGAATTATTTTGTGTCTCGTTTAGTGTCCGTTAAACGGTTAAACTGTAGTAACTGCATCAAGAACAAAAAGAGTTAAAAAAACTTTATAAGCCATGATAGGTATAGCTAACTTCAGGGTTCCCCAAATAAGGAACTGAATCGAAGACAATCTATCAAATGAGCGTGCTAGGTTACAGTCTACAGCACATCAAGCGACCCTGTATAGCTGAATTTATGTAGGTTAATGTGCTATCGACTGTACCTTTAGATATATAAAAACATAAAATTGACAACCTTAAAACCATTTTTTTTTACAAAGTGTCGTATTTATATTTTTTACAGACTATGCATACTACTAATAGTATAAATGCGAAAGTCTGTCTGTTCCGCTTTCACGGCTAAACCGCTGGACCGATTTTGATGTAATTTTGTATGAACATAGTTACAACATATAGGCTGTTCAAACATAAAAAATCAACCAATAAATGACTATAGCGGGGAGTGAAAGTTTGTATGAAAATCATGTTTGCACCGCTTTTTCAGCTATAACTCGACACCCGCGGGTAAAATCGCGGGAAAAAGCAATTTATATTTTTTCTTTCTACATACCAGTAAATTAAATAAATAAATATATTAGGACAAACCACACAGATTGAGCGAGCTCCAAAGTAAGTTCGAGACTTGTGTTATGGGATACTAACTCAACGATACTATATTTTATAACAAATACATATATAGATAAACATCCAAGACCCGGGCCAATCAGAAAAAGATCATTTTCCATCATGACCCGACCGAGGATCGAACCAGGGACCTCTCGGTTCAGAGGCAAGCATTTATCACCGAGGTCGTCAAATTAAGGCCAGTATTATATTATATATAACACTGGCCTTAATTATAAAGGGTATATATACCCTTCGTCGAGTAATACGTCTAAGAAAAAATTGGGGCAAAGTATTGACTAGGTACTTATAAGAGTGGCTTCATAAATCATTTTCAATGGACGTTCAAAACGGTAGAAAGGTCAGGGGTCAACATTGGCCACAGGCCAAATTAAAAAAGTTTTCACCATTCCGTGTTTATTAAATAGGAAAGTATTTTATTTAGCGATGTTTGGTTTTACAGTTTGTATAAGATATATTAATTGGTTGAAAATATCCTAAATATTATAAATGCGAAAGTAAGTTTGTGTGTTACCAATTCACGCTCTATCTAGTCAACCAAACTTCTTGAAATTTTGCATACATGTAGTTTCAAGTGTGGAGAAGAACATAGGGTACCTTTTATCCCAGAAAAATAACTGTTCCCGTGGGAAAATTACGCGGGCAAAGCCCGTTAAAAACTAGTCATGTATAATTTTTACTACCTCAGTGGCGCAGTGGTAAAGTGCTTGCCTCTGAACCGAGAGGTCCCGGGTTCGAATCCCGGTCTGGTCATGATGGAAAATGATCTTTTTCTGATGGGCTCGGGTCTTGGATGTTTATCTATATATATATTTGTTATAGAAAATCATATCGTTGAGTTAGTATCCCATAACACAAGTCTCGAACTTACTTTGGGGCTAGCCCCAAAGTAAGTTCGAGACTTGTGTTATGGGACAGATTGAGCTAGCTCAATCTGTGCGATTTGTCCCAATATATACACATATATATATTCTCTCTCTCTCTGTTCTAATACTCTAGTCTACTTAGTGTGTCATCCGTGATCATAGATATCAGCAGCGGAATTTCGACATTGTCTAGGGAGTTCCACCTCGCCCCGCAATCACTTGGATAGCGCTAGTGGAACTTTAACGTCAAAAAACTCACGTCGGATTCCGCGCGGAATCCGACGTGAGTTTTTTGACGTTTTTCTTGCAGAAAGCAAATTTGCACGTCATCCCATACATATTTGTCAAAATTCCGGAGCGAGTTTAGTTCAACTCGCCGACGCACCCGCAAGTGTAGCGCTAGTGTTCGAGTGAGTTTTACAGAATGCAAATTAGCCATATGCGTGCGGAATGCGACGTGAGTTTTTTGACGTCTCTTACAGAATCTAAACACAGATCTATGATCACGGATGGCACACTAAGTAGTTATGAATACCAATTGGATAGTTGACAAATTTTTATTCTGATGAATTTTTGTTCGACAGCTACATTAATTATTTTTAATGTAATAATTAATGTAGCTGTCGAACAAACAGGCTGGTGAATGCTTTCATAATAAAAGTTGTTAAAATTTTTGTTTCATTTATAGAATTTTGCATATCCATAGTCGGTCTAACGTCTTAGCTTTTTCTATGAATGAAATTTCTATGAATGAAATTCTAGAAATGAAAATTTTATGCAAAAAAATTTTCGGACATTGCAGAGTTCTGAAACAACCAGGAGGAACCTCGAACACTATCTGGATTGCTGATATTGATATAAATTAATAATCAGCAAAATAAATTTGGACACTTTATAATCGTTAAGAAATGGTAGCTACATTAAAACATAATCGATAAAAAATACAGACACATCAATATCATTTTCTGTATGTATTCAGTTCAATCCGATACCAAAACTGAAACGTCATCAAAAACACGGAAGATTCACATTTATAAATAACAAACAGTCGACATCATTCCGCTTTCCCAATAAAAGCAACATTATAGTAAGACGCGGCTTTATTGACGCGGATATAAATTTCTTGCGGTTGCAAAGTTTGTAAGACCCAAGCTCCTTGCTCCGTTACGCTCTGTCGTCCCCCGTCACGGTGACATCTGTCAACAGACAATGTAGAAGTTGTATGGAGATTTGACATATGTCAGTGTCTAAACCTATAGAAAATCAAATGTAGCACACATGGAATTAGTAGGTACTCCTTATTAAATCCATGGTAGCACATTAATACGAATCTAGACAGAGTGAGAAAGATAGCTAGCCATTCTTTGTCTTCTCGTTTGACTAGTAGGTCTAGGGGAATAAAAAATAAATTTATTTTGTCCCGTTTAATATGACAATATCTGGCCTTGTCATCAAAAGTTGAGACTAAGTTTTTTACATAAAAGGTCATTTGTGACACAAACCTTTAATGTTGTCAGAGAGATGTTATTGCATTCAATTTTTGTGACAAAAAAAAAATATTTCATGCAGTAAACCGTTAACTTAATGAGCCGTTAATGGGTGCATCATCAGGTCGTCTTATCATAATAACGCATTGTCGTCCAAACTAAACCTGTATACAAAATTTCTGCTCAATCGGTTAAGGATATCTGCTATAAACATAAATAGAGTTATATAAAAGCTTGTTTAATTTTAAAGTACAACTAAATATATTTTTTATATAGAATCACTAAAGATTATCTTACCAAATCTGGGGGTACGGGAGTGCCCGCACCAAGACGAGCCAAGCGAAGCGCAAGGGCCTACCTTTTCTCGAAACGTTTCGTCGTGTTCAGTCATTTTTAATTTCTAATTTACAATTTTACTCTGTAGTAAAATTGTAAATTAGAAAATCGCTAACTTATCATTTTGATAACAATAGTCAGTATTTTATGTGTTTAATTTCATTTCATGGATTTAGTAAATACTTCGGAGTATTTACTAATTCCATGGTTCATTTTCATGTAAAAAAAGGTCCTGACAAAGAGCCGTGCAAAAATATATTTGTTTTAAAGTTGTACAGATTTAATTAGCTATATTAAATCGATAATTAAAATATACAAATTTTATGTCTTCTTTTTTATTAAGTATTTTATAAGTAGCTGTTTCTTGTAATCGTGGCCATAGCCCTAAGCTCTCAAACATTTTCATTCATTCTGTTTTGCCACACTTTTCCTGTTTATTCATAGGCTCCAAAACATTTGTGACGTTCGGTAGTGCTGCTGATTAAAGAATTTTTGTATCTTTTATTCCGGAAAGTATCATTATTTATTATTAGGTGTATAGATAACTCTTTATAGTTTCATATAAAATAATTATTTCAGATTTTTTTTTTCAAATTAATCAATCCTTTTAGGCCAATCGGTTCTATAAAGGTGCCTGATATTAACAAGCGAATTGTAGTGTTCCTATAAAAGTGTTAGCAATTATTCAAGTTTTTGGTTAGACTTTTTAGCATATTTGATTATTCAAATTCAAAATTCTTTATTTAATTTAGGATGATATGCATCACTTATTGACGTCAAAAATTACTTAAACCAAGTCTACTGCCGGCTTCCAAAGCGCAGGTGAAGAAGAAGCGGCGCAACAAACTTCACCGCAGCCTTTTCTCCATGGACGTCAATTAACAAATATAGGTCTTATACATATATTAAAAATTAGAAGGACGATTATGTAATGTACCCTTTGAAATATGTACTTACTAGCTGTAAAACAGCGTAGAATAGTTACTTCTGACTAATAGTAGGTAGTACGAAGTACCTACCTACTTATTAAATCCATGCTTCTGACAGCATAACTATATTTTATGTGATTAATGTGTTTACCCATATTACTAAGTTCTAGAACAAATATATTTTGTGTGATAGCTAAGTCATATTTGCTCGTCTTTTCAACATAAATTCCATACAAAATTTCACAATCCATTATTAACTTTTGGGGAATGATTTTTGAAAAAATGTAACCTATGGACTTACGTCTTTAACTATATGCATATAAAACTTTATCGAAATCAGTCCAGCGGCTCTAGCCGTGGAGTCAGAACAGGCAAGACTTTCATAAAGATAAAAATGAATGTATATATTGACAAATTGACCAATATCGGTCAGCCTAAATGTGGTCAGCACTAATTGAAACCAGACAGTATATTATCGCGTGGTTTGCAAATTCAAATGATTAATTCAGAAATTATACCTTCATATGCACTTTGAAATTTTTATATTGAATAGTCATTTCTCACAAGCTACAAACTACTGGATTTTATTGGATATTATGTATTTTACTGGATATTGTTTGATATTGGGATAAAATTGAGAATGTTAAAAATGCATACGCACAATTTTTGCACGTCTACTTGCGTCACGTGCAACTGTTATTTGATACCCAACTAGTACTGTGTATACAGCCCAACACTGCATGGTATTTGGTCGAATACGCAATATAAAAAAGACCATTAATTCGTTATAGTAGTCGATTTATTCATGTCATCTCTCCACTAACAAGCAGTCTTAACCAATGGACCACAACCACAACAGACTTGTACATTAAACCGCCACCCAACAAAAAACAAGTGAAAACATAAAACCTGAATATCTTCACGTAACTGCGTCAATTGGGCTAACTTTACGAGGTATTTACTGGAAGGTATAATTTGTACGAGTCTCCACTTTACGGCGCCATCAAATACATGTTATGTGTTTAATTTTATTTCCGATAATAATTCTTAAAAAGAGAAGACTCATAATTCTTTTCTTAGCGTGTCGACACGGCGAATCATATGTTTAGAACAACATAAAATTTGTAGTCTACCAAGACACACAATAATTAAAAAGTTAATGATATTGTCTTTGCTAATTGTAGTTGCTGTCATCAGCGCGCTCTCTCCACGTTGTGAAATTGTGACGGGCAATAGTCGTCAGCATTCGATTTGACTATGACTTTTCAACCGGCCGCCTAACTGACGTCAACCCTCATTGGGAATATATTGTTGCTTATCACCTGGCTAGGCTGTGCCCCTTAGTCATCACGTACGACATCCGCGGGAGGATATAGGTTGGTTCTATTATAGGGCGGAACCACATATATATATATATATATATATATATAATTAAAATGCCAGTATATATTTCGCTCCGGTCACCCAAACATATTACTGACTAGCTATTTCATTTGGAGAATACCTCATAAATAGTCGTAGCCAGCATAACAATAGAAATTCCATACCCTCGGAAGGACGTCTCAAATGGATGGACGTCGGGCACGGATCCAGCTCTCAAAAAAGGTCGGGCACAACCTTACTCATATTAGAGATGTTAAGTGAGTTGGATTTTTTTGCTCAGTCTTCCTTTCACATTCTCTATTAAATATTTTGGAAGAATACAAACATATACATTACAACATTTTTGGTATGTTAAAAAACTTGTAATATATATTTGTTAGCTCACAAAAAAAATGTAGATGCATAATTAAGTTACTGAACTGATTCTAACTTTTTTTAAAACTTTAATTGGTAAGATATCTGTTAGAAATGAAATATTGATATATAAGTACGTATTTTATAGAATTGGAAATATATTTGTGTCGTGCACATGCCCACCGTGCCCACAGCTGTGGATCCGCGTCCGGGGGGACTTTTATTAAGGTCGAATAGTTCCCGGATTTGTTTTCTTATGACAAGGACTCCCTGGGAACCTTGAGAGTATTTGTCGAGTTTTGACATTGGATTTGAGGGGGGGGCAAGGGGGCGGGGTAGGGATTTTAGTGGAAAACAATGTAGTGTACAAAGTTTGAAAGGAAGCGAATGATATTGCAATAAATAATCGGATTTTTATTTATGTACATAAGATAAGAATGTTGGTACAGATATTTAACTCAAGGACTGATAAAGGGATTCACTTGAAATTTGTTAAGTAAATAAACTTAAATATGTTTAGTCACTATATAATTTTTGAATAAAAAGTTTCCTTAGATATATAATTTATATAAGTAAGGAAATTGTTATTCAAAAATTAAATTAAAATAAATACTATTATTAATATAAATTTATTACATCGTAAGTATAGGAAATAATGTATAATTATGAAAAACTGCAAGTTCATTTCAAAGTTGATAGAGGTGTAAATTTTTCATATAGGTAAATTTTGTCGATTAAAAATGTATCATTGTTTGAACGAGGATTTGTAATTGGTAATCGATAAAACGATAAAACAAAATGGATTCGGTTTACGCCAAAAAATTCGAATTCCAATGGTCTTCAATAAAACTAAGCAATGAGTATTAATTAAAGAAAATTTAGTAATGAAGCGGTGGTGGTGTAATAGTTAAGACGCCCGCCTGTGGATCGAATAGTCCCGGGTTCGAGGCTTTTTTACTTGTTTTTGAAAATAATAATGATATGAAAAAAAATGTGGAATCGAGCGGGAATTGAACCCGCGCCCGCCTATCCTATTATTATTTTCATAAACGTAAATATTGAACACAGCACAAACAATATTTTATGGGTCTCTCTTAAAAAATAATGAAGATTTATATATATTTTTTTATTAAATTTTATAGGAAGCGGTGGTGGTGTAATGGTGACGCCCGCCTGTGGATCGAAAGGTCCCAGATTCGAATCCTACTCGTGCCACATGAGTTTGTATACCAATCTGAGTCATGTATAATAGTTTTCATTGTCCACCACTTGCTTCCGGTGTAGGAAAACATCGTGAGGAAACCTGCACATTGGTTGATTCTTATTAACTTGTGTTTGAAATGGAGAAGGCAATGGCAAACCACTCCATTAATAATGCCAAGTTGTTGTGTGTGTTTCATTCCCCGTAATAACCACGACCCTCAGCCATGAGGAATACGACTATGAAGAAGAATGTATATTGATCTCAAGGCTGGAACTTGAGTTCAATACACATTACTTAGTTGGCCAAAACTTATAAGCAGCACTACGCCTAAAACATTGATTTAATAATAACTTTGGTTCAACGTAAGGAAAAACTCATTAATGTACGTCGATAATAGTAGCTATGACGTTGTTGACAATATAATTGGCCGCATAAATCACTTTACGAGCTGAAACGTGAATGTCTGTTATACTGAACTATCACGATTAATCGATCATTAAATATTTTATAGGATCAACTCGGAATTACGTTTTTTGACGCTTCCATTTGAATAAAGTTCGCGTGCATTTGTTTTGTTGAGATAGAATCCATAGATTATAATAATGAATATTTACTTTTGACATTATAATGCGAAAGATTAATTTGTAAATAAATTACTGTTTTTTTTTTTTGCATTGATTTTTTTGTTATAGTATTTCCGTGAAATGAGAAATTCAAATCTTTTTATTTATATTTCGAGTTTCGCAACCCAATGGATCTGTTTGCCTCGCTAGAGATAATGATGTGATATTGTATCTGCTGAAAAGTTATTATTTACTAGCTTTTGCCTACGGGTTCGCCCGTGTGAATTTATTGGTTATCTTTCATCCTGGAAAAATAAGTACGGAGAACACTTTTTCTAGATAAAATTGCAGGAAGATTAGTTGATTAAATATAACGTTAAAATATTTCAAAGGGTCAAAAGTAATATAAATTTCTCGAAGCCTCGAAAGTGACAATATCCTGATTAAGATATTATTGCCCGTCCATTCCTCCATAAATTTCTAATGGATTAAAAAGTTGAAGAAGAAGAAGAAGGCGAATCGTGGTATATCAAGTGTCCTAACATTATCCCTCTTCTATTTTCAATATGTTTCGAGATTTTTCTTTTTTCTCCAATTCGGTTAAGAACTTCTCCGTTGATGATTCTTCCTTTCAAGCTGATTCTCACCAATCTCCGCCAACACCACGTCTCGAATGCTTCCAATCGATTCCTTTCTTTTTTTGTTAACGTCGCTTGTTCTATTTTTACATACGACTCTAAAAAAATCATTATATGAATAGACTTAGAGATTTTAAAATTATGTCACTCACAAGGCACGTTCTTTATATTTATGGGTGATATCTCTGCCAAGTCTTATATTAAATCGAACATAGCTATCTAGATTCTGTGCTCGTTCCTCATTCAATACTTTTACATTTTATATTAATGTTTAATGAAATTGTTTTAGAAATTTTCATTGTTTTTGATTTTACAGTTTAAGTGTCAGTAACACCAGTCAACTTTGACGTTGACTCTGCGTTTTTATTGGTAAAGTTAACGTTAAAGCTGTTTAGTGTAACCGACTTTTAAATTTTAAACTTCTATGCAAGTCTCGATATATTCCGCTTAGAGCAACTGAACATGTAGCATTATCTATCTATTTATTATCTGTTTCACGAAAAGCATCTGGTATTTCCTAGTGTTCTTTGTGGGCTAAATTGTTGTAATACCTATTTCAATTCGACCTATAAGTCTGATAACCAGCTAAGCATAAATTCTATTCTTTGATATACGCAATAGTCTCTGTTTACACCGTAAGGGAAAATACTTGTTACTGTAGTTATGGTATTAGTTAATATATCAAAATGGCTGATTTATGCCATGGTACTAGCGATGTGTTTTCAGTGATTTTATAGACTGATGTCGTGTCGACTGTACATTCCTGCGTATCACAATAATTACTGTGATGGTCCTGTTACAGCAGTAATTCACAATTCAACCAATTTAGTCAGACACCTAATAATTATATGACACTTCATTTGTTTGACTTGTACACATATTTTACTGTTATTAGTTAAAGTTAATGATTGAATATACAAGGTTACTGGTATCTAACGCATAACCTTCCTAAGGCGCATAAGATACATAGAGACTGACATCTTTCGTTCTACGACTTTTGTCTAAACGTATTCAATACAAAAAATATCTTTTTTTTTTAGTTTTAATGTCGTTTCTATAGAACGTTAACTGTATATTCGATTACGCTACATAACGCTACTGTACTGTCTCGCGTTGCTTGGCTGTTACATAGAGTTAAGATGTGTAGAATCGCAAATTAGATTGTATTTTTTTATATGAAAAAAAGAAACTACGAATCCCGAAAAGTCGTAGAATAAAAGTTGCTTGTTTTGATGTACCTAAGTGCCCAATAGTCTTTAGGAGGTTTTGAGTTCGATACCAGTAACCCTGTTGTGTGGGCGCTAGGGATCACTCTAATTACGAACGTCTGTGAATTTATCCAATGAATTTATTGTTGCTACTGTTTTTACATTTCACATGCATCGTAATATAAATAAGAATTAACCCCCATGGATGATGTGAAGTGCTATTTACTTGCGTTTACGGTTACTACGATCTAGCAAAATATCTTGACAAACATCGATACAATAATAAAGAATTAGAACTAACACCTGTATAAAGCTTTATTTATGGAGTTTAGTATACCTGCTTACCTGTGTCTATTCTCCGATCTATAAGTGTAGAACTCAAAACTTCAAAGCTTCATCCAAACATATGGATCATATATAATCTTCATTCATACTAAGACTTTGTTCTCCATGTGGTATAAAAATAATTATCTATTATAAATCACGTGAATGACCTTTTGTGCTATCCAAAGTGTCTGCACAGCTATGAAAGGTCATTGACACTTGTCCCTTTTCACCGTGCCTGACAATATAATGATTGCACAGGGGTGGAAATGATTATTTAAATGGCTTTATAATTATAAACTATTTTTTATCACTATAATCGCAATTTAGTATATACCAATGTCATACATGACAAATCGCTCGCCCCTTCTGTCTGTTTCTAAGCTTCATCTTTTAAACCACGCCACAGATTTTGATACAGTTTTCACTATTATTAAGTCAATCTATTAACGATAGTTTATATACATACAAATCAGCCTATTCGACCGTGCGGAGCTGTAACGCAGCTAAGCCTGAAGTTAGCTTAAATTGAACATTACAATTTTGAAAATATGTAGCTGTAATTTGAAAACTCGCTGCTTGCCTTCTTGGGACTGCCATTGTTGCCTTTCAACGGCCATGTGTCACGTAAACGGCTCGTACGATGTCGTACTCCATATCCTCACGTGGATGTCCACGTGGGCCTAGAATATTCTAAGGCGGAATCACACGTCATAGGTTTGATACAAAACATATGTTTCAATTTGAGATTATGGCTGAATAGTACTGAAGTACATTTAGCCGATATGTTAATGCGATATGATAAATCTGCATTCCATTAAAAGCAATGTGTATTGCTTTTAATGCATTTGTAATCTCTCTAAAACTATCGATTCAGTCTATATATCAATTTCTTTTTAGGGCTCCACACTTCAAGAGGTTCTTACTATATATATCTTATATATCTTACTATATATATATATATATATATATATATATATATATATATATATATATATATATATATATATATATATATATATATATATATATATATATATATATATATATAGTAAGATATATATATATATATATATATATATACTACATAATGTATTAAAAGGATATGTACTAAAAGGCAACAATAAGTTAAAATTAAAAAATAAAACTAAATTACAAATACTAAATTAATGTAAATAAAAAATAATTCTCAAGAATACATAAATACCAACATATATATGTAATAAATAGTACCTATTCATTTATTTAATTTCAGATGTGTTAATTGCTAACACTAGTGTCGGATTTTATTTAAGTCACCTAAAGACATCTGACATGACTTTTACGATCGCATGTAGTAATAGTATATATACTATTTTTAAAACACAACAAATATAATATGAAAATAGTATTGTTACGAAACTGTTAACAATTTATATGTTTGGATATGAACAAACCCATTTTCACAACAATAATATGAAAGCGGGATTATATTTAAAACAATAGTACTAATTCCAGCACAGCCGGGAAAACTCTATTTAAACTTATACGGGAGGTCAACGGTTGAATGAGTTAGTCAGATACTAGATGCGGCTAGAAACAAATAGGTATTAATAATAACTCAGCAACTTAGGGGACCCTGGGCTCCGTCGCTCAACGGATGAGGAAACCGGGAACACGCTCAGATGAGATAGAGAATAATAATAATAATATCTCACCGAAATGGAGAGACAAAATCAAAGAATGTAATTTCAGCCAAATTATGTAGGAGAATTCGTAAGTTTAGAAATTTACGATTTTTTATAGAAACAATTTTATTTAGATTACCTGCAAATTAGTTTTTCGAAAGTATGTTTCATGTTCTTATATTACTTTTATTAATAAATAAATAAATATATTAGGACAAATCACACAGATTGAGCTAGCCCCAAAGTAAGTTCGAGACTTGTATTATGGAATACTAACTCAACGATACTATATTATTATGAAGTATGAAATGAAAATAGGAATCTGTGCTTTCGTTTTTATTTTCTGAGATACAGAATGCTAAAAATGCCGCTTCTAACAATTTCAACTCTTTGTAGCCAACGGACGTACACTAATGTGCAATTTCCTATGAAATTTCGACCAATCAGAAGTCGGAATGAAGCAGTACTAAAAGTGAAGTGTGGTGATTTGGAATCTTGTATTTTCTCCCTCTCTCCCAGTCCCAGTTACATTCGTGGCTATGACGCCTCGAATTTCATGGAAACAGAGGCAACGTGGAAAATTTTACCTCTATAAGACAAATTTTATTACAGACAGAAGGGTCAGGTTCTCTTTATAGTATAGTTGACAAGTATATGGTTTATCTGATGGTAAGCTAACACTGCAGCCCTACCGTCATCCCTTTTTGAGAAAACGATACTCTTTTTTTGCAAGCCCTAACTAATCGAAACTATTAGGGAACATAGCTGGGAGTTATTGAGATCAGATGAAATTAAAAAAAAGCTTCATAATCTAAAATATCTTCTTAATCTAAATAGTATATAAATACTTGACGACGATCCTTGGCGACATCAAGAAGTGCTGGCTTGATGTCGCCAAGGATGATATGCGTGCCTATGGTCCGATAACTGGGGATGCTGACGACTGTGCGATGTGGAGAAAGGGTGATCTTCCGTATTCGTTTCATTCATTAGTTATCAGGTCAGGAGAAGATGTCACGACATAACATGGAGGTTTGACAGCATGGTTATAAACGAATTCCCTCGAAAAACCCGTGAGTTCGACCACGTATCCTTGACGAAATCGAGAGAGAGCTATTTGTGCGAAGTGAAGACAAAAAAGTAGGAAAGCGGACACTGGACTCCGACGCCCAATGTCAGAATAAACAGACAATATGCTCAGATGAGAGAGAGAGAGAGAGAGAGAGAGAGAGAACAAGAAGGCTAAGCCTATTTAGCATACTAATATCATTATAACGAGGCAAGTTGGATCGTAGTTCGATGGTTGTTATAATATGCATGTAACTTTGCAAGTAAAACTTTGCTTTATTTGACCCAAATCGAAACTGCGCGATTGCTAAGAAGTTTGCTTTTATAGTTTACAACTGGAAAACACTCTCTTGGTTAAAAAAAAACATTACTATAAAAATAATATTGTGAGAGTTTTTGTTGTATTCCACGAATTACAGATTGAAAAACGGGCCAAGTGCGAGTTTCATGAATCAATGGTTCCGTTGCTTTGTTTTATGTACTTCCTACTAATATTATGAATGTAAATGTTCATATTCATATTATTTATTCGCCAACCAAGTGTTACCATGATCTGGCTGTTTCTGAGGATGTATGTGTGTATGTATTTTTGTTTCTCGTTCTCGCAAAATCTTCTGGACGGATTGCTATGAAATTTTTGCTACACATGCAGAATATAACCTGGAATGATACATAAAGTACTTTTTATTCCGTAATTCCTACGGGAGCGAAGCTCGGGGGCGCAGCTAGTTTGATATATGTTGGTATTTATGTATTCTTGAGAATTATTTTTTATTTACATTAATTTAGTATTTGTAATTTAGTTTTATTTTTTAATTTTAACTTATTGTTGCCTTTTAGTACATATCCTTTTAATACATTATGTAGTATATATATATATATATATATATATATATATATATATATATATATATATATATATATTATTTACATTAATTATTATTTACATTAATTTAGTATTTGTAATTTAGTTTTATTTTTTAATTTTAACTTATTATATATATATATATATATATATATATATATATATATATATATATATATATATATATATATATATATACTACATAATGTATTAAAAGGATATGTACTAAAAGGCAACAATAAGTTAAAATTAAAAAATAAAACTAAATTACAAATACTAAATTAATGTAAATAAAAAATAATTCTCAAGAATACATAAATACCAACATATATCAAACTAGCTGCGCCCCCGAGCTTCGCTCCCGTAGGAATTACGGAATAAAAAGTACTTTATGTATCATTCCAGGTTATATTCTGCATGTGTAGCAAAAATTTCATAGCAATCCGTCCAGAAGATTTTGCGAGAACGAGAAACAAAAATACATACACACATACATCCTCAGAAACAGCCAGATCATGGTAACACTTGGTTGGCGAATAAATAATATGAATATGAACATTTACATTCATAATATTAGTAGGAAGTACATAAAACAAAGCAACGGAACCATTGATTCATGAAACTCGCACTTGGCCCGTTTTTCAATCTGTAATTCGTGGAATACAACAAAAACTCTCACAATATTATTTTTATAGTAATGTTTTTTTTTAACCAAGAGAGTGTTTTCCAGTTGTAAACTATAAAAGCAAACTTCTTAGCAATCGCGCAGTTTCGATTTGGGTCAAATAAAGCAAAGTTTTACTTGCAAAGTTACATGCATATTATAACAACCATCGAACTACGATCCAACTTGCCTCGTTATAATGATATTAGTATGCTAAATAGGCTTAGCCTTCTTGTTCTCTCTCTCTCTCTCTCTCTCTCTCTCTCATCTGAGCATATTGTCTGTTTATTCTGACATTGGGCGTCGGAGTCCAGTGTCCGCTTTCCTACTTTTTTGTCTTCACTTCGCACAAATAGCTCTCTCTCGATTTCGTCAAGGATACGTGGTCGAACTCACGGGTTTTTCGAGGGAATTCGTTTATAACCATGCTGTCAAACCTCCATGTTATGTCGTGACATCTTCTCCTGACCTGATAACTAATGAATGAAACGAATACGGAAGATCACCCTTTCTCCACATCGCACAGTCGTCAGCATCCCCAGTTATCGGACCATAGGCACGCATATCATCCTTGGCGACATCAAGCCAGCACTTCTTGATGTCGCCAAGGATCGTCGTCAAGTATTTATATACTATTTAGATTAAGAAGATATTTTAGATTATGAAGCTTTTTTTTAATTTCATCTGATCTCAATAACTCCCAGCTATGTTCCCTAATAGTTTCGATTAGTTAGGGCTTGCAAAAAAAGAGTATCGTTTTCTCAAAAAGGGATGACGGTAGGGCTGCAGTGTTAGCTTACCATCAGATAAACCATATACTTGTCAACTATACTATAAAGAGAACCTGACCCTTCTGTCTGTAATAAAATTTGTCTTACAGAGGTAAAATTTTCCACGTTGCCTCTGTTTCCATGAAATTCGAGGCGTCATAGCCACGAATGTAACTGGGACTGGGAGAGAGGGAGAAAATACAAGATTCCAAATCACCACACTTCACTTTTAGTACTGCTTCATTCCGACTTCTGATTGGTCGAAATTTCATAGGAAATTGCACATTAGTGTACGTCCGTTGGCTACAAAGAGTTGAAATTGTTAGAAGCGGCATTTTTAGCATTCTGTATCTCAGAAAATAAAAACGAAAGCACAGATTCCTATTTTCATTTCATACTTCATAATAATATAGTATCGTTGAGTTAGTATTCCATAATACAAGTCTCGAACTTACTTTGGGGCTAGCTCAATCTGTGTGATTTGTCCTAATATATTTATTTATTTATTAATAAAAGTAATATAAGAACATGAAACATACTTTCGAAAAACTAATTTGCAGGTAATCTAAATAAAATTGTTTCTATAAAAAATCGTAAATTTCTAAACTTACGAATTCTCCTACATAATTTGGCTGAAATTACATTCTTTGATTTTGTCTCTCCATTTCGGTGAGATATTATTATTATTATTCTCTATCTCATCTGAGCGTGTTCCCGGTTTCCTCATCCGTTGAGCGACGGAGCCCAGGGTCCCCTAAGTTGCTGAGTTATTATTAATACCTATTTGTTTCTAGCCGCATCTAGTATCTGACTAACTCATTCAACCGTTGACCTCCCGTATAAGTTTAAATAGAGTTTTCCCGGTTGTGCTGGAATTAGTACTATTGTTTTAAATATAATCCCGCTTTCATATTATTGTTGTGAAAATGGGTTTGTTCATATCCAAACATATAAATTGTTAACAGTTTCGTAACAATACTATTTTCATATTATATTTGTTGTGTTTTAAAAATAGTATATATACTATTACTACATGCGATCGTAAAAGTCATGTCAGATGTCTTTAGGTGACTTAAATAAAATCCGACACTAGTGTTAGCAATTAACACATCTGAAATTAAATAAATGAATAGGTACTATTTATTACGCAACGATCAGTATTTGATATTATTACTAAATTTTCTTATAATAAATTGTTTAAGGTTTAGTTTTAATTGAGGATTTACCTATAAAATAATATAAAACAATTTGTTATTTTGTTAGCAAATAATTTTAAGTGACAAATTCGTCACAAATTTTTCAATGAAAATCAAACAATGTGTTCGATGTTTGTATGCCATAAGCCTAATCTAAGATCTATAAGTTTAACCCTCTATGGGGAGACAAAAAAACGTTTACGTTTGTGTAATGGGTGACGTATTTTCAACCTCGATGAATGTTGTATATTCGTAGTATTGTGCAACCATTGTGTTTCTGCGTATAATGGTTTGAATTGGTTGTATATTATTGAGAAACTGTGATAGAAAACTTAGTATTTTTACAAGCTTTTATTTGCGATTAGAGTTTGTCAATCTGAGTTTTTCCGAAATAGGTACCTATTAAGAAAAACACATGTTATCTGGTGTTTTAAATTATTACGTATTTGTTTGATTTGATGCTCTTTCATTCCACCATACTTTAATGTTTTTTATAATTTGTGTTTCGATAAAGACTTGACCATAAAAATAAGTGCCAGTAAATTTGAATTTGTTGAAAATTTCAACAAAAAACAAAACTATTGCTTTATAATAATATCGTTATAAATAAATATTAACTTGTCATGTTGGTATGTTAATAATTTTGTTATTATCAATTTCCGAACGTCTTGTTGATTTAAAAAAAAAGTATAAGTTTACCTTATTTCATATAAAAAGCAACAGATTTTCATTTTGAACATGAAAAATGACATTTCACCGCCTGTTTCCAGTTTGACATCTGTCAATTATGAGTTGACAGCCGTAATTTATAAAAGGGAGTGCGGTCAACATTACACAGTCCGTTTCTGTCAGAAAATACTGGACATGGAGTCTTTTACAGGTTTTTTTAACCCCCGACGCAAAAAGAGGGGTGTTATAAGTTTGACCTCTTAGTCTATCTGTCTGTGTACCTACGTACTGCTTTACGTCATGTCTGTATCAAGAATTAAACACAAAACCGCTTATTCCCTTACAGTCGACTTAAATTTGTATTGATGAAAACCATATTTTCTTAGTTATACTAACTCATAGAATAGTGCTAGTGCCTTTTTTGGTGCAAAAAAGTCAAAATATTATAGAAATTAGACCTCTACAGGCACGTTTTCACATTCAATCATCAATTTTTTATTTATTTATGGTAATTTCTTAACAAAGAACGATTGGCATTTAGGAATGACCACTCTGAGAAGAAATACCGGAACTCATTCAAATAGTATTGGTCTCTATCAGGCCAGAAGGGCTTATTTTTATTTCTTATATAATTTTTAATAATATACCTACTTAATATATAAAATAATATGCAATAGGTCCACTTTTTGTACTTTTACAAATTGTTTTATATGCAATAAAGCAATAAAGTGTAAATAAATAAATATAAACATGTTTGTCACAAGTTTATGTCCAAGAAAAGTTACGATTTGTAATTGTCTCAACAGAAAAGCTACACAACATTTTACTATTGTTACAGAACACAATGAGATGAGCACAGATGTCGGCGGGATAGCGGCCGAAAATGAATATTAAAATACTTGAAAACTCAAAAACGAAAGCTGTGAAGAAGAAAATGAACAAAATTCTCTGCGAGCTGTTTGAGAAAGATATAAATTTGTAATAATGATACGTGGCCGACAGGATATCGCCGACGGAAACGCTTGCGTAAAGGAAAAGGGAATAAAAAGAAGGTAAAGGTAAGTTCGAATTGGGAGATTATTCTAGAACTTGTTTCGGATGTTTCAAATGATATATTAACAAAGATGTTGCCCGGGGCTTCGCTCACGTGGGAATTTTGAGATAAAATTTAGCCAATAGCAATCTTGGATAATGTACGTTTCTAAAGGTGAAAGAATTTTTGAAATCGGTTCGGTAGTTACGGAGATTACCCGCTTCAAACATTCAAACTCACAAACGCTTACCTCTTTATAATAATAATTTAGATATTACTGATTATAAAAGCGACAGTTGGGAAATGACTTTTATAGGAGTAATTGGAGTCTTTATAAAAGATTATTCTAGATATAGCTTTTCATGTCTTAAACGATAAATTAAACTATATTATAGATGCAAAAGTTTGTAAGTGCTCTGCGCTCTCTTTCAATTTTTAATCTTTAATTCGAATTTGATTAAATATATAATATTCGTATAGATTACATAAGCTCGCTGTGCTCCAAAGTTTGTATATTAAGTTTGTATGTAAAAAAGATTTATATATATGTGGGAAGCTTTAACATCAGATCGCAGCCAATTCCACGAATCTTATAAAGGCAAATACTTGCAAATAATTAAATGTTCAATTACTTTAAATTTACTGAACGGATTCCGAACTGATTATTTGTACACGGATAGAATGTAACTTGAAATATCACAAAATATACTTTTTATCTCGAAATTGTCACGGGAGCAAACCTCCGGGCTGCAGCAGCTACTTTAACACAGAAATCGATAAAAAAATATTCAAAAAAATCTGACACGAACACATTTTTTGCGCCGCCTAAGAGAAATACGAATAAAATGATTTTTTTTTCAGAATCAGCCCGATACGGCCAGGGTTTTAGTAATACGATATTCTCAAATAAAATCCTCCTCTTTGATGGTAGTCGATAACCTTTTTCAGATTTTCGGATCAGATTAAGTACAAAGTAAATGGATATTTTATGTATCAATGTGATGTTTAGATCCGCTATTATTGTGTTTGAATAAAGTATTTCGAAAAGAAAATTATTATCGTCGATTGTTTATTATTCTTTTGCATATCAAATTAAATGTAGGTAATATACATTATATATAATATTTGTGAAAAACTTTTTTAAATCTATTCTTGGTAAAACTTGATTAATAAAATTCACACATTTATCAATGTTTTCGCATTGAATAATTTTTAAATACGGTAAATTTAAGATTCGATCGGTCGTTGATTGTGAGCGAGTAATGCTTGTACCAGAAAACTAACATTTTCTACGTAAAACACTTGAAGATAGAAAATCAAATTACAATGTAATTTATGATATAAAGCAAACAACTTTTAAAATATACTTTGTTATCATAGCTTCATGCCACATTTATGTGAAGATGTTTGATATTCATAGTTGTGAATAAATCAACGGAATTGTTGCTCCTGTGGTGATTACTAGAATAATTGTTTAGTCGGGTTGGATCCCAGTAAAGAGATGCGAGAATTGAGTGGCTATTTGAGAAATATTATTATTATAAGGTATACCTCCTCCTGACGACCTCGGTGGCGAAGTGGTAAAGTGCTGGCCTCTGAACCGAGAGGTCCCGGATGCGATCCCCGGTCGGGTCATGATGGAAAATGATCTTTTTCTGATTGGCCCGGGTCTTGGATGTTTATCTATATATGTATATGTTATAAAATATAGTATCGTTGAGTTAGTATCCCATAACACAAGTATAGAACTTACTTTGGGGCTAGCTCAATCTATGTGACTTGTCCTAATATATTTATTTATATTTATAATATATATATACTGACTTGACTGTGTTATTCCATTATTATTTTTAGGTTTTGTGATTCGTTGTTTTTGCTTGTTAATTAACATCTATCACTTTATTTCTACACCAGATGTTGCATTTTGAGATAAAGCCTATGTAGGTAGGTTTAAGGTAGGCTTATATTGGCAGTATATTGGCTATAGCCTATAGCAATCTTGAACAATACACCTTTTTAATGGTGAAAAAAAAAATTGAAATCCGTTCGGTACATTCGGATATTACTCGTCTCAAACATAAAAAACTCACAAACGCTTACTTCTTCATAATATTTTTAGTAATCCATACTAAAGGTGTGTCTAATTACAGATCACATATGGATCAAAGAAACGGAACGAACGTCACAGCCACCGACATCGGCAACTTGACCGACAAGGGTACGCCAGAATGGACGTCAGAAGTGATGTTCAAGCTGAGAACCAGCGTTTTGCTGCTCATCGTGGTCATGGCAGTGCTCGGGAACCTCCTGGTCATTGTCAGCGTCATGAGACATAGGTAAGATAAGGAATTAATCATTACATAGTTTTAAATAAAGTCGCTTCCCGCTGTTTATTCCTATTTACGCTTAGATCTTTAAAACTATACAACGGATTTTGATGCGGATATTTCTTATAGATAGAGTTATTCAAGAGGAAGGTTTATATGTACCCATGCGATATACATAGCTTCTTTTTTACAGTCGAGGACATTGGACAGGATGTTTATCTTGCTATGTATACTACTACTAAAATTCTCACGGGATTGGAAATAATTCGCGGAATGGAAGTCGCAAGCAAAAGCCAATTTAAAAAGAAATTCAAAAAGAGGTGACTTTTGTCAAGTGTTTGACACTTTGGTCACTTACAATCGAGTCACTTTAGCACTAAAACTTTAGATACAAATCAGAGTATTCTTTATTATCATTCGTTTAAAATCTAGAATGTGTAGCTTGATATTTACATTCCATTTAGAATACCTCTAAATTTTGAAAAAATATACTGAAACAAAATTGGAGCTCCACAAGGCACTGTTCTGGGTCCCTTAAAATTTATTACGATAAATTCATAAACATTAATACTACGAAATTATGTACCTATTAACTGTAAAAATGTTATTTTAAGATTAATCCATTGTTCCTTTATAACAATTCTTTTTTAATGTGAAAAGTCAACTGTTTGTTTAGATGACAAAAATATTTTTGTATTTCGCATAAGTATATTCGCATTTCATATTTCTTGATAACTTTTTCCGCTGATAACTTTCAAAACTTTTAAATCAGAAAACAAATAAGAAAACAACGTATTTAACTTTTCCATTCAAGCTAGAAGTTGTGGTATCAATTTACTAGTAAATGTGATATATTTTGTCCTGACTCGATCGTTAATTGTGTACCCTTGAGCTGATCGGATAAATCACAACTCAGCTAAGTCACCGGTAATATCAGTAATCTTACAATAAGGATTTAAATACGTACTTTGGGGCTCAAGTGAAGTAACGAATAAATTTTCGCTAAATTTGATTTCTAAAAATAAGTTTTTTTATATATGTCTGAGTTTTATTACTTACAGAAAGTGACTTCGACGAATTTGGTTTCTAAAAATAAGTATTTTTTTTAATAAACGGTATATTTTAGCTATAATGAACTTAATATAAGATTAGCTTTTTTCTCAGAATATTTTGATATAGATTTCACTCTGATTCTGATGAATGTATGACAGAGAAATTAGAGAAAAGAGTGTTCTGATGCAGATTTCTCTGTCACACATTCTGATGTAATAAAAAAAGTATAAACAAAAATAATGATGATAAAATATTTGAGGTTATTTTAAACACAATTTATGTTGATAAGAAAATTACAGACTTCTTAGGAATGGGTAGATAAATAGTAATGATATGCGTATATCATAACCTAAAAATAAAGAAAGTTCCAGAAAACACCCCGAAAAGGATAACAAATAACTTGAAGCTGTAATCAAATTGGTGTGATGACTTTTTCGTATAACCACATTGTTTTCACGTGTACACTACACGGCATTAAGATTTGACCATGACCAATTTGAATGTAATTTTTTTTTGTGCAAAATGCATCTCATACTCGTAGCTGTTTGCAAGTAACCGGATAATATAGGTACTAACTAAAACGACGAAACATACAGACAAAAATTGGAAAAAAAATTTTGGCTTCTATTAGTCCAATAAAGAATCCCCATAAATTTCTTTAATATCCCCTATGTACAGACATGTACATAGTACATAGTGTATAGGAGATATATCCCCTATGTATATAGAATAGAAAATGAAATGTCTTGTAAATAGTTTCATTTTCCAAGTCATGGAAATGTTTTCAGAAATTGAGACACGTGCTTGGGCCATATTTTCGCCACCCAAGTATACGTATTTTCATTCGGATCCTAGTCCATTAATCAATCTAAAACAGTGTTTTCAGAACTTTTTTCCTTCTACATAAAATGTTGGCCCATTTCGTATTATACTTTCAGATTTCTCTTTTTTTCTTGCATAGGGAATAACTTATTATAAGGCTAAGTTTTTCATCTGAAGATTTTGATATAGATTTATCTATCCGGCTCCATCCAGACTGAGACCAGCAAAAAATCTTCATATGCGTCGGATTCAAAATTCGCAAAGAGTATTTTAAAAAAGAATTTTGTATTGTGATTTTTTTTTTACTAAATACTTTATGATGATGTGTTCAAAGTCATAATTTTAGCACAGTTTGGGAAGTTCCGACCTAGAGTCATGCAAAGCGACAATTAATCAAATTCTGTCTAAGCCAATCAGCTAAGATTGGAAGAGTAGCTTCGTTAAAGGATATTCAATTGAACAACGTTGGTATGTCTAAAAATACAAAAAGTTAATTATTTTTTGAATGTGATAATATAATAAAGACATACACTTTCCTTTAGACATAACCTTATGGTGTAGACAGAACCGAAAGATGCGAAACTCAAATTTATGTAGGTACACATGTAATCTATCATTCTACAACATTCTATCTAGTATATTCAAAAATAAATATGTTATTAACTTCACGGCTTATATAAAGGGATTATTTATTTATGTATATGTTATATATTTTATGTACTTACACAACATAACAGTGTAAATATAAAACTTACAAATAGGAAACGAGGACCTAAAATTACTATTCATTTCTAAAGAAATTACTTCCAGAAATTGAAAAAAGATATATTATTCTACGTTGCCTCTTAGATCAAAATCTAAAATTGTCTACCTCTTTCAGGAAACTCCGCGTCATCACCAATTACTTCGTGGTCTCACTGGCGTTCGCTGACATACTCGTGGCGATGGTCGTAATGCCTTTCAACTTTAGCGTCCAGTTCAACGACGGCCTTTGGGTATTCGGGGAGGTCATATGTGATCTTTGGAACTCCTCTGATGTTTACTTCACCTCGACGTCGATTCTTCATTTGTGTTGCATCTCCGTGGATCGTTATTATGCCATCGTCAAACCATTGAAGTATCCCATCAAGATGACAAAAAAGGTTAGCATTTACTTAATCGTATTTTTTGTATTTTTCATTTTTATTGCCTACTTATTTTTTTGGCGGTGACTTATAAAGATGAAAAATGTCAGTAGGTTTAGTATCATTATGAGGTATAGTAAATATAATACCCACACTGGTCCACCAGGTAAATAGTGTCACCGCAGTCTATGGATGCCTGCAAATTCCACTTTGTGGCCTAGGATCTTTTGCCACAGTACCCTGGAATCACACCGCCTCTCTCTCCCTTCAAACCGGAATACAACAATGCACGCACTGCTGTTTGGCGGCTGAAATAGATGAAAGATCTGTGAAAAATTTTGTATTTATTAAAAATTCCAACTTCACACATTACTTATATGACAAAAGATTTTTTCTAATACACTCTCAAAGAAACCTATATATTTATAATGGAAAACACGAATTTAAAAGCATTTGCATAGTTATAGTAAAACTTTTGACAGGGGCCTGTGCTTTTTGAGCCATAGAAAATTTGTTTTTGCACTCAAGCGAGTAATTAAGTAGGAGTTTGTTCGCCCTTTCAAGTTCAAATGTAAAGGAACTTGCAAATTTATGTTAATTTCTCGGAATTTTCTTCAAAGTTCGAAAATATTGTGGTTTGATTTATGTTTTTTAAAAATATATCTAATACTGGCGCGGACCTTGTAACCTTAACCACGTGAACGATGTCGCGAACATAAGCTTATATAAAATATTTATATCAATCAATCCTATAATCATTCAAACAATATTTGGCACAAGTTATGATTAGGCTTTTGGTTCTAATTATTTTTTGGTGTTTAATTTCGAACTGCGACAATATCTTAAGTTAATAGACTGTATAATATCTATCATACCTGTTTCGCCATTTGCTGATGAAGTATCTAACAGATCGAATAACGTTAAAAATTGTGTTCTACAAGTATTGGATAAGGCTAACGAGACAATAAAATTTGTCTACGAATAGCAGGTTAGTTGTCTGTCAGATTACGATACGAGTATAATATTTTATTAGAAAGTTTTGAAATAGTTGGTAAAACAGTAATTGTGATAACATTAATGACTTCAGCACAGATTTCGTTGTTAATAAGATTAATCTTTTGATCTTCGTGTGATCTTAACAACTGACGTAAAAGCTAAGCTCGGGAGCTTATGGGTGGCTTCAAAGCTCGAGTTCGTATAACCTTCAGACCTAAGAGGTCGATGTTAAATCCCTACTCGTAATTAAAATAGGGGTTAGTAGGGAAAACTATATTTAGAAATAATGAAAATGGTTGGTATTTAGATTAGTAATTACAGTTCGTAAACGATTTTGATGATATATCTCTCTTTTTGAGTTCGTTAATTGCTGACACAGGTCTCAGATTTTATTGAAGTCACCTAAAATGTATGACATAACTTTTACGACTACCTACCGATCACATACATACTAGTGAGTGTAAACTATCAACCAGTATGCAGATCTTCTCACTAAGTTATCCTTCACCGAAAGCAAGTGCTTTCGGTGAAGGATAACTTAGTGATACCATCACTTGATGGTCGATGAAAACTGCCATACATGAGTCAGATCGGTATACAAACTCATGTGGCACGAGTAGGACACACCCAGAATCGCGGACAAATAACTGTGATCGTACAAATATTAGTTCGCTGGGAATCGAACCCAGGGCCTCCAGACAGGGAATGAGCGCGGTAATAACTACGCCAAAGAGGTCGTCAAATAGTCGTTTGATCTGCGAATAGAGAAAAATTCCTAATTCCTAATAATTAAAATAAATAAATAATTAAAATTCCTGATATTTTTATAAATTAAAATTCCTAAATTCCTAATATTTTTTTCCAAATTTACGAAGGCAAATGAAATTCCGTAGCAGTTTCACATAAAACTAACATGTAAAAATTTGTTGCAGATGGCTTTTGTGATGTTAGCAGCAACATGGCTCAGCCCGATAACAATATCCTACGTACCGATCTTCATGGGCTGGTACACGACCTCTGACTACATACAAAACAGACAACAACAAGAATGCAAGTTCATAGTTAACAAACCTTACGCCGTTATTTCCAGCTCAATATCCTTCTGGATACCATGTACAATAATGATATTCACGTATTTAGCTATATTCAAAGAAGCAAATAGACAGGAGAAAGCGCTTCACGCAAGAGCTGGTAACGCTATGTTGATGCACAGACATTCACGAGAAGTTGGTGATAAAAATGGAGCGTTACATATAAACGCGAACACACCAACTAAAGATAGAAACATACTCAAAATGAAAAGGGAGCACAAAGCGGCTCGAACACTTGGAATTATAATGGGTGCGTTCATTTTGTGTTGGCTACCATTTTTCTTGTATTACATCTCGACGTCTTTGTGCGATTCGTGCGACTGCCCCGATGTGGTCACTGTTATAATGTTTTGGACTGGTTATTTCAATTCGGCGTTGAATCCGATCATTTACGCGTATTTTAATAGAGACTTTCGCAATGCGTTTAAGAACACTTTGGCATGCGCGTTCTGTAGTTTTTGTAAGAGAAGTGCTTCGGATTTGGATGCGATGGAGAGATTGGATCGAAGGGGCTCTGCGCAGCTGAGGGTGCCTATTCCATCGAGAAGGGCCTCAGATCTGACATCTCTCTGAAAGAATCTACAAGTGACACGAGTCTGAGGCCTAGTGAATGTCAACGAAGTATTTTAGGCCAAATGTACTTATTTCCAAAGTTGATGTGACTGAGTTTTTTTAGATGTTGCTCTGTAAATATATTATCATGTTCATTTTATAGTTTGTATAGGTTCGTCCTCAGTGTCAGTGAAAATAATATTTTAATTATTATTTTTAATTAGTTGTTTTAGATCATCTTTTACGTAACTAATTTAAAAAATAAGAATTAATTAACACCAAATAGATTTATTTTATTTATTTGCAATCTAGAACTAAATGTAAACATATCCGGAAAAAATATTTTTATTTTACAACATCATCATTCATCACATTTTAACCAAAGAAATGTATTTTTCTTAATTTAACAATATTGTAAATATAAATTAGATAATCATAAACAATTGTAAAATAATTAGAACAAATATATGTGTGATTTCGAAACTATTATCAAATATTTATAAACAATATAATAGGAATCTAAAATTATAAAATTCTTCCTGAACTGACTGGTGAGAGTATAGCGAATCACTAAAGTCGCGTGCAAAAGCTAATATCTTCTTATAAACAAATTATTGAACTGAAATATTTATCCACTTGAGATGTAGTACAATTGATTTTTTTTATTAATTTTAGATAAAATCAATATTGAATGTTTTTTTTTTGTTATGTTTTGTTCTCGAAAAAAAAGATTTCATTTCAAACGAAAAGCCGCGCAATTTTGATGTGGTCAACAACTAAAATCTATAATATATAAAGCATTCATATTTAAGTCATTTAATAGTATTTTTCCATCGATATAAAAAATATATTTAAAAAGTATTTTAAGATTGATCTGTCTTTTTAGAAAATGTAATCGTTTTATACGTAATGTTTAAAAATATGTAAATATTAGATTAAGTTTAATAATAATTTATGAATCAAATGAGGCTTCATGTAGAAAAGGCCTAATCATTGTATTATAAAGGCCAAAAATTAAATGTAAATATTTATCAAATACATTTAAGTATAAAAATACATATTATTATACCGACAATGTGTTTAAGTTTTTTTTATTATTTATATTAAATAAAATCTTCATATATTTTTATTTATATAATTTTTCAAAACAAAACAACAACTTCATTTTTATTATTTTTTATTAACCCGATAAATATTTGTTTCATTTTTATATATTATTATAAGTTTTTTCTAAAGAATATAATTTTTATTACTAACATTTTAATGTATATAAAATTACACGGGTGGAATGATACTTGTACATAGGTACTTTAGGTAAGTAGTTATTACAGACATTTAGTAATTAAAATATTTTGTTTAAACTTTGATAGGGAGATACTATAAAGATATGGGGACAAATAACGCTTCAATAGAAAAACGATTTTTAAAATAATTATTGATGTGCTATGATTAACTTTATAACAAGTAACAACCAGTTAGATTCGGTGTGTCAGTGTTGTGTCGAATTAAAACTGTTATATTATAATTATAAAGAATAAAAAAAAAATAACTTGACTAATCTCATTTGTCTTCAAGTGTTCCAAGATGTTAAAGGAATTTAGTTCGATTCCATAATTTTAAATTTTGTAAATTAAACAATTTTTACTTCCATATTGTTAAAAAAAATTTTATTTAAATATTACTCTGATTCGACTGGGTATTGATTTAGATAACATTTTAAAATAAATTTTCATTAAATAAAATATTTTTTATAATTTTGCGTTATAATTTATTTTATCTTTTGAACACTGTCATTGTGGCTAAAGCTTTTCTTCTTTCCCGTGCCTACTAAATTATATTAGTGTCCATTTAAAAATATATAAATATTTCAACAAATATAAAATTATTTACACATGAGATTTATCGTCCGCTGCGTGACGCGTCATCGCTTATCTCAGTCACACATTTTTAGAATGAAAGAAATGGTACCTTCTTCCAAAAATTCAAAAGTTTGTGACTAAGGTACTTCTTATTACTTAATCAAATGCGTAAATAATTTTAATTTAAAATTTTCATACCTATGAATGTTCTATGACAATGCGACATTGTAACCAGTCCTAAATTTCCCTTTCCAATAAAATTCTAACTGCTATTGTAAATTCAATGTGTCTTCCTTTGAAATAAGTAAATTAGGCTCAACTTATATAAAATAGAGGGAATACATAGAAATTAGATTAGCAATTTTAAAATAAATATTTAATGCCAATTTATAGTATCTGTTGTAAATAGTGTGCGCAAATAATTTTGATTATAAATATAGTAAATAAATAAATGCGATTTGAATTCACATCTGAATAAATAATAAGGTTTTATGAATGCTTAGCAACCTAAATTCAGACCCAAAGATCATCTCTAGATTCGGGAGTTTAGTATAATACACTTACCAAATTCATGCCACCAAATGCGTTTGAATTCATTGTTAAATTATATCCCAAATTAAAAACTTCCAATATATATTTTTTTGATATTAAAACCGTGATACACTGACTGACCATTGTCCACACATTTCTCTATTGGAGGCGAAAATTTTGAAAAACAATAATTTATTTGCGATATTTATAAATCAAAAAACAAAACACACTCAGGCTGTATAATGTAAAAAAAAAGTAATAATGAATGGTTGTGAATTCTTTAGATATTACAACTAACTCTATAAAATTAACCATGTCTTGTTTTATTTCTAAGGTCCGAAATTAGTAGAATACATTTGAATTTCTTATTTGTCTATTTGGTTTAATCTCCGTCCAACGCTTTTGTTATTTAGGCTTCCTGGATGTTTCTTGGAAGTATTTGTAGAAATGATGCGACTTTGGAAGCTTGTACATATTTTATTCAACAGTCGCATTGATAAAGTAGATCGATTCTCCTTTGTACATATTTTGTCTTAAATTTTTATAATTGGTGTCCTTAATTCTGCAAGATTTAATTTGCCACTAATTGTGCTAAGGTGTCTATAGATTATTTTGACCTACCAAATTTTATTTATTTAATAATTACCAGATAAAAGTATAACAATAGTAACAATTTTAAACTTCGCCCTGGTGTATGCTGTAATGATTTTATTATATAAAATGGTTTATCTTTTTGAAGTAAAAATTGACTTGCTTGAGATACTATAAAATAGCCAAATTACAAATGAATTGAGCAAACTTTTTATTTAAAAACGAAAGATGCAATATGCTTACAGATTAAACATGTTTGTAAAAAATAATTTATTTCTCAAATAATACATTTATTTATTTAAAACAATGTTTAGACAACATGAATGATGGATAGCTGATTTCTTAGTGATAATATTGTTTTTTATATGTTAGCTGAAAGCAACAGTATTGTAAAGACTAGACTTATTGTCGTACTTTGCGTGACGCGTAGTCATAGTGTGTCTTTTATCTACCTGTCTCAGTCTCACACTTAAAGTGCATAAGATGGGTGATTCCCCCGTCTTTGTTACTCTTACGTTGTACGACTGAGAAAAATATGTTAATGATAAAAAAGTAAAAATGTTATTCCTTTAAACATCTTAGAACTATATATATATAGGTGTATAATATATATTACTGCGCGTCACGTAGTGGACGTGCCCTGCAATGGAAACAGCAATATTATATAATAAATATGACAGTAAATCTTTAAACCATTTTAATGTAGATTCTGTGTATAGTATAGAATTTCGAATCTACCGTTGCATCTTCGTGATAAATGTCTAGTAAATAGATTTTTCGGAAATTTTAATATAGATATGTTCCCATTTCTTGAAGTATGTCTTTCAATGTAATATATTTCTTATATTTATAACAATATTTTCGAAAATAAATTGTTATGTGAGTATCAACTTACATTAACTGTTAAATTTAACACATTCACTGTTAGCAAAAAAAAAATTAAATATTAACTTACCCATTTTTTGTTTCTAAATCAAAATAATATTTAAAAGTCATACTTCAAGAAATAGTATTTAAGGGAAAACGATGCAAATGGTATTAAAGGTGGATAATATGTATATTCCAATAACGTTTCCATATTCAATTATTTGTATAATATAAATTTCTTATTAACAAATATTACAATCATTTTCAACCTATGTTTTTGTCATATAAGTTTGGAAATCCGTAATATAGTGTGTAAATTCACATATCTAGTATATAAAATAAACTTTAGAAATATTGTTTAATAAAATAAAAAACAATTATTGTGTATATTATATTTATTTTATCAAGCGATAAAATTTAATTTACATGATTCATAAAGCAACTGTTTAGGACAAAAGAATAATAAAATCCTATTTTAACTAATAATAATTATATATTAACAAATTCTTACTATATTATTATTGGTTAATATGTAATATAATTTTATTATAACAAATTCTTCACAAAATCTTTAGTATTTTAAAAAATATGAACTTAATATTTTAAACAAGGCTTATTTAAACAGTTAGCAATTATGTTTCATAATATTTTGAACTGTGATAGTTTAAAAATTATAGTTACCATACATTAATCACAATTTTGTTATGTTATTTCAAATTTTATATTTATTTGATTAATATTGTAAGAACTTGATCAAATCACTATTTATAAACTGTTGTAAATATTAATTTATTGCCACACAAGTGATAATTATAAGAATTTGTAGTCAAATCCCACGAAAAATAAGCTCATGAAAAAAAATATTTTTTAATACATACTTGCATATTCTTTGCACCAAATTTACATATTTCGAGCGTAATTGATTTAAAAATAATGTCACTCTCGGATGAAAGACATACATATGACATACAATATTATACTTACTTATGTATGACATATAGACTGAATAAACTATAGACAGAGAAAACTAAATACATTTTCATAAATTTCATTTCGCTCATGTAATAAAGAGAGAGGCGTGTTAAAATACATAAGAAGAAACGGAACAGAGATATCTTATCTTTCATCTTGTTGCTTTATGCCGGGTAGTTGTATGAAAATGTTTTATATCGTTTGTTACGCTAGTTCAACGTGTTTGTTTTTATTATAAGTATATGTGTACATGTATGTCTATCTGTATGTGGCATTTAAGCAACCAAATGACTGAATCTTTCAAATAAAAATCTATATTTTCATTTTCTATTTGAAAATGTATTTAATCGAGAGAGTTCTTGGCTCTGTTTCACAAATATGTGTTCAGCCGATTGGAAACCAATTGTTTTTTTAGCATATGAGACGATGCCAGTAACTTTGGAGTCAGGAGATTAATTTTTTTTATTTAAAAATCTTTTTAAAATAAGAACGACGAGTTTCACGAAGCCTGCGGTAATTAAAAGGTAATACATAAATATTTTTCACTATAATATTGTTTCATTTGTGATGAGCTTACTTTTTGTGGGTAGACGATAAGTTTAAGTTTTGGCGATTATTGTATGAAATTATTGCTTAGAATGTCTAAATTATTTCGTGAATGCGAGCAGAGTGTTTAACATAATTATGTGCGTGTAATCAATGCTTTTTTGCAAAATAAACGGAAATTGTTTCGTACATACATTTTGAGGTTTCATTTTTAAATAATGAAATAGGAAAAAAATATGAAAAAAGTAATTGAGATGTTTTATCTGTTGTGACAAATCGATTAATTTGATTTACACCGCACACTTGCCAAGTTAAACTTGAGTTTAGCGAGACGGCTCTCCTCTGACCTTGACCACCTCAAAATGGTCAAAGACGAAATATTGTATCCATTTGGCATTTGAATCCCATCCTAGACTAGGGTCCTTATCATTATGTGGATGCAAATAAGGGATTCAAGAACTATAAATACCTATATATGTATATATATATATTAGCATATATATATTCTATAACAAATACATACCTATATAGATAAACATCCAAGAAACGGGCTAATCATGAAAATATCATTTTCTATCAGGACCCGACCGGGAATCGAACCCGGGACTGCGCTGCGTCAAAAAAGGAGGGATAAGTCTTGATTTTATGTCTAACCAAGATCACTAGACCATCCATCAGAGACCATCTTTGAGACAAGTGACAACAGCATTCCCAAAGATAGTTAGAAATCAAAATCAAATCGACAAAATATAGCGTTAAAAAATCATTTTTTTTTTTAGCTAGTCTTAGGTGACGACATCACAGCCGCGAATCAAACCGATCTAAACATGTTGATGAGCGATTGTGTCTATAACACTCTTATCTAGGACAATGAATTAAACAACATATTGCAGTGCGATAATATTAAAAACTTAAGTTAATGATAACATTTTATTATTGCGCATCTTATATAAAAAAATAGCTACTGAAACGTCTCAAGCGACTTTTGTCAAGGTTATTTTCCCAAATAAAACTTTATAAAATAAAAATAAAACGGGTTGCACTCCGGGTGCGCCGGCAGAAGTGAAAACTTGAATATTAACGTTGTGCATTTTTGACGTCTTACGAATTTTCAAATTCTGACGCCGAGTTTAAACATTTTTCACCCATCACAAAAAGTGCACAGCGCCGCTAAAGAAGTTTTCACTTCAATTACAAGTAGGCTGTTCCCCAATACCTCAACGATGTAGATTCAGCTAATATAAAATATAATATAGAATGATAGGATTCAGCATTCGTATGCAAATCCATTTGATTTATGACGCGGACGAGCTGACGTGATGAATGTGGAACAGCGAAGGCATCAGGCTACTAGACATTTTTCAATTGTAATGGTAAGTTTAGGTCCTAAACGGTTTTTCACTATAGCAGCGCTTGGTAGTCCTTTTTATCGTAATACAAATGAAATATATAATTAAATAGCATCGGGTTTGATTTCAATCAGGTAAAATGAAAATAATAATAAAAAAATACCTATATTACTCCTTATGGTTTCGTCCATAAAAGTATGTCTAATTTTCATCATAATCGGTCAGCACCCAGTAAGTTTATTCATTACGTAGCAAAAACACAAAAAAAAAAATAAAAATAAAAATATTTTCTTTACTAATATAATACCTATTATTATTATATTATATATTCATAATCATCATTACAAAATTATAATATACTTAAGTATATTATAATTTTATTTCTCCTTTTGTAATTCACATTATATTATACATTCATAATCATCATTACAAAATTATAATATACTTAAGTATATTATAATTTTATTTCTCCTTTTGTAATTCACATTATATTATACATTCATAATCATCATTACAAAATTATAATATACTTAAGTATATTATAATTTTATTTCTCCTTTTGTAATTCACGGAACATAGTCTTGTCTTGAAAGGCTTGCGCTAAATATTGTTATTGTTAATATGGACTAGAATGGATTCATGTTTTAGGCGTGTGGTTCGTCCTAGAATAGGAACACTCCATATTTTCACGTTTATTTCGAACGAGAGACAAAAACGAAACCTAGCGAACTGACTGGCAACAATAACATTCCCAAGGAAGGTTGATGTCAGGCAGGATTATGTGTTATATAAATATCTATGTACAAATGGACAATATCATACAAATCATTCAATTTATTACTGTTACGAAGATTGTTAATATAGGTCAAGTCTGATAGGAACAGCGATTGCCCTAAATAGGATTTGTCGGCTCGAGTATGGACTCCGATGCGAAAAAATGTACTAAAATCCAGTCTATAGGAACAAAAGCTTTTCTGGTTACTCGATTTCAGGTTTTGTGTAGCAAATATTGGATGTTACGCGATTGGATTACTAAAAATAGAAATTGTATTTTGAAAATGCAACGGGTTATATTTTATAAATTGAAATAAAAATATTTCAACTCTATTCAAAAATTTTCCATCGCGTTATTATTTTCAAAATTAATTAAAAAGCATGTGTGACATATATAACTCTTCATAGTCGTATTCCTCATGGCTGAGGGTCGTGGTCATTGCGTGGAATGAAACACACACATACAACTTTCTTGCCACTATTAATGGAGTGGTTTGCCATTGCCTTCTCCATTTCACACACAAGTTAATAATAATCAACCGGTGTGCAGGTTTCCTCACGATGTTTTCCAAGTCGTGGTCGATGAAAACTACTATACTCGTACATGAGTCAGATTGGTATACAAACTCATATGGTACGAGTAGGATTCGAACCTGGGACTTTTCGATCCACAGACGAGCGTCTTAACCATTACACCACCACCGCTTCCGTGTATAACACAAATTAACTTGATTACGAATTAATTTAATTGAATTAAGGAGTATAACAAAACCATTTAAAAATTTTCGTCTCATCTGCGCGTGTGTTTGACAACCTCGGTGGCGCAGTGGTAAGGTTCTTGCCACTGAACCGAGAGGTCCCGGGTTCGATCCCCGGTCGGGTCATGATGGAAAATGGTCTTTTTCTGATTGGCCCGGGTCTTGGATGTTGATTTATATATGTATTTATTATAAAATATAGTATCGTTGAGTTAGTATCCCATAACACAAGTCTCGAACTTACTTTGGGACAAGCTCAATCTGTGTGATTTGTCCCAATATATTTATTTATTTATTTGTTCCCGGTTGCCTCCTAGCCGTTAAGCGTCAGAGCCTAAGGACTACTTGTCTACTGCATCTTCTACCCATTGCACGCTTCGTCATCCTCAATTTCAGACTCATCAAGACAACATCAAGCCCGCATCCATTGAATGGCGTATTTGTATATATTTAATCGTGTAATCGTTTCATTACGATTATAAAGTTAAACGGCACTAATGCATCACTAAGTATTTTCGGGTGAAAATTACAAACCTAAAGCTTCCACAGTAATCTATTTGGTGAATGCCGCATGAAAATCCGTGCTTCAGTAGTTTTTGTATTTATCGCGAACAGACAGACGTTCAGACTCGACAGATTACTTTGTTTTGTAATATGTAAGGATATGCACATAATAAAATTCTCGAAACAACCATTATAAGAACGATACTGAAATACGCTGTAAATTCTGCCCACGTATGTTGTTTTAGTCCACTATATCTCACCAACAGGACGTAATATATCCCTAGATATTTATATTCTGGAGGTCCAGCGACCGTACATTTGCCTATATTTATATTCCTTACCCTTTATTCTCGTACGAGCAAGATTTTGGTCGTCTTGTTTTATTGCTAAAATCTTATTACTTTGAAAACCTCGGTGGCGCAGTGGTAAAGTGCTTGCCTCTGAACCGAGAGGTCCCGGGTTCGATCCCCGGTCGGGTCATGATGGAAAAAGATATTTTTCTGATTGGCTCCTGTCTTGGATGTTTATCTATATATGTATATGTTATAAAATATAGTATCGTTGAGTTAGTATCCCATAACGCAAGTCTAGAACTTACTTTGGGGCTAGCTCAATCTGTGTAATTTGTCATAATATATATTTATTTATTATTATTTATTATTAAAAGTTTTTAATAGTGCTTTTAATGGTTTACTCATGCTTACTACTAGCTGCGTCCCGTGGCTTCGCTCCCGTCGGATTTTCGAGATAAAAAGTACCCTTTGAGTTATTCCAGGTTATATTCGACCCGTGTACCAAATTTCATGACATTCGTCCAATAGATTTTGCGTGATTTTTCACGCAAATCCCAAACATACTATATACATACTCCCAAACATACACACATACATCCCTACAAACTTTCGCATGTATTAGTAAGATTACTATGAATTTTAACGAGTAAATACTAGGTAGATTTTGATGAAATTTGGCATAGTCTAAAACTAGGCCATAGTGCAAAATAAGCCCCACGTCCACTAAAATCTATCTTGGAGATCCATTGATGGATCATTTTGCATTTTTATGTCCACTTCAGTCCATTCATGATATTTTGAAAAATGGATTTTTTAGAACTAAAAGCCGCCTTTGTGTAAAAAAATACATGGAAGCCATCAGACTTCAGTCAAGTTGCGAGAAAAAAGCAAGAAAAAAGGGTTTTTAGAAGAAGAAGAGGTTAAGTAGAAAGTATGTCAAAAACTTTTTCATTACCAGCGTAGGAATAATTGAAAACTACTGAAATAGAATAAACTTGTAGGTAAAATTTATATCTAGGTATCTGATTCAGATGGCTACATATCGATCGACAATATTAATATTCACATAGAAAGTTCACTTTATAAAGTAAACTAGATGTTGCCCGGGGCTTCGCGCCTGTAGAAACTTTGAGATAAAATATAGCCTATAGCAATCTTGGATAATGTACATTTCTAATGGAAGAAATATATATTTTTCACTATATGTATGATTTTATCGTGTTACATTTTCATCAAATTAACAAATGTCAAAAACAAAACAAAAAAAAGAAAAACTCAGCTCATTTCCTCTACAAAACGTGTCGTGTTAACCGTTTAAAAAAAAGACTGAACGGAATATCTATTTTTATATATGTCAGATGACATTGCCTCGTATATTTGTATCATTGGAACGTGTCCAAACCTTCCACGGTTATTAATATGATTATAAATAGTCGAATCAAAATATGTACAGTTCTTAAGAAATAATAAATAAAGTAATTTGAACGGATGTTGTCAGTAGTTTGTAGCTTTTTCAGATATCACTCTAGGAAATATGAAACTTGTTAAGAGAAAGCCTATGAAATTTCTGAATAAATGCTTCGACGAAAGAATTAATTTATTGACATTAGTTATGTCAGCGCTTACATGAATATAAACATTTATAGAAAGCACATCAATATATTGTTATTACTAGTTTAGTGGGTAGTAGACCCATAATTTTCAATTTGTCGTAGAAAATAGAAGAAATAGCAGATTATAACAATGATAAACTGTACATTATTTATTATAAATGTTTACTAAATACTTGAGATTGGTCACAGTGGATGACGGGTCGTAACGACATAACGTTTCCGACTGCATGATGGAATTATGTTGAGACCTTGTGTTTGTTTTGCTTGTGACGGTTTTGTTGCATGAAATTCTATGAATCGATGTTTCCCGCTGCTTTGATCGTGTAAAAATGGCCGGTAAATAGGGTAAGGTACTCGATATTTCGTTTCTCGATGAAATAAACATATTTTCGAAGCTTTAGTTGTCGTGATCACTCTATTATATTTTCACGTGTGGTTGAGTTTTAGACTGTGATTCCGCTAAGTTTAAGATCAGCGTAAATAATAACATTGTATTTAACGTGATTATAAAAAAAAACATTTTTTTTCATTTTTTTTTTTTGGGAAATGAACAATGAAACATCAAAATGTTATTACGAAAACCAATCATATTTCCATTTATTAGTGTTACAAATTTATTTGCCGGTAGATATCCTAGAATCCCAATCCCAACTGAATGGATATTTTATTTATACAATCCCGATCTTACTTTAATACGTAGAGAATACTGTTCCCGGTGGCACTTAGTAGGGCTAAGCCACGGGTAAACAGCCTCAAGAAGAGAAGCCCCAGCGCGCAGCTAGTTATAACCCAATTTAACTCAACATATATCCCAATTTATTAATTACCAGATTTACGTGTCATCAAACAACAAAATTAAATTAAGCGAACCCTAGCGTCAGTTCTACATGTAATTTTAAAGACATATCGCCTCCTTTATTAAGGGGTGGGGGTAATTCGGTGTAACTGAGCTAACCTGGATATTATCCTGTCGGGGTGCTACGTGGTGTTTTAAGGGGCGGCTTACAGGAAAGGGGTAAAATGCAAGTGGGATAGGCAATTTTCTATTTTTGGGAACAGCTGTGCATTAGTCAACATTGTGGTTAATTCTATTCTGCCCTACGCTCTTTTATTTAAACGTCAGAAGCGCGCAGGTTATTATTACCCCCACTTAGACAATAGACAATAATTAGGTTATGTTCATAGAGTACATGTTTTGGCGCCCGGCAATTTGTAAGTATATAGTTGCGAAAATTTGCCAACAACGCCTGTATATTTTGTGAGAAACGTCTTTGCCTTAACAAAACGCTCAGGCGCTACGAGTTAAATGGCAAAGTGACTATGACATAATTAATAATTATCGCGAGGCAGAATTAATCATGAAGTTGAATGACAAAGCATTAATAGGGGAGAAAGAGAAGATCTAGACAGGGACAGGGAGATCAGAGACAACTGCTCACTTTCTGATAAAATTTTATAATTTGTCATCTGACAGATAAACTAACTGCTAGATAAATCTTCTTGATGTGATTGGCCAGTTAGAGCATCTATGCCCCAAATACTATAGAACCTGGAATCCTTCGGTTTACAAGCTTCATCTTAACCGCTACACCACCAATCCATACAACAAATTATGTCTACATAATTAACAAACAGACAGAAATTACGAAACTAAAAATATTTCGCCTTAAAACGTGACTAAAAACCGTTATAAATCAAACCGTGTTTTGAGTAAGGGAGACAAGTTGGATGTTGAATTCGGGTTCCGGAGATATGCGCTCAGCGCGCCGACATTTGTTCGTCTAATGACTTCAATCCTGTATAAGGGCTGGTCTGCACAGTTCTCATGTTGAGTTGTATTTGTTTACCAATTTAGTAAAATTGGGTAGTCACGTTTGAAACTAAAAAAAAAAAAACGGAAAAATACACGATTTGACTACACAAGTGTCAACAAAATAAATGACTAAAATTTTACGGGTACAACAATAACATATAATAATCCTAACTCATAATAATAATAATATTGAAAATGCCAAATGTAAGGTTGTTAATTTGGTTGTCTCTTAACGCATTATCTGCTCAACCAGTTTTTGAATTTTTTTAGTTTGAAATAGGGATTCGGATATAGGGTAACTCCCGTTGAAAATATATGCAGGAGAAGTCGCGCACAAAAGCTCATATAAATCACCTGTCAACTTTAGAACCCTTCAACGCTTGCTTTATAACCCGATATTGTAACTTATATCGAATAAATAGCGTTAATAATTATTTTTCCCAAGTGTTAGTATAGGGCTAACTGCCCATGGTTGCTTCGGGGGGTATCTGTGTCGAATAGCGGGGCGTGAGCCGTCTGCCGTTTGCCACCATTGCGACGGATGTGCTGACGAGGACGCCCAGCACACTTTGGAGGACTGCCCAGCCTGGGACGAAGACCGCGCGCAGCTGCGCGCGGTTGTGGGGGACGACCTCTCCCTGCCGGCTGTCGTAAGACAGATGGCCCACAGCGAGACGTCGTGGACAGCGGTGCAGGCCTTTGCGGAGAGCGTAATGCTCCGCAAAGAGGCGGCGGAAAGGGAGAGGGAGGATACAACCGACCTCCTCATTCGCCGCCGGCGCACAGGGCGCAGGAGGCGGGCATACGCCCTGCACCTGCTGCCCCCACAATAGGGCCGGTCGGGTGGCGGAAACGGGATTTCCCGTCGCCCGGCTTAACGGCCCCCGGGTAGAAAGGCGCGCCCATGCCAAGCGCGCCTTTACCCAAGCGGGTAGAAGGCTGACGAGCCGTCCCGCTGGCCGCTCCGAGGAGAGCGGCCGAGCCGAGGCCGCCATGGTAGCGGCCGCCGCGCCGGGGCTGTGGAGCGAGAGTAGCACATGGTCCCAGCACAAATGCGGTTGGCGTTGGCATCGTGTGGTTTTAGTGGGTTCAAGTCCCACACACCTGTCCGGCTTCCCGTGGCCGGATGGACGGGACGAGGGTCTTTCCACACGTTAAAAAAAAAAAAAAAGGGCTAACTGCCCAAACACACCATGGGGATTTATCTAACGGTTAGCTGGTGATAATGTGATATTTTAGCAGAAAGTGATCACACTGGGCGTTATTATTGGCCTTAATTTCAGTTTCCGTAATGTTTTTTGTATGTATAAAGTGCAACGGGGTCGTGTCACGATTCGTCATCACCGCAGTTGAGTGCAGGTTACGTAAACGTAATGGCGTATATCAATTCACCATTTGGCCACGCGCGTTGACAGCTTTCTGTGTTCAAATAGGGAATAACCTCGATTGTGTGACCCCCGCTTTAGATAATGAGCATAGAATGAACAATGCAGTAAAACTTCCGTGGAATTAATAGCTGAACACATTTTTCATTCCGAAGACAATATTAAAATAGATTTTTCCAAATACAGTCTATCTTTTAAAGAGTAAAATATAAACGATACATGTCTTTTGCTGGCAACACTGGGTCTTAATTAACCAATCTTGATCTTCTGTTTGGTATTGCAATGACAAATAAAGTAATTAAATATACGATTTCCATTCTTTATAGACAGACGCTTATTCTAATCGTGTATCATTAGGGCCAATACAAATAAATAAATGAACCTCAGACAAAACAAATATCTGTGATCACAAGTACAAAATATTCAGATAACATTAACGACCGTCAAATAACGGATGGTAACCACTACACCACGTAGACAGTCATAATGTATTTGTTTGTTTGAAATTATATTGCGTAGATACAATAAAAAACAAAAAAAATTTAAAAAAAAAACATAATAACGTTAAAAGCTGCGCCTATAAAGTATATATTACGGAACTTATTTCGTACTAAGTCCCGTTAATATAATAATATAATATGTAGTCGAATCATTAATTATTCATAAGGTAAAGGAAAAAAAGCATTGCTCCTGTGGCAAACTCGCGGTAGCTGCGGGAAAACGGCCTAATCTATGTACTAAACTCGAACTACCAATAAAAGTTAATTGCATCGTTTTAATTGTCTATTAAGGCGTCTACCTACATGTTAATGGCAGCGGCTCAGATGTAAAGCTTAAGTTATGATACGTTATGTCAAGTGAGGATTAAGTAGCTTGTTTGGAATTGCCAGTATTTAGACAACATAGGTAAATATAAGGAATATCTTCCTAGTATGCTGCGTGTTCAAATGGCACCTTTCTCTGGACTATTGCCATCTAATCTTGACTATACAAAATTCACTCATAGTTCGCCAAACTCAGCTGATACGACGTACATTACTGGTTTTTCACTGCTGTAAATAAGTCGTTTCTAAAAAAGTAGTCTCCATGTCTTATCAAGTTATCCACCATTTTTTCATACATTTGTTTAAAGAACTTGTATATGTGTATGTATGAAGAAGATATTTTAATGTAGAAAAGAAAAAAAATGCGCTGAAATTTTGTAAGAAGTATTCCGTCTATCATAGTTTACAAATAAATAATCAAATCAAGATTCTTGACAGATGGACAACGAAGTGATCCTAAAAAGGAACTTTTACGCATCCCAAAAAAAAACTGTTTCCTTAAACTAAAAATTTTCACTTTTTTTTATAACTAGTTACCTACAATTACTGTTTTTCCTAGTAATACTTGAATATTTTGGTAAATAATAAGAATCTAGAAAAGCAAAAGGTTGGTTTTGTTTTTTTTGTGATGTTTAGCATTTTTTACGTTGAGCTTATTCAACGGGTGCCTCCCTCGAGTCCCATCACATCCCAATCGACAATATTCGAGAGGGCACGCGTCGTCCAACCTGTGGGGGGGCGGCCCACGTGCCCGGCCAAATTTTATCTAACACTCTTTGTGTTACCACAATCGGGGTCCACCACCAACACATTGTTGGAGCTGATGAGTCAAACACGGGCACTAAACTTACCCGGGGAGACCTTAAAGGTTTGGTGTAGTCATGTATATTTTAAGGTGATATCTCTTGTCTTAGATATCATTAGTTCGTTGTTATAAGTACCCGTGTTAACCCTCAAACACCAATGAGTCAGTGGCCACGGCTGTGGGTCAGTCAGTGACAGAACTCGAGGGAGGACCGAAAGCCAGAAATTGGAACTTATATTTATGCAACCAATCGAAAAAACTTTAACACCGCGATTCAGAATCGAAATTTTACGTTCCATTTTCTCGGTGATATTATTTGTTGTTATAAAAAAATGCTATTTAATTAAATATGATTTTGGTGTACACATGATTTGGTTTATTTATTTGGAGGTGTTTTATTTATTTTTTTTTATATTCGAAAGATTTTTATATCAACTGTTCCCAAATTGTGATTGGTTCGTTGCTCAGTTTAGTAAACATACGGTAATAAATTTCATTTATAATCGTCGCAGTCGGTCGTGTGTGCGACGTCTCCACGTCTGTCCAGAGTGAAATATTCGGAAAGCCTCGTTTTAAAAACTCAGTCCAATATTATTTTAGCCTCCGAAATGTAACATACCGCCTTCTAATATTGCACACTTATTACAATCAGCTGGTCGACATCACAAGTTTCCTTATGATTCATTTTCAAGAAGCAAATTTAGTCTTAACAAACTACTGTTTTCTTACGATCACGATAGCATTCCGAAGTGGACTCACATGTCATCTTCAGCATTCGTGAATTTCGATTTGAAGGATGATAGACGCGTTCACAGGTTACTGTGGTATGATCTTAGGTAACAAAGTAGGCAATGCATGTGTGACACCCCTGGCATGCAGACATATGGGGTGGTGACCACTTACCATTATGTAAGCAAATAGGTAAGTAACCTATAAGTCTTAACAAAATTTTGTAGCTTTTTGAAAAACACTATCCGCTTTATTAATAAACATTTAGTAATTCTTTTATTAGGCTTGGAGTAGTTTTTATTTGTTTTATCCATCTCTCTCTCTCTTGAGTATTTGACATTGAAAGAACGAGACAATACAAAGAATGAGCATTCCGTGGCTAAACAGAGAATAACGTTTTTATTAATAAGGGGGTAACTATATCTGTATACACATAATTTAAAATGTGATCTGTGGTGGAACAGTGTAGTTGACAAGATCAGAGAATTGTAAAAAAATATGTATAATCTAGGTAAGATCGATGTATTTTGTGTCATTATCACAATTCACAGACTGTTGCATGCATCTGGATCATTATACGAATATTTTAAGTTGGCTAGAAAGCACCATAGACTCAACCATCACAAAGAAATAATATTTTGTAACAACTTTTATTAAGAAGTCATCGTAATAATGCAGCTGACGAAAAAACAAATCTTTCTTTGCAAATATTTTAGCACGTTGACGTCGTTCGTGTCATTTAGTAATGTATGTGTTGGAGGAGTATACTGCAGAAATGAAACTCAAACTGTGTAGTAGAAAATGAGACTATATTTTGACAGATTTACACGGCTATTTATTACCAAAATTAACATTTTAATCGTATAAGAAATGATGATAACCAATCACAAATTGCGATTTATTTTACGCCGATTGCCGCCAGGGGTCCACTGCATAAATATGTTCGATCTGTCTCAACGCTCGCAGGCGTCAAAATCTTGTCCATAGCGCCGTGCAGTCGTCATCTCATACATGTTTGTAGAAGTCGCTACATATGTAGCATTGGATGAGTCCTAAACTTGGTGATTTTATTTAGTCATTATCTTTGAAAGCATTTATCAATATTTTTAACTGCTTATCAATTAATTTATGGGCTTTTCAATAATCGTCAATAATAAAGTTTGGTTGTGGGTGTAATGCCGTATTTGAAGTCGTATGTTTCCATTAATAAAATTGTTATCGCATTCTTTTTGTCAGTGACGTTCTACAACCAGTGACATTGTGTAATGCCAGCATCGGCGAACTCAATACGTATCTCGAGTACACTATGCAGATGGCAATATTATATACTTAAGTTGATTAATAAATAATCGTAAGTCTTGTGAACGAAGCCGCGGTAAACAGCTGGTTTAAAATACGTATATCATTGAAGTTGTCACTTTATATGGCGGCCGTGGGGGAAGTTATAAAAATGTAAATCTTTTTATGTGAATGTGGAGTGAATCAAGACTCAAGTTCTGGGAGATTGTGCAGGGCCAGGAAACAGACTATCAAACAAATTTATATAATTTTTATCGTTAAACGTGTTGTTTAAAGAATTGCCGATATTTTTTTTTGGCAACAATAAAAAAATGTGTTAAAATATCACTGTTGTAAAAAACTTATTTATGATTAATTGTATTAAATTATCATATTTAATCATACTTAATAAATAAATTATCTTTGCTAATCTAAGTTAATGTCATTATTGTAAAAATCTTATTTATGATTAAATTAAATATATTATATTTTATAAATTTTAAAACTGTATTAAAGTTTTTTACCCAGTCGCACCCTAAGCTATAGAGCTTTATGCAAATCAAAGTTATGGTAAAATACTGTAATTATGCTTACTGTAATACATTACTGTAATTATGCTTATTTAAAAGATATGCCAAAAAATAAGTATGTCAAAATATTATTATGTCAAAAAATATTATGCCTAACTCGAATTAGGATAAAAAATTTATACGAAAAAATGGGATCCCAAACTTTTATTTATTTATTTATTTTTTAAATTGTTTATTTGGATGTATCATTCAACTAGTTAAATTTTTGACTTACAAAATTATACACCAAAACAGCCTTCGCTCAGCATGTGTCGTAGATCATAGCATGAGCCACGCTGGTCTTCCGCGAATACCAAATTTTCAAAAATAAAATATAAAAATTAAATCAATCACACAATCAAACATTTTCAATTTAAATCACTAACATGAACATAATAATAATAATAATAATTTATATAATTTCATCAAATTCACTTAAATTTAAATTATGACACGTTAATTATTACAATAAACAGATAAAAATGCTGCAATCATACATTATTCTGTATTTTCAAAATTCGTTCTTTTAATTTATACTTAAAGGATTTAATAGATTTCAAACTCCTAATAGGTAACTTATCCAGTTCGTCACTCCAGCGCATTCGTGGACGACCCGTCCGCCATTTGCCATTCGGACTAATATAAACCGTCACCTGATTGGCCCACTGCTTGTCTTAAATTAGGTATATTCTAACCTCGTGTTACATGGCCCAACATCATCCGGAGTTGTTGAGTAACAAGAAAAAGTTTCCGAGAAATATAGCGTATCAAAACTTTTCTGTTTCCCTTTGATGCGATCGAGCGAGATTTTAGTGATTCTAGCGATGTTGCCAACAGAAATAGCATTTTTTTTATTTGACTAATGGTTAAGATTGCCTGTGAACCGAAATGCCTCAGGCTAAGGAATCCTGTTTAATTTTTGATGGTATTTTTTTAGTCGATTTTCGTATCGACATTATCAACTTGTAATTGTCGAAAGACTCTTCTTGTCTACATTTGATCGGTGGGTTTAGATAAAGCCTAACTAAAGCGAATACATCCAGGATGATAAATTCATGGATTTAGTAAGTATTTCGCACGTAGTACCTACTGATTTCATGGATCAATTATGAGTGACAAAACCGTGTGAAATGATAAAGAACACAACAGATACTTTTACGGAAATATTCAAATGCAACCCAGTTCAATTTAGGTCCCTGAAATAGAATCGAATTAAAAGTAACTTAATGGTACGAATTTTCGATGCAGGTCAGTTTAGGTCCTGAACTGGATCGTATTAACAGATTATATCAAGCTCCCAGGACAGTGAATTCCAATCTCCAACGCGTTTGGCCAATGATGACTCCAATAGAAGAGAGAGGGAATAAGATATGTCTTTTCCACTCAGACTACAAGCCTATAGTTGCCTAGATAAGACACTATCTTCGGAATTCCTCAGGGAAATCATACAGTGTCGTCGTTCAGCAAATTTACATAATCATTGCGGCGACAAAGCGGCACAGTTAAATAAACGATGTTTATGTGAATGCCAGCATTTGTAACTATTACCATTGGATCAGGTTAATAAACTTTTATCATCTTACCCCTACTTCCTTCTCCTTAGATATTATAAAACAAAGTCCTTTGTCGCGTCTGTCTTTCTGTTCGCGATAAACTCGAAAACCACTACACGGATTTTTATGTGTTTGTCAGCAATATATAGTTTGAATCCTGAGAAAGTTTAGGAGTATAACACATTATGTTTTTACCCGAGCGAAGCCAAAACGGGCCGCTAGTTTTTTATAAAAACAATCGAGTATTTTAACACAAGAAACATCAAGCTATAGCTTAATAGCTATTTATAGAGTTTTATCTGTAGCGAGCAAATTTTCGCGCGTTTTGTTCCGGCTGCGGAATGGCCCGGTCCTCCTTGAGCAGTTGGATCAGATCGCAATCTTTACATCATCGGACCCTACTACGATTTAAAATTTATTGACCAAGCGCGCGAAGCGAGCCAGGTCTAACATTCTAATTGGGGCAAAATACATTTTTTGTATGTATGTTTGTAACGCGATAAATTTCAAACCGTTAGCCCGAATTTGATGAAATTTATAAGGTATGAAGGATATGCCAATAGAATTTTGAAGTTCGTGGGGCATCAAAATCGGTTCAGTCGTTTCTGAAATATTCACGATTTTGTAAAAATTTATTGTGTTTGCTAGGTCTCAGTTCGCGGCGAACTATTAGTTTATAAAACGAACGCCTACATTATGTACTTTTATATATTATTAGAAAGAAAAAAAAACATTGTAAGAAACAATAATGGTAAGCCGATCTGGCATCATCTGGGACCAACACTGTTCAAATGAGTTTCTTTCGGCATTTCTTCTCAGCAGTGGTCGTTCCGAAATGCCAGTAGTTTGTAGCTTGTGAGAAATAACTATAAATATTGACGAGAAAAAGTGCCTGTGAAGGTCTAATTTCTGAATAAATGATTTGAATTTGAATTTGAATTTGCCTATTCATGTAGCGCATAGAGCCTCTCTTTGTTAAAATGTTCTTCTTTTTCTTTTTCTCCCTTATCTGTTTATCTCAGCCTTATACAAAATGTGAAGAGTAATCCGCCGGTCACCACAGCCGAAAGCACCAAGGACATATGTATATATGAAGATCTATGGATAGATTAAAGAACAGCGTTTTCTTAAAGTTTGTTGCGCAACTTCTTCGCTTTGGATGTCGGCAGTATAGGTAACTACATATGTAAATTTTTGGCCTCAATATGTGATGATTTATATTCAAGTTTAGATAATACCTTTTTTATTCAGCTTTCTGTAAATCTAATGGGCACTGATTTAGCTGTGAAAGCATGACAGATAGACATACAAACTTTTGCATTCATAATATTAGTCTGGACTGGAAAAGCCACTAAAATTGAGAAACAACGGTAGGGGGTTCATAGAATCTTGACTCCCATGAGCATAAACGTTCGACAGCATAGCACTTTACAATGAAGATTTAGCTTCTTCAAACACTAATTTAATACATTCTGCCCATTATTTGTAAATTAAATGGGATATGCAGTCAAATTTAAATTGACAATTCTTTATTCAATTTAGGATGATATACATCACTTATTGACGTCAAAAAATTACTTAAACTAAGTCCACTGCCGGCTTCCAAAGCGCAGGTGAAGAAGAAGCGGCGCAACAAACTTCACCGCAGCCTTTTCTCCAAGGACGTCAATAAACAAATATAGGTCTTATATATATATTAAAAATTAGGAGGACGAATTTACATCATTATAAAAAATGACAAAATTTGAATGAATAAATAAAAGTTGTATTTCCAATAAAATTATTGAATATAATTCCAATAAAATTCGAATAAAATTTTGACACAATATACTACTACCTATCTATATAATATATATATATATTGAAAATTGTCTCACAATATATATATGTCCACCTGTGGATCGAAAGGTCCCAGGTCCGAATCCTACTCGTGCCACATGAGTTTGTATACCAATCAGACTCATGTATAGTAGTTTTCATCGAACACCACTTGCTTCTGATGAAGGAAAACATCGTGAGGAAACCTGGGCACTGGTTGATTATTAACTTGTGTGTGAAATGGAGAAGGCAATGGCAAACAACTCCATTAATAATCCCAAGAAAGTTGTTGTGTGTGTTGAAACACACAATTCGTGGAATGAATTCCACGTAATGACCACGACCCTCAGCCATGAGGAATACGACTATGAAGAAGATGCGTGCCAATGGTCTGATAACTATGGATGACGATGAAAAGTAGGAAAACAGATTGTGGGCCACACCGGTGGGATTTTATAAATTAACTAGCTTTTACCCGCGGCTTCCCGCGTAAATTTCCCACGGGAACATTTAATTTCAGGGATCCCTATGTCCTCCATATTTCAAACTGTATGTATGCAAAATTTCAAGAAGATTGGTTGAGTAGATAGAGCGTGAAGAGGTAACAAACAAACTTACTACACAAGCAAACTAATTAGCTAAATATTGTAAATAATATTTGTGGACCGCTGCGGCTGCGCGGTCATTACAATCTGTCAATTTTCTTGAGGAAGGAATCATTTCCAAAATCAATCATACATAAAATTGACATTATCACAGTACAGATTAATTATTTTAAAGTCAGATAGTAAAATTAATTCCTCTCTTTGTTAAAATTTGAAAAATTGTGATGACAATGCCGCAGCTGTCGCTCTTGTTCAAAACACCCTTGTAACAGTTATGAGCGATCAATATTCAATAAATTGTTAGGGTTTCACAACTTGTGCTAAGTTTGGAAGGCCTTGAAATTTGGACGTTCTAATAATAAATTATATTATACTATACATGCTCATTTGAAGGCACCTTGGGTTTCCTTTACAAATAAGTTTGGGCTAACTTAGTCGATATTAATTTTCATTCGAGAATCGGGACGACCTCCGTGGCCTAGTGGTCAATACGTCCGTCCGTCAAGAGGTCCTGGGTTCGATTTTCATCGCAATCATGTTTTTGTACCTGTGATCACCAATATTTGTCTGTGGTTGTATTAAGCCCTATTCTGTGTTTTGGTCTATTGTGTCTACCTGCGTTGTAACGCAGTTAGACACGTTGGTGTAATTGGTGTAGAACAGTGATTGGTGTAGGTCGTTGAGCATTGTATATTTAAAAAAAGATTATTCTTATGACGACTAAATTTGTAGGTTAGGTTGTTGGGTTAGGTTAATATCTAGCGATGCCGCACGTCTTTGCACGGCTGTTTATATTACGGCAGTTTATATGCATTTTAAATCTAAAATTCACTCAGAAATTTTCTAGCCAGCTTCTTTGAAAACTTAGATATAGTTTCTGTGCTCTTTAAAGTTATATATGAAATCCACAGTTAAGTTATAAACCTAACAATCACATAACATGTCCCAGAAATATCACTGAACTCCGCGCAAAATAGCTTTTTAGCTTGGTTGACACTCTTTATTCTCATAAAGTATAACGGTACATATCCTTCTTGGAAGGAGCTTAATAGCGCAGTAGTAAGCGCGCTCGGTCTGATACTGGTGGTTAAGTCGCTCTCAAAATGGTCGGTCATTAGATGGGCGACCAAAAATATATTATCCTGAGCCCCTCCCACTGTGCTTGGAACGTAAAGCCGTTTTGGTCCCGGTTGCATTTGCAGTCGTTAAAACCCGCCAATCTGCAATGGGCCCGCGCGTAATCATATAAAAACATCATCATCAATTAATTTAAGAACTTTGTTCTTGTCGGTGGAGCATTTTCCATCTAATTCTGTCCTCAGCCACCGATTTCACCTCTCTATACGACACGAGCTCTGCCTTCTCTTTTATTTCATCTAGCAATGCCCTTCTTGGCTTTCGTTTTCCTCTTCTTGCTTCGATTTTTCCTTCAATCTGATGTTTCATAAAGCTGTCGTGTCGTATAAGGTGGCCAAACATCTTTCCCCTTCTTGTCTCTATTGCATAGAAGGCCAGAAACGTTAAAATGGATGATTATGATAATATTTTTCCGTAGACGTCATTCGCGTAGACTCGTCGGCATATAAACAGTCATCTTCAGCAATTCCATAGGTCAGGCCGTCTATGCTACAGTCATCACAAGGAATGCATGCAGCAGAAGATACGTGTCGATGAAAATGTAAACTCCTGCATTTGGTTAAGTCTACAGGTAACCCAATTAAAGTTTACTTTAAGTGTGCCTTCTAAATAGGATCACGACTCGGCACTCTGAGACGCAACTTTTAGTTTTAATCAAATTCCTACCTTTTAGCGGGTCTAGAGAGAATTTTATTTGATTTAAAAGTTAGATCACAGTTTTTATGTCTAAAACTAGCACGGCGCGGCTTCGCTCCCGTGGGAATTTCGGGGTAAAAGTGCCCTATTTTTATTCCAGGTTGTATTCTACCCATGTACATCGTTTAACAACAATCTGTCCAGGTAGATATTGTGTGAAAGAGTAACAACAAATATAAGTACATCCTCACAAACCATATATATAATTTATAATATTAGTAGTATTAATAGGGATTCAAATACAGACGGGTTATATGTTTTTTTTTTGCTCGTTTATAACTCAATTTGGTTCTATCACTTCTCATTACTACTCACTAATAGGGAGTATTACTGTGCATTTATCCCGCCAGAGTACAGCACTGTATGTTAGGTACACAAAAGCTTTGTCGCCTTTTGCTATGTCAATGAAACGTTTATTTTACAGTACTTTATTAATCCTTTCATTATGTAAGCATTCGTTTGTGAAAATATACAACAATGTAGCATATTCGGGTGCCAAAATATTGGGAAAAATCGTTTTCCATAAGATAAAAAACTTCGAAAACTCTGGGATACGCATCACGCTGTAAAATTTTCGAGCCTGTAAACGGTCGAAAAGAAGCTCGGAACACTTCACACGTGAAGACTTATTAAAATATGGACTTCATACAGGTAAAATCTTCTGTGAAAATCAAGTTTATATCAGTTTATGACCACAGTTGACCAAATAATACAGAACATAACCTAAAACAGTGTTATTATTTTCAGGATAATACACTAAATGCTTCCTTTTTCCTGTAAACTCGCACCACGATTGCGTAGAAGGTATTTTTGGACGTAAATCTACAACAATATTGAAAATTGGCGTTTTTGCCTCCATTGGCAATGTTTGTGTACCTTAGTTGTACCAATAGCGCCATCTGCGCTGAGCTTTGCGTAATATTACAGAAAAATATCTAATTTATTTTCTATTTATAATGTGTGATACTATGCGTCAATTTATATAGCACAATGTATTTTTCGTTAGACTATTTTAGATTCTAGTTTTATTTATAAATCGGTTGGAAAACCACCCTTTTCGTCCTTCGCGTCGACCTGACCTTTCAAAGGCATTAAAACCAGTCCTGTCACGTCGGCCAAGCGTGAAGCCGACCTAATTCGTTTTAAAAGGCATTTAAAATCTTGTTAAAAAAAAAACCCATTCGGGTTTTGACATCGATTGAAATCTTTGAACAATGAGTGAAATTATTTATTTGTTTTTATATTTAACAATTGAAAATTCTTCAAAAAATTGTTTTGGCTTCAAATAGTCACAATAGTCTTTGCCCAGCAGTGGGACACTTAAATAGGCTATTAATAAAAATCATCTTTGTATAGATAAAGCTGATTTACAGTTTTTTGTTAATTTGAATTCATTATAACACTAGTGTCAGCAATAACACACTATATGAAAAAAAAATAATAAAATTCCCGCACGAAAAATACAAAAGGAAAGAGTCCTCTATACTAAATTCCTAATTTCAAAAAAGCTAGGAAGTAAAATTTATTTTTGATAAATTATCAAAAATGCTTTTGACAGCGGCTTTCGTCAATAAATCTGTTATTTTGAGCTGACGACAGGGCTGGTGCGAATCTTGTTAATTAAAATTAAAATATCCCATAAATTATATCGTAAACGGCTGTTAGGGCAATGTTATAAACCACCGTCCGCTAGATGAAATTCACTTCTAAAATAAATCGGATATGTTTATATACACAAAATTATTAAATTTCAAATTTAAGTGTTTTTTTACAATCATACCTAAATATGGAAAAAATATGACTATGTTAAAAACGAAAGTGATTATTATTTATTTGAAGAGAACACATAAAAAACAGATGTATTATGTCAAAGCGTGTTAAATAAAACGTCAAACGTAAACATCGTTTAAATTTAGAACTAAAAAGTGAAAAATGATAAGTGTCAATATTAATAATTTATTGACGGAGATGGCAAATGTAGTTTTGATATTTTTAGGGAAAATATACAAACATATTTTTATTAACAATGTCAGAAATACATTATTGCGTCAGTGATAATCTTGATTATCACTGACGATCGTATTATCTTTGAAAAAATCACAGTCTACCTTGATAGACGGTGATTTTTTCAAAGATTGCGACTTTTAAAATTCTGAAACATTGTTTCTCGCTAGCTGGGCGTTCTCTCCCACTCCTTGGATCGTCTTCAGAATTAATTTTCTGTGTCGCCGCCCACCTTAATTGCGCGTTTTGCACTCACTGACGAATAGCTGTATTTTATATAGCTATAGCCGGAGCTATAACCTAATTGGGACGGATGCTAATATTACTAAAAACTTCTGTGGAAAGTATAAAATTTCTCATCAGTTTTGTCAATTTTTCTCTATTTTATAAACCTATGTTTCAGTAATCCATTGTTATACATAACTTAAATTCACTATTTTCATTTCTTATTACGCTTTTGTATTTAATATATTCCCTCTTTCTCTCTATCTCCCATCTCCGCATGTTCCCGGTACAGATTCGGCTGTAACTTTACGAACGACCATTTCCTTTGACTTCAATCATCCTTGGGAATGCTATTGTTTCTTATTAGCAGTCCATATTTTTAAAATATATATATATATATATATATCTAGCCTGTAGGTGTTGTGTCCCACTGCTGGGCAAAGGCCTCCCCCTTATTTTTCCACACTTTCCAAAGCAAGTTCTGGCCATGCAGGTAGAAATTTTTCGATGTCGTCCCGCCATCTCGTACGGGGCCTGCCTCTTCGTATGCGGCCATCCGGTGTCCAGAAGGTAGCCAGTTTAGTCCACCTCTCTGGCCGCATACGACAAACGTGTCCCGCCCATTCCTATTTCAGTCTAGCGATTTTTGCACCTACATCTGCCACTTTACTTAGGGAGCGCACAAAATATACTGGAATATATTATAAAAGGTATGGCCGTTTAATAAACTCCCGTAAATTATATCGTCATTGTATAGATTCAAGAAGACGACCTCGGTGGCGCAGTGGTAAGGTTCTAGCGACTGAACCGAGAGGTCCCGGGTTCGATCCCCGGTCGGGTCATGATGGAAAATGATCTTTTTCTGATTGGCCCGGGTCTTGGATGTTTATCTATATATGTATTTGTTATAAAATATAGTATCGTTGAGTTAGTATCCCATAACACAAGTCTCGAACTTACTTTGGGGCTAGCTCAATCTGTGTGATTTGTCCTAATATATATATTTATTTATTTATTTAAGCGTGAAACACAAGTCTTCCTTCGTATGAATACTAGTTGTACGAGCCACAGTTTGCAACTCGTACGGTTAGGTTACTTAAAAGTTAGCTATTGAGTGAGCTATAAAATGCGTTATAATTAATTTTCGCGAATTGTATTGATACAATTCGCGAAAATAAATTAATGTACAATGTACTTGAGTACAAGCCGAAAGTAGGTGGCACACTTCAAAGTCGTATTTTCTTATGGCTATGGGTCGTGGTCGTTACGTGGAATGAAACACACACAACAACTTTCTTGGCACTGTTAATGGAGTGGTTTGCCATTGACTACAATAATGACAAGCCCTTCTGGCATGATAGGGACCAACACTGTTCAAATGAGTTTCTTTCGGCATTTCTTCTTAGCAGTGGTCGTTCCGAAATGCCAGTAGTTTGTAGCTTGTGAGAAATAACTATGTAATATTAAAATTGACGTGAAAAAGTGCCTGACGAAGGTCTTAATCCTGAATAAATGATTTGAATTTGCCTTGCCAGAACGGGCAGTTAGCTAAACACTATATAGTGTAAAACAACTATCCATATATATGCTTAATTCTGTAAAATACGCAACAGAATTTGATGCGGCTTTTTCAATAGATACAGTGATTCCTGCGGCAGGTTTAGGTGTTTATTATAGTTTCAGTTGAGCAAAGCCGGGTTGGGCCGCTAATAATAAAACTCTCCCCTAAACCGACATATTAATATGTCTCTTCGAGCTCTGTGACATAGTTATCGCACTAGAGTAACGGAGTATATTCTATATGTATATTATATAACAGATGCAGGCGTATCGATTTAATGCTCCAGTTTAGGTTGTGGTACACTGAGAGATCATTTTCTCTACTTTCGACCTTCAGCCTTGCTCAACCAAATGTTTGGTGAAGGCCTCCTTCAGTTCCCCCCCTTTTCCGTTATGGACAATTAGTAAGAAAGAAATAAAATATTTATTTGCATTGAAGGGGTGCATTCAGCTTATTCGTCATACAAATATACGGTACATAAATTGAAAATAAATATTAGTGATTTAAATCATTTCATTCCATTGTAAAATATTATCTACCTATGTTAATTTACAATTTAAAAATTCCTGAACACTGCAGAAACATTTATTATTAAAAAAAAGTATAAAATCTGGTCTTCAACGGTTTTATAGTTATAGTTTTTTTTATATCTTCTGGGGGTTTATTGTTGAACTTTACGCAACTACAGTAAGCAATTAATTTGTGAATATTTAGTTCGTACAATAGGAATTTAGAAACCTAGATCCATGAGAACGATTTTTATAGGCATATATAGGCATTCAATATAATAGTAGATTAGTAGCCAAGGGCTGGAAGGCATCAATTGCAGCGCCAGATATTTAGGCGCACGAGCGCAGTTATAGGTATAGTTCGAGGCTGCAATTGATGCTTACACCCGAGCTAACCACTCCGCTTTACATCTCGATTGTCAGGTAAGTACAAAAAAATCGGCATTACAAGAATAAAACATTTTAAAGTAAAAGTTTTCTATTCCCGCCTTTTTCATGAAAAATAAATAAATATATTGGGACAAATCACACAGATTGAGCTAGCCCCAAAGTAAGTTCGAGACTTGTGTTATGGGATACTAACTCAACGATACTATATTTTATAACAAATACATATATAGATAAACATCCAAGACCCGGGCCAATCAGAAAAAGATCATTTTCCATCATGACCCGACCGGGGATCGAACCCGGGACCTCTCGGTTCAGTGGCAAGAACCTTACCAATGCGCCACCGAGGTTGTCATCCTCAAAAGAACCAAGTAAAGAACTTTTTAATTTTTTTTTTTTTCAAGAACCAAATTGAGTTTCGCCTTTCGATACGTATTCAAGGCTCAATAGCGCCTTGACAAAGCTGAATAGGGAAGCGACCGCTTAGGTCATTGGGCTGAATGCATGATGTCTATTGTCAGTATTATGTGAAGTGTTTTGTTTAAATTACTTACCGCCCTAGGGCTTTTCTAGTTACATTATTACCCTGGAGCGCTTATTGGTCACCTACAAGCCCCATTTGGGGGTAATAAGGACCGACTTACCGAATATGAGAGATGTATTTTTCTGCATTCAAAAGTTTGGGTGGATGGAACAGTTAGTACATTCAGTTTTGGAAACAGTGTTCCACAGACGTCAGTCAATTAAGATCCCGTTGCTGCCAGTATTTCGATCTCATTTGTGATCTTGCTGCTGGACGCTTTCTGTCCCATGGTCGATTCCAATATTCTTCTCCACCACCAACGTATTACGTCTATTTATCGACTTTTTGGTATTTTACAAGGCCGTCGAGAATACGTTCTGTGTTTTGTGGTTGAGCTTCGCGATGGCTGACTCACGCGTCTACTCGTGAACGGGTGCTGCCGGGGGAACTGGTCAGCTCGATCTTTTATTAAAAGTTTTTTTTGTTTGGTTAATTATACATATATATATATATATATATATATATATATATATATATATATATATATATATATATATATATATATATATATATATATATATATTATGTATATTTTCCTTACATCAGCACTTGATCACAATCATTATATGTTTCAGTATACCTTTTGACCATGTACTTTATTGTGTACTTACATTGTTATATTACTGATAAAAAATTATACATAAATTTATATTTAAAAAATGGTAAGCCCTTCTGGCATAATAGGGACCAACACTGTTTGAATGAGTTTCTTTCGGCATTTCTTCTCAGCAGTGGTCGTTCCGAAATGCTAGTAGTTTGTAGCTTTGGTAAACATCATTTAATTTAGAATATGACGTGAAAAAGTGCCTGTGAAGGCCTAATTTCTGAATAAATGATTTGATTTTGATTTTGATTATGAATCTCAAACTGGATAGCATTTTTGGAACAACTAGTAGAGCAAATTTTTATTTGCTCTACTAGTTGTAGTTGTACTTGTGGTCCTCAGACCACGCACATGGTTGCATGTGCGTGGTTCTTGAAATTCTATGAAATTATGCTTGGGATTTAGTGAACATTTCAAAAGGATTGTGAAATTTGGAATTACATTTTGTGAAAGCCAAATAAGCGAATTACGATATTTTACGAAAGGATATATACTAAATATAATATAATATTAAATATATAATAAATAAGCGCAGTGGAAGCGTGCTGGGCCCATAACCTGAAGGGTTATGGATGAAAATAAAAAGTAGCCACAGGATGAACCGAGATTTATTTAGATTTGAATAGCGCACACAATACACAGCGTAATGGCCGAAGCTAGAAGAGCGAGATATATCTATGACATAGACAACTGTCAAATTGTAGGTGCGTTTAATTACTTTTCAAACTCAAACAAAATTCTCAAACAAAACTCACTTTTATCTCAAAAACTATACATGCAGCATCTAAAAGTCCCAGTGTGTCTGTTCGAAAGCTCAATTTGTAGATACTGTGCTCGGGCGTCGACGCGCCGCCCGCCATTTACATTCTCGCGTTATTATTGAGACTAATGGTTGCACCGTACTCCGCTTATATTAAATTGCCGGTGAATTATATGAGGTATACACCTTTACAAGTATATATGTATAAAGAAAATATATGAATAACCATTACAGTTGGATGAAAATATGAAAAATATTAGCATTTTTATTCATAAAATATACAATAATCTTACAAAATATTGTCGATCGTTAGTCTATGTATGTATACGTATCTTTTTTATGTTATAGCTTTAACTGGTTGCAGACAATATTATTTTTATTAGGTACTAACTCCTTACCTATGGGGAATGCTTGAAATAAATATTTTTTTCTTTATTTTACGTTTTACTTCAAATAGTTATAATGCGATTTAAATCCCACTAATATTATAAATGCGAAAGTTGTATGTATGTAAATATGTTTGTTTGTATGTATGTTTGTCACTCTTTCACGCAAAATTTAATGGATGGATTGTTATGAAATTTGGTAGACATAGAATACAACTTTCAATAACACATAGGGTACTTTTTATCCCGAAATTCCCACGGAAGCGAAGCCCCGGAACGCAGCTAGTAACATATAAAAAAGTATGTAAGCAAACGTAAAATCACAGATAAATCTTAACAATATAAACAATTGAAAACATACCAGATCATCAAATAGCCGCTAGGTGGCGCTAATATTAGTAACAGGTTGTCTTAAGGTCTATATTAGTTCTAGAGTTCTAAGGTTTATATTAGAATAGAGTAGGATTCGAGCCTGAGACCTTTCGATCCACAGGCGGACGTCTTAACCGTTACACCACCACTGCTTCCGCACCGCACCAATATTATTAAGCTAAAAGAAGAAATAAGAGAATGCCGAGATTAACATCAAGTTCCGCTACACGTCTCACCTTGGGGTAACTATGTACGTTTTTAACTTTGACCTAGACTCAAAATGTATTCAAACTTGAAGTGAGATGGAAGGTGCGAACAACCGCTACGATGTATGCTCCACTTTAATTTTGGTATTTAAATATGACATGAGGAAAATTAAGGCCGTATCTGGCCGCACACTAGCGCCGCCGTGGAATTGTCATTTTGTTTTTTATTTTATTTAATAATGTACAATCACAAATAACAGAACTTAACATTCATAATTATTATTAACATAAACATTTTATTTGGTAGCGAAATATTAAAAATGATCTTGACAAATTACGCAAAACTACAATACTAGAAAGGACATAATAAAGTTTTATATTTTACAATGTGGTCTTCATAGTCGTATTCCTCATAACTCATGGCGACGAACGTTCCTCATAACGAATAATACACATACAACAACTTTCTTGGCACTATTAATGGAGCGGTATACAGTTGCCTTCTCCATTTCGCACACAAGTTAATAAACAACCAGTGAACAGGATTCCTTGCCATGTTTTCCTTCAGTTGGTGAAAATTACAATATATGTCTACGCCAGTACACCACAACACTAGGCACGTCCCGCCCGCGACCCCTCGCGCGGCAGCCAATGGCTATCGAACACGACAATTTAAATTTTATTCCTGCGCGCGCACTACAAATCTAGTTTTTTCTATTGTTTTTTTCCTGTCATTCGATTCGATTCGACAAAGAAAAATATAATTATCTAATTCTTAGCTCCAAGTATTTTATTTTAACTACCTATTAGTTCCGTAACGAACAGTTCAGTTAGATTGGTATATAAACTCATGCAGAAAGCAATGACATACAGCTCCATTAATATAGTGCCAAGAAAGTCGTTGCGTGTATTCACATATCATTGTCATCACTGACCACGACAATTGGCCATGAGGAATACGAGTATGAAGGGAAAAAAAGTGCACATATTCAAAGAAATTTTGTACAATATGTAGTGGAGCAACATTCAGGTTTGCTAAGCTAAAGTGTTTGCGGGCGTCTTCAGCTGAATAGAGCGGGCGGTATTGCGGATAACTATTTATACATATATGCAGATGTACAGCCTTGGGCATTGTGGTTTTTCATGCAATGTCTAATATCACAAGTTGTATGCTATTATATTATGATATTCAGTTTATATGAGAACTATAGCATTCGCCATTTTTATCCATCACAGCTATACGAGTAATAATTAGCTATAGAAGCCATATATATCACAATGCCAGCTCTACGCTATCGCCGAAGTCGGACACATGCCGACGCGAATGTGTGGATGTTGTAATAAAAAAAGGTGTAAATAAAAACACTCAAACTAACGTTCGAGTGTTTTTATTTACCGCAATGAAAAAACAGCAATGTATACCGAATCTGACATAATTTGCCTTTGCACTGAATCTGAAAAACTGTTCGACGACAATGTGGAGCCGGCATAACAATCAAGGTATCCTTAGAGACTACAACCTACAAGAATTTGTATTTGCATGCCCTTTAAAAAGGGCGTAAAAATAGAAATTCTTTGATGCAATGATGGACGATCTGGGTCGGCAATTAGTGGGACGCCCCTTGATTGCAGGTTGCGGTGACCACTCACCATTAAATAAGCCGCATATCCATTAGCCAGTATGCTAAAAAAAGTGATTCCAACTGAGTAATGTTATCATAATACATGATAAGTATATAACAATATGATATCATTAATTACGATCATTAATCTTTCTGTGCAATGTAATAATAATGCGTAGGCGCAGATTTATTTTATAATCCAATATTACACCAGTATCCAAGGTATCAGCCATGTGTCACTCGAATGCCGTGCTCAAAAATGCCAGTCGTAAAATCACAGCTGAAAATTCGAAATTTAACAGTTTTTACGTGAACGTTTTGTTCGGTTAATTGTATATATATATTTTTCATCAGCACTCGATCACAATCATCTACTTACTTATGTACCTACATTGTTATATTAATGATAAAAAATTATACATAAATTTATATTTATAAAATGTTAAGCCCTTCTGACATGACAGGGACCAACACTGTTTGAATGAGTTTCTTTCGGCATTTCTTCTCAGCGGCAGTCGTTACGAAATGTTAGCTTTGGTGTCTATGAAGGCCTCATTTCTTAATAAATTATTTGGATTTTGAGTATAGTGATAGTGAGAGAAATATAGCTTCCAAGGTGTGACCAAAATGTCGACGAATTTGCAAAAGTGCCAGAATATTTTTCGGGGAAAAAATTAATAAATCGTTGGAACGACATTGGACGACGTCAAGCTTAAAACAAACGATCTGAAACGGAAAGAAACTCAGTAAATACGTTCAACAAATCTCCACAAACAATGCGAGAACAAGGGGAGGTAAATAAGGACTGTTTGAAGTCACTCCGATTGGCCTCTATGGGTTTACCATCAAAAGCTACTGCAAATATATAAATATATACTATACATAAAATATGCGGTGGTGGTGTAATGGTTAAGACGCTCGCCTGTGGATCGAAAGGTCCCAGGTTCGCCACATGAGTTTGTGTACCAATCTGACTCGTGTATAGTAGTTTTCATCGACCACCACTTGCTTCCGGTGAAGTAAAACATCCTGAGGAAACCTGCACACTGGTTGATTATTAACTTGTGTGTAAAATGGAGAAGGCAATGGCAAAACACTCCATTACTAATGCCAGGAAAATTGTTGTGTGTGTTTAATTCCACGTAATGACCACGACCCTCGGCCATGAGGAATACAACTATGAAGAGTTACATAAAATATAACAGTAAGTGGGCTATGTATGTACATAGAAGATATTACAGAAAAATAATAAACTATATTTTTTTCAGAATTTTCATCTAATTATCTGTCTATTCGAGCATCACTATAAATCTACTGAATGAAATTTGATGCTCTTTTCACAGTTGTATAGCAGATAGTCTAAATTAAAATCTGGTATAGATTTCATCACGATACGTTGCTTAGTATCTGAGATATTGACAAAAATTATTAATTAGCACATAATAAACGCGGGCGAAGCAAAAGCGAAAGCTAGTATACAAATATTAGGTCCTTACATATGAAATTGGCGTTTTGTTGTACTGCCCACTTTAATAACAAATTTCTCCTCTTTGGTTAGGAATTCCAAATTAAAATTTATACAGCTATTTACACATATATTTGTATTTAGTCAACCGTCATTCATTTGTTTTTCTTCTGATTTTTCTGTTTGCGTCACTCAGTTTACAAAATGGAAAACTTGAAATATCGCATTATTTACGAGTACGAGTTCCACCGTAGCACCAGTGACTCTCTAGGCAAAAGTGGATTCTCTACGATAATCGGAAACGCTCATCGCAATGGCTGGACCCTGGCCAGCCAGCCAAATCGTGCTCCAAGCGAAAATTGACCCAAAAAAGTTACTTGTAAGCGTTTGGTGGACTAGTGCCGGTGTAGTTCATTGCAGTTTTCTCAAATCTGACCAGACGATTACGGCAGACGTCTATTGTCAGCAATTGCAAACTATGATGGAAAAGCTAGCTGCTAAACAACCGAGGCTGGTAATCGCTCCACGCCACTGCTGCTTCACGACAACGCTAGACCACACACTGCACAACAGATGGCTACCAAATTAGAGGAGCTGCAATTGGAATGTCTAAGACATCCACCGTACTCCCCGGACCTTGCTCCAACAGATTACCATTTTTTTCGAAATTTGGATAACTTCTTCTAAGGGAAAAAATTCAACTCCGATAGGGCAGTCCAAACCGCCTTTAAAGATTTTATTGATTCCCGTCCGAATGGTTGTTTTAGTAAAGGGGTCAATGAACTACCTATGAGATGGCAAAAGTGCATAGATAATAATGGCTCTTACTATGATTAAATAAATATATTAAAAAATATTCGACTTTTTGTTCCACCTATACCAAACGCCAATTTCATATGTAAGGATTCTATAACATATACATAGAACATCCAAGATCCATGGTCAAAATGAAAAATATTATTTTCCATATTTACCTGACCGGGAATTGAACCCGGGGCCTTCAGAGTAGCAGTCCGGCATGATGGCCATTAGGCCACGGAGGTCGACAAATGACTTCTGTTCCATTAATTAATTATTTATAAAGTAAGTTTGCTAAGTTAAATATTTTAAAGTATTTTTTTAACAAATATTTCATTTTCGTCACAGCGTTTATTGTCGCCGGAGAGGTAAATACAGTTTTTCGTCAGCACTCTTAAGAAACCTCTAGAAGAAAATTGTATAAGAAATGATATAAAGAATTTCACAAAACTTATTGTAAAAACGATAGAACACGTTTCGTCAGTCATCGAAATGATTAATCAAATACGTTTCGCAGATATGAAAAAAAAACAACATTCTTTTTAACACAAAAAAAAAAATCTATCGCTTAAAAAAACCGAATTCTTCATATAATCGCACGAAAATAGACTTTATACATTGTCACGTACAAATTAAATAAGTGCGAATTTTGTCTGCAGGTAGACCGAAATTTTATTCAAGGGTCTAAATAATTCATGAACAGAACCATTTTCGGGTCCGAGGGAACATATTTACATTTTTATTCGTCGGAATTGGATGCCGGCCGTAATGAAATGTCAGGTTTAAATTGGATTGTTTTAAAATAAGTATGAAATTTATAATGATGTCGAAGCGCTACTGCAGCGCATTGGCCATGTTTGCTGAGGCTCGTGTTGATGGGTTCGCGGCCATCATGAGGAAGCGATGCGCCTCTCACATCAGGCGCATGCGCGACAGTCCCAACAGTATTCTGTGCGCTAGATAAGGCTGCATGCAGTTATTTCATAAACTGCTTGCAGCTGCTCCAGCTGGCTGGCATTTAATTTCATTTTTATTAGTTTAGGGCCCCGCGCACGTTAAGCTAACTACACGTGAGATCAATGTTCAACTACCCAGACTTATATATTAGCTGTTTACCCGCGGCTTTGTCCGCTTCAATTCCCTTGGGAAAAGTTTTTTCTTCGTAAATGGGATTCGGATAGTAATACACACAGCGCCATCTAGTGTTCTTATATTTGGCGCCACCTATCATAGAAATAGACAACAAAACAAATATTTCGTTTTAAATCTAGATCTAGCGTATAAACACCTAGCCAGGTGTAAGGTAAACTAGCTAAATGTAGCTCTCTTGTACACACTCTGATTGTGTTTGTCTTTGAATAAAATATATATTATAATCATCATCATTTCAGCCACTTTGTGCCCACTGCTGAGCACAGGCCTCTCTCCGCGTACGCCACCCTCCTCTGTCCTGTGCCTCTCTCATCCATGTACAACCTGCGACTTTCATTACGTAGTCCGCCAATCTCATCACAGATTAGCTGTGATTGCTTTAGTAAATTTTGAAAACTTTAAAAATCGGCAATGACCAGATCCAAAGCAGAGCAGAGAACCAGTAGCATATTATGATTTCTGATGTTGTGTACCAACTAGCTATTATCCGCGGCCTCGCCCGCGGTAATTTTCCACGGGAACAGTTTCTTTACCGGGATAAAATATATCCATATTTTATTATCCCTATATCCTTCTCAATCATAGATAAAATGAATATATGTTCTCCATGCTTCAAACTTATGCAAAATTTCAAGAAGAATTGTTTAGTAGAGAGAGCGTGAAGAGGTAACAAACAAACTTAATACTTTAGCATTTATAATTTAGTTGTTATTAAGATTGGGATAAAATAATTGGGCTTCTTCAGAACTTTCAAACCAAACTTTTCGTAGACCGTGGCCATGATTAATCGTGTAATTCTCATTCATAACTTGACTTATCCGAAACACGTAATTTTTGACAACTTTCTAAAAAGTCGCGAATCAAAAGCTCCCTCGCTGGTACACAAAAGTTACCGGGAACTTTTCGTTTTGTGCTTAATTCCCGTCACATCCACAGTTGTGAGTTTGTTTCTTATCTTCTAATGGAGACTTTCTAAAAGCGAGGTTTTACCGCAAGTAATGCTTGAATATTTTATTTATTTACACGAAAGAAAGTAATATATAGGTACTTAATTATTGAGCGAAAATATTAGTGGTATATACTTGATCACTTTTGTCAATTGACGTATTTGAAGAAAAGACCGCGGCGCGGTGAAATTTTTGTACCGCTTCTTCTTCATCTGCGCTTTGGAAGTCTCTGATATATATTTTTTTTTTTACAAAAAATAACATTTTTGACACAAGCTTTTATTGTTGTCAGAGAGATCTGGTCACAAAAAATCCTTGCAGTAAATCGTTGAGGAGTTCCCACGTCTGGAACCATTCCTGGGTGTGTTATGAGGTCATGCTTAACAAAAGCATTTTCATCCAAACTAAACGTGTGTATAAAATTTCAGCCCAATTGCATGATTTGATTCTGAAAAATTGATTTGTAAGATTCTACCCGAGACATAGGGACATAGCGACATACATTTGCAAGTTAATTAAAAGGTTATTAAAAATCAAGTTTAATACCCTTATTTTAAATTTGTGTTCAATTTTAAAATACAGTTTTTGCTGGTGATAAACAGTTTGTTTTACCTTGTTACTCTTAAATTATTAAAATCACAATTTTTATTGCCACCACGGAACCTTAAACAGGCGGTTCCGACATGCACTTAACCACTTTATTTCGCCTTCCAATGCCTTTATGACATACAAACTATTACTAAATGTTTTAAATATCATTTGGAGAATAGATAAAACCAAAAAGATTTATTTGACTCCGTTGTCCAGCTCGATACTGTGCCCATATATCAGCGTTTGAACCCATTTGTCATAAACAGGTGTTACCATAATACCCTAAAGCATGATTGGTTAGGCTTGTGCAAACATCATACATATCATACTCGAGTAGTTAAGAGACACATGTGTTGGTAAAACATCTACGTAGCGTATGGTAGCCTTAGATTAGAACCGGTCCATCTTATTGTATTCGAGGAGATATGGCATGCGATCGTCCAGAGACTACATAAGGTGTGGGCGACGTGGGTCACAGCCCATATCCTCGTTCCATGGAGATTTATGAATTAAAAACAGTGCTTGCGTCGCTATTGATCCTGAGGAAACCATTCTACGCATCGCGGTCGCAGCCGCAAAATAGGTTATACCCCGAACTTGTGTTTCTCTCGCTGGCGAGCGAGCGGAGTGCCTCGCGTTCAAATTCAAAATTCTTTTTCAATTTAGGATGATACTTAATCTAACTCTAGGTACTTATTGTCGAATTGATGAAGAAGCGGCGCAACAAACTTCACCGCAGCTATCCAAAGACGTAACAACTCTCTTATACAAATATTAAAAATGTATCTTACCCACATAAAAATTAAAATCTTGCGCCGCCACTGTTATCATTTCACAAAACAAAATCAAATTACTGAGTTGATGTCTAGTTGAATACTTGTCTATGGCAGGGTGATTAGAAATCAGTTAACATTTCCAATTTCGTAGGCAAGAGAAGACGAATATCATTGGTGCAATGACCTTTACTGATTAAGAAACCCTACTTTTGGTAGCTTTAGGATTAACGATTTAGTTCGAGGAATTTTCACATACAAGGTAAACAACTAGTGTACAGATTTTCTCGCGATGTTTTCCTTCACCGGAAGCAAGTGATGGTCGATAAAAACATATACATGAGTCATATTGATACATAATCATGTGGCACGAGTGGGATTCGAACCTGGGACCTTTCGATTCACAGCTATTACACCAACGCTTCAGTAGTTCAACATATTATAGAAGTTTTAAATGATGACGAAACTATACGAATCGTAAACATAAACTATATTAAACTTGACAAGTATCAAAAACTTATACGTCAGCTGTTTGGGGTAACTTAGTTGGAAATGGATGTACCTAGTATTGATATAATGTACATACTGTATGTTATTCATATAGTAGCTTATTCCCGCAGCTTCGCCCGCGTTTATTACGTAATACTCATAACTATTATAATATGTAATATCTCGGTGTCTAACCAACGTATCGCGGTGAAACCTGGGCATACAAGATTTTAAATTAGACCTTCCGCTGTACAAATGTGAGAAACGCATCAAATTATATTTGGCAGTTTTTGCGTAATGCGCGAACAAACATACTGACGGGCAGATAAAAATAATTATTAAAATGTTTAGTTCCGTAAAGACCAGCCATAATTATTTATCTTTAACATCTTCTATGTACAGATATAGTCCTTTCCCTACAGTCTCATTGTGTCTTTTACTGTATCGACAATTGTCTGTACAATAAAATAAATAGGTAAATAAAAGAATCACGAATAATTTCAAGGAAACTTTTCTAAGAATTAGTTTAGCGTTGACGACCTCAGTGGCGCAGTGGTAAAGTTCTTTGTTCGATCCCCGGTCGTTGTCACGATGGAAAATGATCTTTTTCTGATTGGACCGTGTCTTGGATGTTTATCTATATATGTATTTGTTTTAAAATATAGTATCGTTGAGTTAGTATCCCATAACACAAGTCTCGAACTTACTTTGGGGCTAGCTAAATCTATGTGATTTGTCCTAATATATTTATATTTTAACTTTTGCGTGGTAACCATAGCAAAATTCATCAATGAAATTATAAACTCTCAAGTCAAATTATAATTTCGAATGCCATTAAACAAACTGAATAACACAATAATAAACACAAAAGAATTTTCGCCATCAAAGGAATTAAGTTCGGCCGATAAGAGAATTTGATCAAAAGCTTATCTTAAATCGACTTAGCCGAGTTGAGCGCCTCGTCGGGGCATTAATTACAGAACTTGTAGGAGATAACACAGTTATTTTGCATTTTGTTAAACTTTAACATGGAAATTATAATTGTAGGTACATGTGAGTAAAAAATATAAGGAAAATATAGGCAACATAATTACCTTTATTTTAATGTCACACAATAAAGAAACATTATTTTCAAATTCAAATTCAAAATTCTTTATTCAATTTAGGATGATATACATCACTTATTGACGTCAAAAAATTACTTAAACTAAGTCTACTGCCGGCTTCCAAAGCGCAGGTGAAGAAGAAGCGGCGCAACAAACTTCTCCGCAGCCTTTTCTCCAAGGACGTCAATTAACAAATTATTGAATATATAGGGACAAATCACACAGATTGAGTTAGCCTCAAAGTAAGTTCGAGACTTGCGTTATGGGATACTAACCCAACGATACAATATTTTATTACATATACATATAAAGCTATAGCAGATCAAAGACCTAGGTTAATCTGACAGAGATGTTTTTCCATCTTGACCTGGCCGGGGATCGAACCAGAGACCTTTGGAGGTCTAGGTCAGGTTTGGAGGTCTTTGGAGGCTACATTGGTGTAGCAGTTTGGTATTATGACCATCAGGCCACAGAAGTCGACAATATAACATTTTTTTAACACATAATATAAGTTGTTTTGAAAAGTCTATCAATCTGCTAGACTCAAAAAAATCCTTTGTAATACAATTATCGTATTATATTCAGTGGCGTGGTATTTTTTATTTTCGAAAAAGATCCCACAGGTCCAGGTTTGTGAGGATGTATATGTGTATGTATGTATGTTACTTTTGCACGCAAAATCTACTAGACGCATTGTTATGAAATTTGGTACACGGGTACAATATAACCTGGAATAACACATAGGTTACTTTTTAACCCGAAATTCCCATGGATGCGAGGCCACAGGGCGCAGCTAGTCTTGTACAATTTATTTGTACACAAGACATAAAACAACCCTATAGATTAATAACCTTAGACATTATCTATGCAACGAACCAAACACAAGTAACGTGAGAAAATAAAAGCGAAATTCTAGGTATCTATCGAATGATCCGAACAGATTCCCTCTTATGTCTAACTTTATCGTGCCATAGGGACCGCCCCTCCCCCACCCCGCTATAAATACTACTACGAAATTGGGGGTTGGAGCTCGGGAGAATCTTTTTGATAAGAAATATATAGCGTTAAGCTATTTCATGTATTAACTAGCTATACCCTGCGGCGTTGCATACATCATTACATCGTGCGTTGTAATTATTTAGAAAAAAATACTTTACGTTTTTAGTTTTTAATTTAGTATAAAATAATAATAAATATTTATTCAAATAACTTATGGCTAAGTAATATAGTACAAAATAAAGAAAAAGTATATTAAATAATAGTGCCTGAGCTAGGATCATAGCATAGTAATAGTTTTATAAAACCTTACCTAGATAGAAATCTTTTAGCTCATAAAGCGCCAATGACTATCAGACTTTCTTACCAAATCCTACGGGCGTCGCGTATTTTTGGGATAAAATGTAGCTTCCTCAATACCAAATTTCATTAAAATTGGCCCAGCTTTATGAGCGCGAAGAAGTAACAAACACAGTTTTGCTTTTATTATATTAGTGGGATACAATATTAACTTTACGTTATAGAAAAACTCTTACATACTAGCGGCTTTGTAGCGTGTGGTTCCATATTATGCCAGCTCCAGACTGTCGCCGAACTCAGACACATGCCGACGCGAATGCGTGAATATTGCGTAGTTAGTATGGGTGCTTTTATTTACCGCAACGAAACACCAGCAATGTATACGTAATCCGTCTGACAAACTGTTCGACGATAGTGTGGAGCTAAATTAAAATATCCTCCCGTGGATATCGAACGAGGCTATTAAGTGACACGTCATAGTATATTTGATTTATTTAGCTAAATACAACGGTACACAATATGTATCCTTTTAAAGTATTTAGTAAGAAAAAATAGGCACTTATAAAAATTTCTTAGAGAAACACAATATTATCATCCTAAACACGTTGACACACATTCGTCAATCTTACAAAACTGCAAACAATTCCTGACAAGCGTCTCCCATCCATCCACGAACACATCACATTCAGGTTCCTGGTTCAGTAATGCGTTGAGATCCGCTAGCGTGCGGCACAGCGGAGACTGTACATGAGATACAGTACGTGTATGAGGTGTTGCGAACATCGTGGTTGACATTTGCGTTGTAAAAGGCTTCTATTAGGTACATACAACAGACATAATTCATTATGAAGTTCAGTGGCATCGATATTACCTCGGAGTACATTCAAACACATTACTAATTGATAATGATCCCTACAAGCTCTTAGAGAATTAAGACCTAATACACCAAGTAGAAACAGAGTTGCATATAGGTAGGGATAGTATCCGTAAATGTGTTTATAAAAGTACCTTAGGAATGTTTTCTGAACTCTTTCTATCATAACCGTATACGAAGCCTCATGAGGATTCCATATACAACTACTTGACTCTAGTTTACTACGGACCAATGCGAAGAATAAAAGTTTAATTGCGTACGGATTGTGAATTGTAAATCTATCGATTGTGTGTTGTAAATCTATCGAGTACCGACCGCAACACAAATCCAAGACGTTTGAAACTATCGTTTGACAAGAGAGAAAATATGATCGTGAAAAGTTAATTTCTTATCAAATATTACACCAAGATCTTTAGACTATGTGACTCAATTAATTTTTTCGCCGTTTAACGTGTAGTCATGATGTATGATTTCAAAATTTTCCTGCTAAATGTCATTATCGAAAATTTGTTCAAATTAAACAACATCTTATTCCCTGTGCTCCATTTTTGAACAGCATTAATATCCTGTTGCAATAACTGATAGTCTGTTGGGTTATTTACTTCCAGGGCCAGCTTGAGATCGTCAGGATATAGAACACATTTAGCATTTTGGACAACTTTTGCTAAGTCATTAATCATTATTAAAAATAGTAGTGCTTCTAATATAGATCCTTGACTAAGACCAGCACGTGTGTGGTAAGGTTCTGAATTATAACAACCATATTTTACACACTGTTAATATAGTTCTGTGAATACAATACTGATAGGCAATACCTGTTAGTATAGAGATATGGATTTTAATTATTATGGTAGAAACCAAAACGAAAAATCAATATTCATCGTCATAATTTCCAAAATGGCGACAGATAAAAATTTGATTATTCGACACATGTATCTTTACGACGAAGTAAAATAAAGAATGTTTGGGTCTCTTGGCAGAGCGTCGTAAAACTGTGTTTCCATTTTATTAAAATATTAGCGTTTGGCCGCGGCTTCGAACGCGTGAATTTCCCACGGAAACAGTTATTTTTCCGAGATGAAAGGTACCCTATATCCTTCTCTATACTCAAACTACATGTGTGCAAAATTTCAAGAAGATTGTTTAAGTAGATAGAGCGTGAAGAGGTAACAAACAAACTTACTTTCGCATTTATAATATTAGTTCGGATTTTCTATATTGTAAAAGTTCACAAGTTTTAAATTACATAACTTTAAAGGAGCTTTTTTTGGTTTATAGTTCAGCTGCTTCAGATTTCGGTCAATATATATAAAGGAAAAGGTCTTTAGGAAATCCTAAGTCACGCTCTATCTAAACACTCAACCAATCTTCTTGAAATATTGCATACATATAGATTTACGTATGGAGAACGACATAGAATATATTTTTGATGAGTTTTTACAAAATTGTGAATATTCCTTAAACGGCTTAACCGATTATATTGCCACACGAACTTAAAAATTCATTGACAGCTCATACATACCATTTTTCATCGCTCGCTCGGTCAATTAGCAGGATAATAAAGTTATTAGGTACACAAACATATGCTTAAGCACCTAATACTGATTATGTTTTAGATAATTTTAAAAGCAGTAGGTACTGACATGCTCGTTTTACCTTAAACTTTCATTAATTACTGCCCGACGAGTACTTTAGACTTAATTAGTTAAGTTTAGACTAATAATGCTAGTATTGTTCGTATGGATGTTGAGAGTTGTTTGCTTAAAATTTATTGTTGAAATTTGTTTTTGTTGATGTTTAAGCCGGGTCCCAAGCGAAAGTTTTTGTGTGTCTATGTGTTTTTGTTGAAAAACAAGTTTTTTTTTTACAAAAATTTACCTTTATGCCACAAGCGTTTATTGTCGTCTGAGAGATCTTGTGGCATTTATTTTGACGCCTGACAAAAAACCCATGTCCGTGCTGTAAACCGTTGAGGAGCTACCTCGTTGGGAGCCGATCCTGGGTGCACGATCCGGTCATGCCCATCATAATGCATTATCATATAAAAATTTTAAAGTGACTGTTGGAAATAGCAATATTTTAGCATTGTCTATATTGTCTTTGGATATATTTCCCCCGTACTCTCCCTCTCTCGCTCTCTCTCCCCTCTCTTTCTGGACGAATACACGATCCTCCGGACCTCTTATTACAACAGCCCCATTTAATTACAGTCCTAATAACATTTTCATCCATTAACAGTGACTTAGAAAATTTCCAAGCTGTAGGACAAGTGGAAGTAGGAGAAATCTAACCTCATTAAGATTTTATATCGCGCGTTGAATTTAAAAAGATCTCTCTGAGGACAATAAAAGTTTGTTGCCAAAATAATTCTTACAATAAAAGGTCGTTTCCTGAGTTATTTACAAAATCCTACTCCACATCTGAACATGTAATTAAGTCTCCGATAACGGCCACATAAATTTGGCCCATATATCTTTTCAAGCAGGTGGGTCCATTTAGTTTTGTACGCCAAATTGTTTTGTTGGGTTAAATGTGGGTGAGTTGGATAGAATAGTTGAAAGGGTGAAGCCCTTTAGCTGCACTAGTTGATTAAATGCTTCCCTTTTGTATTTTGATAAAGATATACCACTAAAAGTATTTTAATTCAATTGCTCTAGTCTGGCTGCGACCACGGCGACTGCACGGTCGTTGAAACATTAGCTATATTAAATAGATAAGGTTCGTGCTGAGTCCCGTTAATATTATATACATTAAGTACTTATGTGTTCAAAGCTCGAAAGTTTAAAAAATATAAATATATATTTTTTGACATGCAACTAACTGCATATACATATAGAAATGCATAAATATTAATAAATCGGAGTGCAAATACAGATCACAATAATCTTTATAAGATAAAAGTAAGTTTTATTATAAAAATGACATATTTGATATTCTTACTTGTCTTACAGAATACGCGATGGAAGAATGACTGAGACTTTACTTCATTACTTTTAAAAAAGGGTAAAAGCTAGTTTGAAATAAGCATTTTATTGTACTCAAAGAGATCTTATTGCACGGTCAGGTATTAAATTCGAACTGAATGTGTGTTGAGGATATCTGCTTCAAAATTTAGTTGCAAGATTCCACCCTAACAAATATTTACTATTAATATTGCAATTTCAGCACAAAATACATATTTTACTGTTAATATTGCAATTTCAGCACGAAATACTGATTGCTGCAGCTCGGCTATGATTTTTGAAAGTTGTAAAATAAATAATATTCAATAAGTAATTATAATGTGGTAATATTCCACTAAACGCAAAAGATTACTACAAGTCTTTTTAAAAATTGATCTATAAACGACGTCCTAAAAAAATATGGATACAAAAGCGTTCTATTTCAAACTTTATTACATTGGAATAAGAACCGACGTGTTTACATTATTAATATTACTTAGAAATACAGAAATACTTAGAAATTCAGTCCAAAACCTTTACCCAAAACAGCACAGCAGGGATTTGCGAACAAAAAATGTATTTTGGCAAATATATCCAAGATCCTCCCTAAGTTAACTCATCCCTCGTAATCGGCGCGACAAAAAACGACAACTATGTTTTTATTAGAATAATGGACAGACAAACAAAAGAAATAGACATTTTTAGGATTTTTTTTATATTGTTAGTTTTGCCTTTAAAGTGTTCGTTCGTTCGTTCGTTCGTTCGTTCGTTCGTTCGATCGTTCGTTCGTTCGTTCGTTCGTTCGTTCGTTCGTTCGTTCGTTCGTTCGTTCGTTCGTTCGTTCGTTCGTTCATTCGTTCGTCTGTTCGTCCGTTCGTCCGTCCGTTCGTTCGTTCGTTCGTTCGTTCGTAAGTTCGTTCATTCATTCTTTCATCAGTTCTTTGTTATATCGTGTCTATTCAGTACATCGGTCATGAGAACTGCCCATATATATCAGGAGGCGACGGGCAGCTGTGTCACGAACCCCAACAGCAAAAACTGATAGATGCATACTTACTTCACTGATTTAAAGTAACAGTTTGTTTAGCATAATTTTGGATTCTCTGTACTCTGCCGCATCTGTCTATTCGCGATAAACTCAAAATTTACTGCACGTATTTTCATGTAATTTTCACCATTAGATAGTGTAATTTCTGAGAAAGGTTTTTACCCGAGCGAAGCCTAATTTTTAGCAGTTATTTGTTTAGTTTTCGGTGGAAAAAATATATATATTATGTAACATTGGCGATTGTGTGGGTGCGGGTTGACCCAGTCTCAAGCCTAATCTGATTACTAAGTAAACCATAGACAAGAACTATAATTAAGAGCTTTAACTTTAGTAATTCATTGTGGATATCTGATTCTACAAACCTGTATGCAAAAAATTGTATGCTAAAAACTGTTGTGCTTATTAGTATTATGCGAAATTATAATTAGTAGTAATTACAATATGCTAACTTATTTTATGCTTTTTGACAGTGAACCCTATATAGATAGATGAGTCTACGAACTACCAAGTTTGTAGGGTAATCTATGTAAAATACAGAGTTGGTTCTTAATCAGAAATTACGAAGTAAAAAACGACATTAATTTTAGTTATTTCTAGAAGCATTTATTTCGTACGCTCATAACTTGATATTATCGATATCTCGGGTTCTAAGCAACGTATCGCGATAAAACCTACACCATATTTTAAGTTAGACCTGCCGCTATACAACTTTAGGAACCGGATCAAATTTCGTCTAGTAGTTTTTGTGTTATGCGCGAACCAATATATAGGCCGACAAAAATTTAAAAAAAAAAAATTGATTGCTTCTATTAGTCCCATAATTATTTTTCTTTAATATTAAAGAAAAATATATAATATGTACAGACTATTTACAGTTTTATTTTTTATTATATATTACATATATTATATGTATGTATAGATACCCTGACCTGAGCACAGTGAGTACCTAATCATATAGTTATTGACCTTAAAACTATTTGTGGGTTATTTAAGTTGGCAAAACTTTGTGATAACACAACTACTTAATCCCGATCTTAACCTGTCATCTTCAACAACAAGCCAAGTTTAAACTAAATTTGTTGAGACGAGGGTTAACATGTTAAAAAGGTTTAAATCGTCCATCATTATTAGACAACATCGTTTGGGTAAGCGGAAAAGACATGTCTAAACTTAAAGGCCCCAAGTTTGTACCGATATTAACTGATGCAGTGGTGGGCCAGTTAACGCCGCCTGTGAAACGAAATGTCCCAGGTTCGAGTCTTACTTGTGTCTCATGAGTTTGTATACCAATCTGACTCATCTATAGTTTTCATAGGCAACATGCTTTTGGTCAAGAAAAACATCGCCAGGAATCCTTTAAACTAGTTGACTATTTAGTTTACTAACGTGACAAAGCGACTACTTATTATAACTGGAACGCGATAGATAGTCGTAAAAATCGACAGTTGCATTTAGGCGACTAAAATCTGACACTAGTGTCAGATTTTATTCAAGGGTTGTTAGTAATCCATGGGTACTCTAAAAAAAGAAGCACCTAGTTAGGAAATGACAGCAAATCTATGATTAACAGTTTCATGTATGGTGTGTGGTATCATGTCTATATTATGACCACTAGAGGTTAAAAACTGCAGCTGATAGGAAACAATCTAAAGAAGTTTAAAACAAATAATATATTTCTTCGCGGTGAAACTAATTAAAACAAAGGATAGAGTAAGACTATCGATTCACTCAGTGACAGCACGACTACGGGGCGCTCTGTAGTCGATGCCGGCGATTAATCGCTTAACGTTGACATACGTGACACGTCTACTTATTTACATGTTTTATGTGTTCCGTGTTTTTACGCTTGGTTGATTTGTTCACCTGTCATGGCCGTCGAATTGATAAAACTCTTTAAACACAAATCAATTCATCGGAATTGAGATAAATTGCAACACTCAAGTGGGATTTTCGATATTTCGAAATCGAGTCATTTTAAATTTTTTAGCTTGTTGACATTTTTATTTTATTGTTATACTAACGGCACGTAATAAACGTATATACCTTTCTTGTCAATCACTCTGTTTAAAAAAACCCACATCAAAATCCGTTGCGTACAAGTTTTAAAGATCTAAGCATACATATGGAAAGACAGACAGAGGGAAACGATTTTTTTATGTAGAGATTTTTTTTTGCAGCTTTGAGATTATCACAAATATGTTAAAAATAAAGTTAACCATTTATTTATTCAAACAAAACATTCTACTTCATTCCTTTTTTTCAACTTCGCGTGTTTCTGGTTGCGTTCGAGGCTGTGAGGCTGTGACGCTGCGAAGCCCAAGCTCATCGTGAAAAAGTTCAAAGCCTTAAAATTTTAAATATTTTTAGAAAGATTTAATTATAGCTATACCATAAAATACTGTAATAAAAATGTTTTAACATAGTGCTCAAATCTGCCATGAATGACTTAAAAAATTTAATTTAAAAGTGAGTGAGCGCAGTTCAGAGAGGCTTTCAAGATAATTCGGTAAGTGCTTCTCCCACCTGTCCTGGTGCCGTGTCTGTTGGTGTCTTCCTCTTTGTTCCTTCAAAACGTGCCTTTTTAAAGCGTAAACAAATACTATAATAAAATTTAATAATGATTTTTCTCTCTTTCTTCACAGTCGTCTTCATAGTTTCGACTGAATGACTTAGCCTCATGGCTAACAGTCGTAGCCATTACATGGATTGACTCACAAAAACTTTCTTGGCATTAATAATAGAATCGTTTGCCACTGCCTTCTTCATTTCACACAAGCTCATAGTAAATAGTGTTCAGGTTTCCTCATGATGTTTTCCTTTGTAGCAAATGGTGGTCGATGAAAACTTCTGTACTTGAGCCAGATTGGTATACAAACTCATGTGGCACGAGTAGGATTTGAACTTGGGTCTTTCGATCCACAAGGCGGAGGGTTTTAACTACTAGACCACAACCGATTATGGCAATAATGGGCGGCTAAATGGCGTCGTATAATAATGAGGAAGCAACGCGAGCCCACCAATATCCTTAATGCACTTCATCCAAAATTCCTCACTTTACGAGTAAAACTTTGTCAGTGCACCTGTTGCCGAGTTATTATATCAATAAAGTTTAAACACAGTCTTACTCAAAGCGGCCTTAAAAGTCTGAACTTAGATTGCTTATTCTAAGAACATGAGACGTAAGCACGAGTAATGGTAACGTTAAAAATGTTGAAAGAATTTTAGTAAGTAGCCATTTCTTCGCTACATAACATAAAACTAAGTATCTTCCCGCTGTTTATCTGATGCAAGGTTTTTTTCTGATATTATTAGGAGCTCAATGACGCAATGGTTAGCGCGCTCGGCCTGTGATAGTGGCGGTTAAGACACTCTCACAATGGTCGGTCATTGGATGGGTGACTAAAATTATCTTGAGCACCTCTGTGCTTCGGAAAGTACGTAAATCCGTTGGTCCCGGTTGTGTTTGCAGTCGTTAAAACCCGCCAATCCGCAATGAGCCCACGTAGTGGGTCAAAGCCTAAACTCCTTATCCATCCGTAAGGAAGGCCAGCGATACCCCAGCAGTGGGGTCGTTTACAAAACACATTTTACGACTGGCCGCCTTCCTGACGTCTACCCTTTATAGGAGTAATTAAAACACTAAAAACCATAATAAAACTACGCTTAGGAGTTTCTCCTAAAGAAAACATCAATTCTAAATGGGGTTTACAACAAAAACCCTAAATTAAATAGATTTAGCTAATGGGCAACCAGCCTAATACTAATAAGTGGTTTTGTCTAGACCAAGGATTAAAGAAACAGGGAAAGTAGAAAATAAAATATTTAAATTCGTACTAAGAGCGTGTTCCTGTAGTAGCTCCGTCATATTCCCGTTGTTTTGTATAGGTTTTCACACTGATGTGCGTAGTCATGCGTCCAAATTTCGTACAATTTCTACGTTTTTCTGCGTTGATCCGTCGACGGATGTTAACGTGACGAAAGACGACGCAGCTCGACTGAGCAATGGGAACACGCTCTTAAGAGTGTGCCGAGTGCACACTAACGCCATCATCAATTTCTTTTAAACATAAGCAAAAATATCTTGCTCGGACTTATGCTTCCCTAGATAAAGGACTACATAAAAAGTATTGTAGTTTTATATTGGACTGATATTGGAGGGATATAATTATATGTCGGAACATAGTCATACGAAAGTGATTCATTACTATCTTTACTAGGAATATAATTTAAAAACTGTGCGATTGATAAAAATGGAATGGTGGCGCTAGTGTGCCGGGAGCCTATTCACATATCTCCTTTATTTCATAATCAGGGGTCAGGAGGCAATCTGAAAGGTACTAAAGGCTTAGTGGTTGCGGGGTAAAGTGCCTTAACTACAAATTGGGCAGGCGAACAGCTTTCATCCCGCGGATTGTACTTGGAGTAAACATGGACGGATTTGCTGAAGTTTTTTTAAATACTACGTAATTTTTTATTGCATGCATATATTTCTAACTGGTATGGAATACATAGAAGCGGTGGTGTAATGAGAGGTCCAAGGTTCGAATCCTACTCGTCGTACGATTCCCAGGGGAGGATTAGTTATCCATTACACACTAACTAATATTGGGAAATAGAAAAAGTACAAGCGCTGTTTCGGATAAATTGACATGTAACTTACAAAATAAAAAAATTAAAAGTTTAATTTTAAACAAGCAAGATTTAAAGATATGTTATTTATTAAAAATCGAATTACATTATAATTCTTTTCTTTCGTCTTTAAATTGGTGTTTTTGTTTTAAGCGTGTTATGTATCAATAAAACATAGAATTCTCACGAAAGATTTACGTCAGGAAATGATTGTAAAATACAGTCGAGATAATCATTAAATCGAGCCTAAAAGCCTTTGACACTTCTACACATTCATAGTTCTATGCTACCTACTGAGAAAAACGAATTATATTTTTCCATCAAAAGTATTTTCGAACAAGGAAAACGCTGGTTTACGAGATTTCTTGGCGTAAGGACCAATGTAAATGGCAGTTGCCTAGGGAATAATAATCCTCGGTAAATTTTTAGATCCACAAATACATTTAACAACAAACTGAAAACGCCTAAGGTTTGAATTTTTTTTTTTTTTGTTTTTTCAATCTTTGCAATTTCTTATTATCAAATTAGCTGAAATTTTATATTCACGGGCAAGTTTTATAAGTCGTATTTTAAATTAACTAGCAGCTGATCCCGGCTTCGCTTAGGTATAATATAAAGTGTTACACCCAAACCGTCTTCAGAAAACTGTACAGTAAGCTGCAAAAGTCTATATAGAGCGAACAAAAAGTATCGGTCACGTTCAGTCGCGTTCACTCACACATCTACACATGTAAACAAATAAACTACACGTTGATCTTTTAATTAACTAAGTAACATATCCGTAATTTCGCTAAAATGTTCACTGGCTCGGTGGTGTTGCGGCATTGAATCAGACTCGTGATCGCATGATCAATGGTTCAAGCCCCACCATAGTGATCTTGTGTTGTTTTTTTTTTTTTTCTTTCAGTTTGATTATAATGTTTTAAAAGGAACAGAAATTATAAAAAAAAGTCAAATCTTTTGAAATTGATTAAATATAACTTGCAAAAAATTTTAATCGATTTAACATTTTCTTAAACGGTAACAAGTTAGGGTAACTTACACTAATAACACAGAAATTACACAGCGATTCAATTATATAATATAACAACTGAAACATTTAATATTTAAATCACTGTGTTCACAAAATTAATTTAATTTATACAATACATCCACAACAAGCTTCGTTAAAAAGGTCGAAATCACAGCGATTGATTTTAACTCGTGACTTTGCTTTGTTGTTGCTAGCGAGAGTGATTGTGCTGTGATAAAAATTATTAAATACTACGTTCCGTAACTATGCAAGCTAATATTAGTATGCAGGAAAGGACGCATATTATCGAAAATCTAGATGCATAAATGGGATATACTATATCTCAAATTGCTAATAGACAGACTGAGAATGAGACAAGATTTGGTAAGTATGCCTTTTGTTTATGAATAGGTATTATTGCAAAAAACTCTGTTTTAATTAGGCTCTCAACTGATTTTTCATTTAACATTATCATGTTATAAGTTTATTTATATTTACTTTGTTTTGTTTCAATGGATAACAGTAAAGCGTTGGATAACGTTGTCGTTTTCAAGAAGGTGTTGTTGTAACCACTAAGTCTAGTGTTGGTCTGCGGCATATTAGTGCATTGCAGCGAATTCTTTCACTTCATGGTTCAAGAATACGAATTAAACAGCTTCTTCTGTGTTCGCAAATATGTTCCACACTAGTAAGGACACCGTCCGACGAATTCTGCATTCAGAAGGAATACAACATAGGAAGCCTGCTAAAATCCCTACCTCCAACAGTCATAAACAAAACAGACTATCATTTGCAAGGCAGTATATAAATTTTGACTGGACCGGTACTATGTTTACTGATGAGATGTCGTTTATTTCATCTCAACATAGAAGACTTATGGCGCAGGGATGCAACTCGTTATAGTGATCAAAATGTTATGGCAAATATGGAATCTGGACGAACTGTATGGAAGTATCGGAAAATTTAATAGGAACAGATATTTTTTGGAATATAGTCTGATCAATGCGGCGGCGCTTGCTTGCAGTTATTGATAATAAGGGAGGTTATACTAAATATTAACTTTATTTTCTCTTTCATCTTAAATATACAATGTTTATAATTGTAAAATAGTAATATATTTACTGTTTCTATTTCATGTATTTAAATTTTTACCCAAAGAAAATAAAATCCCGCGCCGCCGCGTGATAAACAATAGGTAACTTTTAATTTTTATGTTTAGCTTCAATTTTCTTTTCGTATCGAAAACGAATACTTAAGCTATAGTTAAACATTTAAATGTTTAACTATAATAATATTATATTATAACTATAACATTATATATATTTATAATGTGTATATAATATTTATTACATTTGTTGTTATGTAAAACATTGAATTAAAAACTTACCTAATTAAACTTTTTATTGTTGTTTTTTTTTCAAATCATTTGTATAGGTAATATTAACCTCATATATATGTATATTCATTTGATTTTGGTTTAGTTTTGGTATTTATAAACCAAGCAAAACTAAAAAATTACCAAAATTCAATTTCAACTTCCAACACGAATATGGGAGTGCTCGATTGGAACCGAATTCATCGTGGCTCTAGACGGGAACGAGCCGCGAGACCATTATAACTGTGAGTCATTTGACGAAATAAAGAATCAGTCTAGTAGTAATGATAAACAAAACAACAGCAGCTTGACAACCGTCCCATCTTTTATAGAAATATATTGAGCCTTAAGTCTTCTGTTTTAAGGTTGATATTCATTTGTTGTAGTTTATGTCGATGTGTGCGTGAGTTGCGCACACCAATTTAGTCATCAAGCTATACGAGTATATGGACGTTTGCAGCTTAATGGTTTTTGTACAAAAATCCGCGTTGTGGTTTTTAAGTTTATCGCGTTCGTACAGACAGACAGTCACAATGGTTGGACTGCTGTTTTATAATATGTAAAGAGTAAGAGAAAGATATTTAAATATTTCTCAAAAAGCCACATACTATTGGCATTTTGAAACGAAGAAGCTATTGTTTTTTTTTGTATTGTAATAATAATATATTTGACTTTCGTTTTTTTTTCTCTGTAATATTCATTTAAAAAAATAATTATTCATTAATTATATCCATTAAAAAAAATTGTAATCCGAATTGATACCCCACCCTTTTAAATGCGGGTTGAAATCGTTGAGATTTCATTGTGGGCTTTGAGCAAATATAAAATTTCAACTGATGAATATTTATCTCTCGCTCATTGGACCTGATTGACTAATGGAGTGTTTTATGTTGGAATTAATTATTTTTTATCAAGTTTACAAAGTGAATATTTCTAACATGATACCTCACTGACATGATACCTGACATGATACCTCACTTAAAAGTATTTGAACACAGCCCGCAATATCAGGCAATTAAAGCTTTTAATAAGCTACCGGTGGAGTTCAGGCAAAACCTTAAATTATCAGAGTTCAAAAACAAATTAAAGACTTATCTGATAGAACGGAATGAATATGTAATAGAGGATTTCTTTAAGTGACCTAAACAATGTTTTTTCTTTTCTTCTTTTTTTTTTCCTTGACAAGTTATTGTGAGCATCCAAATGTGTGTGTTAAGTTTAAGTATGATGTCCTTTTATTATTAACGATTTATAATTTAATTTTAACTTATTATTATTATTAGATTTTATATGAATATTATATTTCAGACACAATTTGTAAATTGTTATTGAATAAATGATTCTTCTTCTATTCTTCTAACTGGCATTTAATTTTTTCGCGATTTGTGGACAATTTGATCTAATCCATCTCTCCGCCAAATATCATCGAAATCTGTCTATTTATTTGTATATCTACACTTGACAAATTAAGAGATGCTTAATCTATGGCTGATTAACAAGACAATGGGGTTGATATAACACACATGAGTCACAGAGGAATGCAGGATTCGATAAAACTTGTTGAAATAAATATACGGCTGTTATTACCGCGGTGAAACGCCTTTGCATAACGTGTCGTAACTCGATATATTATTTTAACTAGCCTTTGGTCGCGGCTCAACCTGCGTGAAGTTATTTTTCCGGTGCGCGGCACAATAGCGGATGCAATCATATGGGTCTTTGTAATGGTAAACTGATTTAAGTACAAAACTGCGCTTTGCTCAAAACCTACTGGTCGGACTTTTGTACGGTCTTCACTAATAGATTGTAACGGCGTGAATTTCGATCTCGACTGTGGATCAATATTGGCATTGCACGGTTGAATGTCAACGTCACTGTCACTTGACAGGTGTCAAGGGCGGTGTTGATATTCGTACACAGTTTGGAATGCTACAGCGACGACGTCTGTCTGGTAGAAGAAAACTGTACTTAAGAGCTTGCTGAGTCAGTCGCCCAGTGACCACGGGTCTTTGTAACCAGGTCCGAAACGTCTGGGAAATAAAAGAGGTATGTGCCCGTTTAATACCTGTCGTTTAATATTTAAAAGTGAAGGCCTTTGTCCAGCAATGGGACACATAATAAAAATATATTTATTAGATAATTAAACAGTCTGATAAGATCTCAAAAACACGAATGCAGTCCTCAACTTTAAAAGGCATAGATCTCGTGTTAAAAACCTTAATTCGAAACATCTTATTGTCTCATCACACACAGATCAACATAAATAAATATAACAAAGTCGCCTCCCGCATCTGTCTGTTTCTAGGCTTCCTTCTTTTAAAGAACGCAATAGATTTTGATGTGGTTTACATTATCATTACACTACAGCGACGCATGTCGTGTGAGAAATTTCAACTCTGTTGTAGGTGAAATGTAACTTGCAAGATTTGATTACAGACAGGCAAACATCGGCACAGGCGAAACTATATAAAAGCTTGTCAAAATAGAACCCTCCCTTTAGCAATCGAGTAAAGATATAAGTAAACATGTATCAGCCCGAACATGAGTTTCGCGGGACGACGTTGCTGAGACCGTTGGAAAGTGGAACGGTGGACGATGGTCCTATTCAAATGTTGTAGCGATTAAAATAATAATAATTTGTCAGACAAATTAAAAAACCCCCGACTTTCAATATTCATTTCTTTACAACTTTTGAACGGCTGAACAGATTTTCATGAAACATGGCTAAGAACACTCGGGATAAAATTATCTATGACACAAAAAAAAAACTAAACGAAAATCGGTTCATCCGTTTGGGAACTACGATTCCACAGACACGTTAAACTTATAACAACCCCCTTAAAAATATCAATATTTCAAGTATTTTATTGGTAACACTGGTGTCAGATTCCATCCAAGTCGCCTAAAGGCATATGACATGACTTTTAGGACTACTTACATACATCTTGATTTATGTGATACGAGTACCTAGGTTCGAATCCTACTCGTGCCACAGAAGATTGTATAGCAATCAGACTCATGTATAGTAGTTATCATAGACCATTTGCTTCCGGTGAAAGAAAACATCGTGGGGAAACCTGCACACTGGTTGACAGATTGAGTTCACTGGAGTATATGCGACTATTTGCCAATAGACAGTAAAAGTCAGTAGACAGTAAAAGTCACATTTAGGCGACTTGAATAAAATCTGACACCAGTGTTAGCAATTAACACACTTTTGAAAAGAAAGGAAGGAATACTTTGTACAGCCGATCGTATGTCATGCTACCTGATTCATTGCAAACTCTTATTTCTTATTACCACCGCATAGAGGGCCATGCAGAGTAACTTGACATGCGGTCGACTGTACATCAGTTTATGACTTGCACCCGACCCTAGCTACCGTGTGACACAAGCTCAAAATCCCCAACTTGAAGAACACGTCGTCGCCACGGATTTTTCCCGCCACCTCGCTTCTTAGAACATGATAAACCCAATTGGATTATCGCGTGGTATTGAAAGATTGGGATAAAAAATCTGATGAGTTTCAATTATAATTATAAAATACCAATTTTACAAAAATAAAACGGGCCAAGTGCGAATCGGAAAAGGTTCTGTAGGTACCATTATTTTCATTATTATTTATGTTGTTTTATTAACTTTAACTGAAATCTATACATATAATAAAACTGTAAGTAGGCCATTTTGTTAGCGCTAAACGTAAAAACAACTGGATGGAATTTGATGCGCTTTACTCGTTGTATAACGGACTAGATTGGGGATTTTGAGATAAAATATAGCCTATAGCAATCTTGGATAATGTACCTTTCTAATGGTGAAAGAATTTTTGAAATCGGTTCATTAGTTTCGGAGATTACCCGCCTCAAACATTTTACCCACATCATTCTTTTTAATTATAGATGGTCTAACTTAAAATCTTGTATACGTTTCATCACGATATATTTATTATTAATAATAATAACAATATACACATGATTTAAATGCAAGCGAGACTGGGACAGATACGTAGAAAATGACGCGAAAGTGTGGCCTGTACTAATAGCCGGCATTGAGTTGAAACTGATATCCTACTAAGATTATAAATGCGAAAATTTGCGAGGATATATATGTGTACGTGTATGTTTGTTACTTTTTCACGAAAAATCTACTAGAGGGATTGTTATGAAATTTGGTGCACGGGTAGAATACAACCTGAAATTACACAGGCCACTTTTTATCAAGAAATTCCCACGGGAGGGGAGCCCCGATGCGCAGCAACTAAATATTCTGTTAAAATTTCAAGCGTCTACCTTTCTACGTCAACTACCCTATTACTAAGTACCATAAAAACATAATACATTTTTAAAGCTGTCGGATAAAAGAACATTCCAAGATTAATTCTATCAAAATGAAAGCCACAAAAACTCCCCACCTAAGTTTCCCTGAACGCCGGATATCCGGAGCCGAAAGCTAGCCGGATATTACAGAACCGGATATGATCGTTCATGCGTGGCAAGTCCGGTTTTGTCTTTGGTTTTAGACTAGCCACACACTATCGGCGATCTCAGGGATGTTGACGTGAATCAACGTACATTGCTCAGTTTGTATGTACCTATGCTTTTTATTAGCGGAAATAAAACCAGCAGTGTAACGTCAAAACCAGATAGAATATAGTTGGCATTGGTTAGACACTATTTTAATGGAATCCTAGTTGGGCGACAAAAGCGGCAAGGCGATGTGACTTTATGCGTCAGTACTAAGCAATACTAAAAATATAACTTAATAGATGTTGCCCGGGGCTTCGCTCCCGTGGGAATTTTGAAATAAAATATAGCCTATAGCAATCTTGGATAATATGTATTTCTAACGGTGAAAGAATTTCTGTAATCGGTTCGGTAATTTCGGAGATTACCCGCCTCAAACATACAAACTCGCAAAGTCATAAACTCACAAACGATTACCTTTTTATAATATAATAGTATAGATTTATTTTTAATTATTTTTATATCAAAACATCTAGATGTTTACGTGTGATTTCCTACGGGAGTAGTTATTTTTTCGGAATGAATGGTACCCTATGTCCTTCTCCACACTTCACAAATAGTCTGTGAAACACATACATTGTATGCAAAATTTCAAGAACATTGCTTGAGAGCGTGAAGAGGTTACAAACTCACTTTCACAATTATAATATTAGTTAGGAAGTTAGGATATGTTTTAAATTGAAACAGTCGAGTTTTTAGAGTAACGTTCTCAAAGCGTTTGTCACGAAATACGGGCGGCGGCCATATTTTTTACGTTTTCTTTGTTCCACTCACAGAATTGGGTGGGAAAGTTTTATTGTTTTTCGCGCCGAGTGAATCTCCGGTTTTTAAATTTTCCTCCCAACTTTTTTTTTTTCACGTAGGGCGACCTAATCGCTTTGAAATGGGATACGAGAGTATTTGGTCGGCAAATCTTGGTAATGATGTTTTAAAAAACACTCCAATTTTACGAATTCTATGCGTGCGTGTATTTTTAGTATAATTGTAAATGAAAGCCGCTGATTTTTACACGGTCTACCTACACCCTACACCGTGTTAAAATGTAGCACGTGCCACATGAGTTTGTATACAAATCTGTGTAGGATTCGAACCTGGGACCTTTCGATCACAGGCGGAAGGGCTCCACCGCTTTTTAATGAAATAAGGAATAGAAATTGAAATATTAAAAATATATATATATTAAAATATATCCGGAAAAATAACTACTCCCGTAGGAAATCACACGTAAACACCATATATATTATTAAATATTTAAGAATAAGAATTTTTGAAATCGGTTCGGTAGTTTCGGAGATTACCCGCCTCAAACGCTTATCTCTTTATAATAATAGTATAGATTACATAGCATCACAAAATCAAGTTATAATTTCAACATAGGTATGTCAATTTCCAAACTGTTACCTCTTAATCTTGAAGCATCACTAATCATATAACAGATTCCCGTATCGTTACTAAGGATTGAATATCAGATGAAGACTTAGTAGCGTTAGCATAATCATTTGTGTCGAAATAAGTAATCTTGTATCACATTATTAGACAATATACAGAAAGTATAAGTAATTTTTTTTTATTTTTGTTTAACTGACGGACCTACAAAGTATTATTATTACTTTCTTTTTAAATACTATATCTATGTTAGTATTTAAAATTAATTACTATTTTGTACTTTTGTATTAAATATATGATTGATTAGTATACAAATATACGATGTCTATGAGGCTTATACGGCTAAACCGCTGTAATAAAACTTGAAATAAAATTCGCCCCTGCCTGTGTAAAGGTTATTAGTAAAATACATTTATACAAGCATACGAAATGGCTCAATATGAACCTTTGGTAGATCTTCTCTTCTCAGTCGTACACTCCTGGCGGAGTGGTCGTGGTTATGGATCATCCGTTATGCTTGTTGCGGCTTTTGTGATATTTCACCACGTCTCCCTATTCATGGCACTACGTGTACACTCCGTTAGGGTACCCTCCTCCTCCGTCGGTAGATCTAAATTTATGTAAATGTTTAAAAATATTTCTAGAAAAATGTCATCAGTCGCGTCCGCTGCAACAAATACGAAAATGTTCTTACACACAAATGTTCTTTTCAAATAGTTTTGTTATACATGTCACGCATGCTTTTAAACATAATTTAGAAAAATATAATTATTTAATGTTAACATTCAGTGAGAGATTCAAAACAACAAACAACAGCAAGCAACTGACATCTATGCAATGACATTAGCTGACAGATAACACTGCGCACCATTTCCAGAGCTCTACACATTTTACCGATTTGAGATTTTGATTTTCACTTGCACTTTGCACTTTGTTTATAACAAAACCTGTCGAAAAGAAATGCATTATAACTGTTTTGTAACAAAATTTCAAGATAGACTGTTATCAGGCTATTTAAGAATTTTAAATTTGCTAAATAATTTTCACTGTGTTTTAACTAGTCAGCATGGTACGGAACGCACAAGAATTATCGAAATTAGTTTGAATGAATGGTTACTCTGTGACGCGCTGAACACGGTTTTAGTTTACCACGAGATAAAAGATAGATTTTGTAATAGACAAAGTTAATCGCTATTTTAAAGAGTGTTTAACAGATAGGCACTGTTTAGCTAAACATATGTTTAAGTAGTGTTTATAGTATTTTTATAATAACACTATGAATGTTTAAATGTTTACGTTTATAGATAGATACCCCTTGTAACATCCTATAGAGGCGAATTTTCAATGAATTTAGGCAGTTGAAGTTAGCAGGCAGACTAATATGGCGTCCAGTGGACTGTAGTCCGCAGAAATCTTTCAAACATTTTTGTTGACCCTACATTTCCCCTGGAGTTCGCATTTTTACTGTTCAAGGTCACACACTACATTGCGCAATCTCCGGTACTCTCAAAATATGTTCTAGCGTAACTTGGCTCATAACACCACAGGTATAAAAATATAATAGATATGACATGGTGTCAGTATAAAGACCGCTATTTAAACCACGAACGTTGAATCCTAAAATAAGAATATAACAATCCCACTAATAACGTAAAGGTGAAAGTTTGTGTTTGTTACTTCTTCACGCTCGAACGGCGATTAATAGAATTTACATATTGTAATCACGGCCAAAAAACTTAGTACGGGCAGCTTTTGCTTAGTGCGGCAGCAGTGAGAAGGATCAGACAGTGTACGAACATAAATACGGCTAGACTTGTGTATTTCAGCTACTTTCATAGCATTATGTCCTACGGACTATTAGTTTGGGGTAATGCAGCTGAGATAGGAAAAAATTTTGTATTACAGAAAAGAGCTATTCGTTTTATTTATGGATTAAAACCTTGAGATTCTCTTCAAGAACTCTTCAAATCAATTAACATCCTCACTGTTGTATCTCAGTATATCTTTGATATGCTTATTTTTGTCAAATCAAATTTACATTTATATAAAAAATTAAACGAAGTAAATAGTGTAAACACTAGAAATAAGCACAAACTTTGTATGAACAGATTCAGGCTTAAAAAGGTTCGGCGGTCTTTCGTGTGTCAAAGTGTAAAATTATTCAATAAACTGCCTGCAGAGGCTATTAATCTGCCAATGAAAATTTATAAAACTTATGTTAAGAAAAATTTTATGGATAAAGCGTATTACACAATTAACGCCTATTTGACTGATAAAAACGCATGGATAACTTTGCCACTCCACACATGATCTCCTAATTTTTATTTTACTGTTTTTTATTATTTTATTCATAATTTTTATTATTATTATTAGAAAAAAAAACATTGTAAGAAACAATAATGGTAAGCCGGCATGATAGGGACCAACACTGTTCTTGTAGTATGTAGCCTGTGAGAAATAACTATAAATATAAAAATTGACGAGAAAAAGTGCCTGTGAAGGTCTAATTTCTGAATAAATGATTTGAATTTAAATTTGAATGCTTTTTTATCCCGAAAATACGCGATTTCTAAGCTAATAAAAACGTAAAACAACGCGAGCTGAGGTAGTCAACACGCCTGATAAATTATATGCAACAAATCAGTCTATACAGTTTGTGCACATAAACGCGTATAAATGTGTATGAGATAAGACCATAAGACCCTAGGTTGACGTCATAATCGCAGTGCGTTCGAAAACGTATAAGACAGCTTGCACCGGTTACGCGACTTACTCTTGACCCTAATACAACCATATCTAGAAAAACTAACGCTTTCATGACATGGCTTACTGACTTTGCTGAAAATAAATTGCAAGATGATAAAAATATATGTTAGCTTTCATAGTTCTTGGATGCGAGTTTGTATAGGAACTTATGACAAAGCCGTGATCATAAGTTACTAGCTTTTGCCCGCGGCTTCACCCGCGTTAATTTTCCGGGATGAAAGTTACCCTATTTCCTTCTCCACACTTCAAACTACATGTATGAAAAAATTCAAGGATATTGGTTGAGTAGATAGAGCGTGAAGAGGTAACAAACTTTGGCATTAATAATAATAGGATTAGAGTTTTTGAGTAAAATAATTTTAATGCCGGCTCTCTCACTTTCATCGAATTTTATACTTTGGCGGATTCGTTATACATTGCTGGTTTTTCATTGCAGCAAATAAAAACACTCATACTAACTACGCAATGTAAACGCATTCGCGTCGGCATGTGTCTAAGTTCGGCGACAGCGTGGAGCTGGCGTGAGAATTCTACTTAAACATAGATATAAATGAACGTGACATAAGTATGTCAAATTTAGTTTTTTAGTGCGGATACAGTTGAAAAGCTAAGGAATTATATAGGCTACTTTGGACTATCTCTAATAGGCCGTACGAGGCGTCGCGGGCAACAGCTAGTATGAACACAAATTCATTAAAGTCACACAAAACTACACACAATCGTCGTAATTTGTTCCCATGGCTGTCTGAACTAATGACAAAACTTTACTTGACAACCGTAATGATCCCGCGGGACGAACCGAAACTAATGTTCCCATGTTTTTAGTTTTGTTAGATGTATCTATACTTACTATACGATCTCGAAGGAAATCTTTCTCTCTCTTTCTCCTTTTTAATGTATTATTTAATCCTAATTACACTTTCTACTTGCGTTAACGCTTTTCCTTCTTATATCCCTCTGAAGTCCAGTAGTTTGTAGCTTGTGAGAAATAACTATAAATATAAAAATTGACGAGAAAAAGTGCCTGGAAGGTCTAATTTTTGAATAAATTATTTGAATTAGATTTTGAAGCCCCTTGTAGATCTCGCCGTGGACTCCTTTTGAAATTGCTTCTTCATAATTCTATATTCTCATTCCTTTCATTCCTTTTCAGTTGAAGCAGTCAAGTTATGGAATCTACTTCCAATTAGCATACAGGAGTCAAATACAATTTCGGCCTTTAAGAAAAGGGTTAAGGGACATCTTTCTGTATATATATATATATATATATTATTTGTATTTACTATTATAGTTTTTTATATTTACTTATATTATATGTTATTATATTATATTATGCATATCGATTATATCTATATATCGATTATAGATATCGATTTTGGTAATTTTGTTTCCCATATCTCAATGATTTTTAAACAAATCAAGTGAAAATCATCAATAACCTCTTTAAGTATGTATCTTTAAATAACCCCCAATAGTTAATTAACAAAATTACTTGTAATTACAATTACCAAACTTACAATCCTGTCGAAGCTCCGGAAGCTCTAATCTAAGTTCATTAAACATTGTCTTGAGCTTATAAGCAAGGTTAAGCGTTAATTTTGATTAAATTTTCTTAGATTTGCTTTGTTAAGTATATTTTCTACTTAAATCGTAAATTTTTAACTAAGTAATCAAAATTGGTAGGTATATCAAAATCTGTATAAAATTTAATTACCACACATTTAGTATTCTTGCAGTTAGTATTCTTCAAGGGTAAATTCCTGGATTTAAAGTTTATTAGGTTTTTTATGAAAATGTAATCTTGACAGTAACGTAGCAATTATGTGCTTCAACTGAAATGGTCATAACTTAACGATACAACACATTTCTTGGCTTTATTAACCCTGCGAGAGTGTGGTAAGAAAATGTAACAAGAACTATGTCGCAGGGCATGACATACCCGTTAGCAAAATTGTCCAGCTACTCAAAGGGACAACACGGTTGAAGGTCACACACAAAAAATATGCGCAAATTAACATGGTGGGTATGGCATAGCCTGCCACTCTCGCCGGGTTAATTGAGTGGTTTGGCATTACCTGCTCCATTTCACACACAATCAAATCAACCAGTGTGTTGTGTGATGTTTTATCACGATGTTGTTCCTTCACCGGAAGCAGGTAGTGGTCTATAAAAACTATTATACATGAGTAAGATCGGTATACAAACTCATGTGGCAAAAGTAGGATTCGAACCTGGGACCTTTCGATCCACAAGCCTTCTTAACCGTGGATACACCAAAACCAAAACTGACAATTTATGCGGCACGGGTAATGAAACTTGGTACACGGGTAGAATATAACCGGGAATAACACACAGGGTACTTTTTATCCCGAAATTCCCACGGGAGCAAAGCTACGGGGCGCAGCTAGTATTTTAACAAGTAGTGTGTATATCTGTGATAGTAAATCCAGTGATAAAGTGAGTGCCTATCGCCTAAACTTAAGTGTTTATATTCAATATCCTCAAGTTTTAGTAGCCTACGGTGTTTAGATAATCTATGAGACTCCGTGTAAGAAACTTTACACATAAATTACACTAGTGTCTTGAACCGTGTAACTGGCGTAGAATTATTTTATAGGTATGTATAGATAACCTAGCTTTTGCCCGCAGCTGCGCCCACGTGGGTTTCCCACAGAAACAGTTCTTTTTTCTAACTAATGTTAATACTAACGGCAGTTTATAAATGCGAAAGTAAGTTTGTTTGTTACCTCTTCATACTATTTCCACTCAACCAATCTTCTTGAAATTTTTCATACATATAGTTTGAAGTATGGAGAAGGACATAATGGTACCTTTCATCCCGGAAAAATAAGATGAAACTTTATTGTACTCTGAACAGAACTGTATACAAAATTTTAAGAAGATTGGTTGAGTAGATAGATCGTGAAGTAGTAACAAACAAACAATCTTAGAATAGAGGTTTGTTATTAGACTTAGTAAGAAAATACATTATATTTTTTGGGTTGGGTGACGTGTGCTCCCGCCCTAAAACAGGACCATACTCCTTAGATGTCCTACGATGCGACTAATGTCGGATAGCATTGATAGCTGATAGGCAACAACATTCCCAAGGAGGGAAAGACAGGTGACGTCAGACATTTCAAAATCACAACTGAATATTATTCTTTCAGTTTCTTTTTACTCTGGCTGAAGGCATAGCGACGTCACAGCCGCTGTTTTGTAAATTGCGCATTTACTTGAAAAAATCTTCACACATTTTATTATATAGCTAGCATATTTGTCTAAAAACATGTCACATTCAGTCTCTAAAGAAACAAGGTCCAAAATACCAAGCGGGACATTTTTAGATGTCACACGTCACGTCTAAAAACGGAATTCTCCAAAGGTGTTTAATTCGACTGGCATAAGATTTAAAATAGCGGTTGACATCATTTTGGACGTGCCGGAACTGATAAAGTAGGCACATAAATTCAGTCCTGTCTCTGCGATAAGCCGCTTCGCTTGCAAAGTACTTTATAATGAATCTAATATGTATGTCCCATTCCTGGCAGTTTAGAGTACGATAGTTGCTTACTTACTATACTACACAGTATTCACCTACATCCAACTAATATTATAAATGCGAAAATTTGTGAGGATGTATGTGAGTAATGTTTGTTACTTTTTCTAATAAAAAAATTAGGCACTTTCACGCGAAATTTACTGTACGGATTGTTATTAAATTTAGGTTAGGTTTAAAGATTCTCATAAAGACATATTCATCACTTACATGAGAACACCAAATACAAGCAATGTTATAAATGTTAACACACTGGCGCCACCTAGTGACTTTAGTTTGCACAGACTACAAGGAGAAAATAAATATCGATTATCTATAGTAATACTTTAAGATAAACCTACGGATGTTACTACAATTGGTTAATTATTTGAGTCCTAGATGGCGCCAGCTATTCTTAAGTTCATATATAAGCTAATTGTGCCTATAATTGCCTCCCTTCGTCTCAGTTTGTATCGCAATATAGTACAACAAAAGTATTCATGAGTTTTTATTACGCCATCTAAATCCTGCTGGTCATGAAGCTAACAACACAACAGACAAGTTTAGTAAATAGAAATTATATATTTAGCTAATTGTTTCTCGAATACATCGAACGAGTTAACATTCTTGATATCAGACGCGCACCTTCGGCCGGCCTTAGCATTTTGTCCGTGTCTTAGGCAAAATTTATTAGAATACAACTAGGAATAAAATATAGGGTACTTTTCACCCCGAAATTACCACGGGAGCGAAGCCCCGGGGCGCAGCTAGTAAATAGATAAATTAACTCTGTTTTCACCATTTCCATAATAATCACAAGTTATTACTACATCAATATACATGGTTACTGGTATCAAACGCAAAACCTCCTAAAGACTACTTGGGTACATCAAAACAAGAATATTTTATTCTACGACTTTTCGTAGTTTTTTTTTTTTCATATATAAAGAAATCTACATTGCGATTCTACACATCTTAACTCTATGTAATAGCCAAGCGACACGAGACAGTGCAGTAGCGTTATGTAGCGGAATCGAACATAGAGTTTTATATAAACGACATTAAAACAAAAATAGTATTTTTTTTTCTTATTTATTATGTTTAGACCGGTAATCATATTTCTTTTATCTATGCCAGTAACCCTGCGTATAAATGTTATAAACTATAAGTATTTTATCTCGTACGCGCGTTTTTTGGTTTTATGCGCAGTGGAGATGGCGTGAGCGGCTGGTTTTAACTGATAATTACAACGAAATCGAAGTGGAAATTATCTTCGATCGATCAAATGTCGAAAATTAAGGGTTCTCTCCGACTCGAATCGGAGTGTGGAACCCTCAGAATAACGCTGTTCACCGTAATCACGTTTTGCCAAAAAATGATATTTTTTATATCTCAAAATGCTTTTTTAATATCTTTTAGTTGTATAATATAAGAAGTATTATAGTTAGACTGTTCAATAAAATATATAGTCTTAAATACTTAAGATTTATAAAGATGTTCTTACTTAACCTAACCTGATTGTGTAAATAAATAAATAAATATATTAGGACCAATTACACAGATTGAGCTAGTCCCCAAGTAAGTTCGTGACTTGTGTTATGGGATACTAACTCAACGATACTATATTTTATAACATATACATACATAGATAAACATCCAAGACCCGGGTCAATCAGAAAAAGATCATTTTCCACATGACCCGACCGGGGATCGAACCCGGGACCTCTCGGTTCAGAGGCAAGCACTTTACCACTGCGCCACCGAGGTAAAGAAGAACTGAATTTACATTACACCGCCACCGATTACCGATTATCGCGAAATAAAGTATATTAAATTAAATCTCGTTAGTATATTAAATTAAAACTTAATATTAAATCTCGTAACTCTGTTAGAACTTTCGTTTCACCTAACAAATAATGAACTACCTACAATACTAACATAATTAAGGCGTAGGGAATGATATGGCACATTAATAACGCCCTATGATTGATTGTCGAAATATCGTGATTCGTTACCCGACGTCCTAGTTAGGTAACTGACCGCTGCACAACGCGATGCTACGCTGTGCATGCAATGAGTACGGAAACATCATCCATAAATAAATATATTAGGACAAATCACACAGATTGAACTAGCCCCAAAGTAAGTTCGAGACTTGTGTTATGGGATACTAACTCAACGATACTAAATTTTATAACAAATACATATATAGATAAACATCCAAGACCCGGGCCAATTAAAGATTATTTTCCATCATGACCCGACCGGGGATCGAACCCAGGACCTCTCGGTTCAGAAGCAAGCAATTTACCACAGCGCCACCGAGGTCGTCAAACCATCAACCGTTAATCCATATTTCCATACGAATCCGAAAGTCTGTCTTTTCCTGAATCACCATTTGTCGCGCTTTCACCCTTGGACGATTTTAATAAAATTTGGAATAGATATAGTTAACGACCTGGGATCAAACATAAGTCTCTAGCTTGTAGTTAGTAAGTCATAAGCAAATGCAGCCAGATAAGAGACGGTTTACGAGCAAAAACGATTTAGCCAATGCCAGACGCAAACCCACAATTTTGTTGGATTTATACAAAAAAAAATGGTTATTACCTCCATTTTCCCGGCCGTAAATCTATCTCAAAACAGAATGCATGCAAATTGTTTTACGCTCAGTATTTTCTCAGTGCCTTCCTAAACTGTCCGACCCAAACCCATTGAATATTTGGGTTTATAATTACAATACAATAAACACATCTTCATACCAAATCTTTGTTTGTTTTAATAACGCATCGTCGCGTTGCCTTGCTGCCTTTTTCACTCATCTAGGACACAAGGATTGTGTCCAGTGAGATATTACGTCTGAGATGGATGGACACGTTATAAATGAATGTACGAATGAATGAAATGATGAATTACATTAATTACAGTTTAGTTTACACATTATTAGGTATTATAATTCTCTGTTCGATAAGTCTCGCCTTGGACTGATCCATATCATCCACTAAACCTAAATTTGTGGCCACCAAAAACTGTGTAGGAAATTGGGTCTACATAGAATAATATTTAACTATCTTTTGCCCGCACCTTCGTCCGTGTGTATACGTCAGTGAAAGCGATACATGATTTTCATACAAACTACTGGCATTGCGGAACGACCACTGCTGAGAAGAAATGCCGAAAGAAACTCATTTGAACAGTGTTGGTCCCTATCATGCCAGAAGGGCTTGCCATTATTGTTTCTTACAATTCTTTTTTATTTTCTAATAATATATCAAAGTACATAATGTACATAGTCAAAAAGTATATCAAAACAGGTTATGATTGTGATCCGAGTTCTGATAATATATAAGGATTCTAACCCAATCAATTTACAATCATAGGTATACCTATACAAGGTTATTGGTATCTAACGCATAACCTTCCAAAAGCGCATAAGGTACATAGAGACGAAAAAAAAGATTTTTTTTATATGAAAAAAAAAATTACGAATCTCGAAAAGTCGTAGTATAAAAGTTGCTTGTTTTGATGTACCCAAGTAGTCTTTAGGAGGTTTTGCGTTTGATACCCGTAATCCTGTATCGATAAGGCCCTGGGGACTAATGTAGGGTCGAGGGATGTCTGAAAATAGTAGTGATAAAACTGTTAATATAAGTTTTTTCCATAAAGGCGAAGGTTTTGCAATTCACTTCTCAAATTCGAAGTGAGACGCAGCGAACCAATCACATCGCGTTGTGGTTGACGTTGCGTCACAAGAACGCGCTGTGATTGGTTAGCTGGGTCTCACTGCGAATCGACTCGATGGTAATAGTAAAGTCGAACTACGCATAAACAGGAAGAAGTTACGTGAAAACCGTCAGTATTAGTAAAATGTCAATCTTGTTTATCTATTAGATATCTTAGATTGCAAATGTTTTGATCCGAAATAACTTGGTATAATATATCCGATAAACTCCCGCCAAAGGAGTAGTTAGCAATGCGAGAGCATCAATATTGAATGTGATATTGGAATCATCGATTCGGTGAAATCTATGGCGAAAACAAGGCTCGCATGCAAACTGGCAAAGCGGCCCCTGGACTCCGACGCTCAATGGCTGGGATGGAACAGGGTGAACGATCAGATGAAATAGTTTTTTAACTAGATTGGAAATCAAGGCGATAGGTCGCGGACTTACTTTGCTCCGAATAAGTATTATAATCGTCTATCAGTAATGTATTTGTCAAAAATATACTAGATGTTGCTCGGGGCTTCTATCCCGTGGGACCTTTGAGACAAAATATAGTCTATAGCAATCTTGGATAATGTACCTAATGTCTAATGGTGAAAGAATTTTTGAAATCAGTTCGGTAGTTTCGGAGATTACCCGCCTCAAACATACAAAAATCACAAACGCTAACCTCTTTATAATAATAGTACCTATAGGTAAATGATCTATTTAAAAAGTACATTTGTGCCTAAAATGTATTTTTAATCGATAATTTATTGGTATCAGACTAGCTGTTTACGACTTTTCCTGTTGTGAGAAGAAGCTTATGTTTGCAGTTATAATATTTGTAAATTATATGAAAGTCACATGTATACTTCCCCTTCTTCAAATTCGTATTCCTCATGGCGGAGGATCGTGGTTATTACGTGGAATTAACACACACAACAACTTTCTTGACATTATTAATGGAGTGGTTGCCATTGCCTTCTCCATTTCACACACAAGTTAATAATAATCAACCAATGTGCAGGTTTTTTCACGATGTTTTCCTTCACCGGAAGCAAGTGGTGGACGATGAAAACTACTATACATGAGTCAGATTGGTATTACAAACTCATGTGGCACGAGTAGGATTCGAACCTGGGACCTTTTGATCCACAGGCGGGCGTCTTAACCATTACGCCACTGCCGCTTCAATGGTACCTTTTAAAACTACCGTCACTTTTTTAGAAATGCCCAAAAAAGGGAGTGACATGTTTAAACTAAACAACAAAATACACAAATGCAATGTATATAAAATATACAATATGTAAATTAGGTCATGATCCAAATTGAAATCATGTTAATTTCCGATACAAAGAGATATCAAGCCATCGATTGTTTCACGGGTCATGAGTCGGAAGGAAATCGAACTCATATAACTATTTTGTATAGAATAACTTCTCAACAGTACCTTTTGTGTGATAGTTTGATCAAGTTTGACACACTTTTGTTACTAGGCGTGTGCCACTTTGGCACCGAAAATATAGAATATAAAAATAGGCACTAGATGTAAAAACACATTTTTTTTTGTAAGAATGAGAATCCTAAGATTGTTATAATATTTTCTCTCTGCATTACCAGTGCTTAGAATCAAAACAACAAATCAATCATGTATCAATCTTTACAGACTGACTGTAATATTTTTTATTTATATTAAATAAAAATTAAAGCTGACACAGGCACTGCGTCGCATCCCCCCGACGGGTTCCCATCTTGTCGCGATGGTGGGGCTTAGTAACCGGGGGGGCTGGTCTGACACAACCAGCCACCCCGGTGAACCAAGAGGAACCCAAGGCCCAGAGACTTTGGTGAGTGCTCTGGGCACGGTGGACGGTCCCCTCGGTAATACTGCCATTGGCTGGTGACCCGCCACCAGCCTTTGGATGTGGAAACCAGAACCGGATATGTCTCTCGACGATCCCCTGTCCTCTGCGGCCGAAGGGTGGCTGCCTATATATGTAGGTGTCACCTGCCTATCACCTCTTGCGCCCGTACAGGGGCAGACTTGGGTGCTCTGTGGCACTGGCCCTGTGTAGGTAAGTACGTCACTTATTAACGTCAAAAAAGTAACTAATCGTATCGCCGACTTCCAAGCGCAAGTGAAGAAGACGCGTCGCAGTAAACTTCACCGCAGCTCCATGTGGTTCTAAGGTCAACTCTATACATTTAACCTCTAAGACACTTTCGATCCAATTAGACGTGTATCAAACGAGTTCGTGTTTACGGGCGTTCGATCTTTGATGTCCACGGATAATCAGCTAATTGGGAATTTCCCGGAAATTTTCTCGGAATTTATACGGAATGTCCCGGCTAATACACATCTAAGCAGTGTTAATATTTGACGGTTTATCTGTCCCATGCAAATTCGGTAATTTCTTACTTATTTTGCTCATTCTTTTATTTACATGTCACTAGATGTTGCCCGGGGCTTCGCTCCCGTGGGAATTTTGAGATAAAATATAGTCTCTGGCAATCTTGGATAATGTACCTTTCAAATGGTGATATATTTTTTTAAATTGGTTCGGTAGTTTTGGAGATTACCCGCCTCAAACATACAAGCCCACAAAGTCACAAACGCTTACCTCTTTATAATAATAGTATAGATGTTACTTTTAGAAATAACTCGCTCGAATTTTGCGATTTGCCACAATCTTGTATTCGACATGTTTATCGAATGTGTTACACATTGCAAAACATGGTTACTTCAACTTTCCGAAGTCACCCGCTCCCGTAATAATGAAAAAGTATATTTTATAACATGTAATGCTTTCACAGTTAGACCGCTGGGCAAATTTTAATGAATTTTGGCATAGTAATAGTATGTACCCGAGGTCAAACATAAGCTCCGGGCAACAGCAACAATATAATAATCTTACACACACACAGTCAGGTACAAATTGCTATAAAACATGAGCGAAGTCATAACAAATTCTATCTTCAAGTCGTTGCGTACCACGCAGTAATCAAGGTCTTCATATTTCAAGCTACTATAAGACCCTCGAACACTATTAAACTTTAAGATAATTACGCCTTAGAGGGGAGTACTACCACTATTATACGTTATGTGACCTATCTGGATAATTAACATAGTCAAGGCATCGGTGAAGTTTGTTTCGCCGCTTCTTTTTTCTATCCTTAGTTTTATTGACGACCTCGGTGGCGCAGTGGTAAGATTCTTGCCACTGAACCGAGGGGTCCCGGGTTCGATCCCCGGTCGGGTCATGATGGAAAATGATCTTTTTCTGATTGGCCCGGGTCTTGGATGTTTATCTATATATGTATTTATTATAAAATATAGTATCGTTGAGTTAGTATCCCATAACACAAGTCTCGAACTTACTTTGGGGCTAGCTCAATCTGTGTCATTTGTCCTAATATATTTATTTATTTATTATAATTAAGTAATGTCAAAATTTAATTTAATCTTGGGCCCAATCACAGATGAGACTAGCTGGGCCTAAGTAATTACCCTTTCTTTAATGATTTTAGTAGCCTGACATATGAAGTAGATACACTGTACTTATACAAAAATATTCCGCGCTCATTTCATCAACCGACCGGTTGTTTATCACCCGAGATACAGAACTATGTCTAGTAGGGGATGACCTCCCGGAAGGAAGATGGACCAGCCGCCCTTTATTGTACTTCTTTTACTGTGTACCTAATGTATTAACATACTTTGACATATACCATTGCTATTCTTTATTTGTGACATTATTATTCTTCTTTCTGCCTTTATGAATTCCGCTGTAAACTTACCATGCCCTTCCTATGAGTACTAATCCCACTAATATTATAAACTAGCTGCGCCCGGGGCTTCGCTCCCGTGTGAATTTCGGGATAAATAGTAACCTATGTGTTGTTTTAGGTTATATTCTACCCGTGTACCAAAATTCATATATAGATTTCAAGAATTGACGAATCAATACTAAAATTAATTATTGATTTATATTGCCAATGCCCAATTAATCGGCTGCGCTACAACTAAAAGAAGCGACTGAATTTTTTTTCGAAATCGATGCTTTTAGGTATTTTGTACCTGTAACAGACGTTGCCTCATTTACTGAATCTTTATAAACCCTTTAGTTTTAGAGATAAAAAATACATTAAATCGATAAGATACAAAAAACTCAACAAAATCAATAAAAATGAGAATCGTATTTTTGAACAGGCTCAGAATTTTTGTGCATTTGTTTTAATATATTTATTGTACAAAGAACACGTAAATTACTAACAACGGAGGACTTACACGAAGAAGGAATCTCTTTCAGTCAACCAGCGCTAGTTTGAGAGAGAGAGCATTAGCATTTGTTACACATTATCCTTGCTTTATTTTTAATCCCGGCAAAAGTCTACACAACCTTGATACAATAATTCTGTGATGTGTCTCCATAGATACTGTCCACTGTCCAGTACATCAGGTCAAGATTTACGAGCAGTCCAGGAAGTAACATACTGTGATAAAGTCTTGACATAAATCTAAAATGGCCGCCGTGCGCCATGACAGTTCGGTTCTTGTTGCACATCGAGAACAATACATAATTACAGACATCGTATGGATACCATACTAAACCATTCTAATACATAAAGAGAAAAAGATTAGTATTTATTTTTGTTTGTATTGAATAAACTCAAAAACTACCTATATTGATGAAATTTGGAACAGAGATAGACGAAATGGAAACATAAAGCGAAACTTATAGCGAAACCAGCACGGGCTGATTGTAGTAAATATTTAGTTCTAGCAACCCACCCGACTTCTCTCGGGTAAAAACATATTACATAGGTAAACCTATCTTAGGAATCACACTATCTATTGATGAAAACCACATGAAAATCCGTGTAGTAGTTTCGAGTGCAGACAGACGCGACCGAGGACGTCGTTTTATAATATGTATGTAAGAATTATAATCATAATATAATCCATATTAATATTTTATAATGTCTGTCACGCTTTCTATAAAATTTTTGTTAATACATTGCTATATTTGTTTTTATCCAAATGTTCTAAATATACAAAGGAACATCTAAAGAAAACCTAGTCTATTTCAAACCTAACACCCTACTTGCAGTATTCAAATGTACCCTTTCAAGCTAAGATGTTAATTTCACTCATACATATTCCACTATCTGCACAGTAGGCGTTTCGGTGTGTTTTTTGCTCGTCGGCGGTTGTTTTTGCCCTCTGTGCAGTATCATATTCCTGTAAATTCCATATTATTCTTAGAAAATTTACTTATAAATGTTAAACACCAATTAACTCGTGTCATCATATCGAGTGTGTTAACATTAACATTGGGGTCAGATTTTATTCGAGTCGCGTAAAGGCATCTGTCGTGACTTTCACGACTATTTACCGCCATCTAGTGCCAGGTAGTCGCATACACACTAGTGAACTAAACCGTCCACCAGTGTACAGATTTCCTCACGATGTTTACCTTCACTGGAGGCAAGTGATGGTCTATGAAAACTACTATATATAAATCAGATTGGTATACAAACACATCTAACACGAGTAGGATACGAACCTGAGACCTTTAGATACACAGGCGGGCGTCTTAACCATTACACCACCGCTTCAACCTCATGTAATAACACCGCCCGCGTGGATTTCCCCGGGAACAGTTATTTTTCTGGGATTAAAGGTACCCTATGACCTTCTCCGTACTTCAAACTACATGTAGCGTAGTTATGCAAAATTTCAAGATTATTGGTTGAGTACATAGATAAAAGTAATATATGTTAAGTAAATAAATTGTGAAGAGGTAACAAACTTACTTTCCCTTTTATAATATAAGTTGAGATTGTGCCTGTTTATGCACCCAAAACAATGACGAAATCTCCAGGAATTTCGATTTATTTTAAAGAGATCTTGGCAAATAATTAATTACATAATAACAATCAAAATTTTCCTTTTTCGTTGGTATCACAGTCACATAGCATTTTAATTGAAAAATTTGCATTATTTTCGCCACTGTGCTGAATATCATTATAATTCGTAAGTATTGAAATGAAAATTGCCGGAATTATTACATATATTAATTTGTGATGTTAAGTTTGAAAAACAAATGTAATTTTGTACACATTACACATTTTATAAATGTAAATGTACTTTTGAAATGAAAACCATAATTAAATCAGACTGTAGTCTGCTATCATTATTTTTATCTGGTTTAGAATGTGGATGACATTTTAACCTTCTGGGGTACAAAACCTTAAAAATGTTTAATATGTTCTGTTTTCTGTGATGAAATGGCACTCCCACAAATTCGTGACCAATCTAGCTTCAACCGTGGCGACGGAAAAATCTTTGAAAATATCAGGCTACATTAACATTAAATGAAAACGGGTTCATGCTAAGCCCCGTTAATATATAATCGAGATACTTTTCCATATCAATGATATTAATTTCAGCGTAAAAACTCCGGTCGTAGGAATAAATCCCTTGGAAGAATATAATGAAACAGTCCGCTCTAATCTCACGCTTGTGTTGGGCAGATAATGATGTTGCTCACTGCATGTACCGCAAGTTAATAGAGACTAGCAAATAGGTTCTATTTAATGTTGTCTCACATTTGTGCGCGTCTTTACCTAACTAAATTACACGTGGAAATCTTCTACGGCGTTATTGATAAATCATGAGTTTACGTGTATCACAAATGACTTAAATGAAGATAAAAAATGTATACCATTCAGATTTTTTCATTTTTCCAGGTTTTTCATTGATATTTTAATGATTTTTTTACGGAATCACATAGATTGAGCTAGCCCCAAAGTTAGTTCGAGACTTGTGTTATGGGATACTAACTCAATGATACTATATTCTATAACGTATACATACCTATACAGATAAACATCCAAGACTCAGGTCAATCTGAAAAAGATCATTTTCCATGTTGACCTGACCGGGGATTGAAACCGGGACCTCCAGTGTAGCAGTCCGGCATAATGACCATTAGGCCACGGAGGTCGTCAAATAGATGCATCAGACAAACACAGTTCCATATAATTGATATAATTGATGAACACAAAAGATAATAAAATAATTGTAATTTCTCAATTACACAATTCGTTCACGAGTTGACGCAACGGTCAGCCATCGCGTAGCTCAACCATAATAGAGGAAACCTCACGACCCGCCCCACGATTTTGGCCTCACGACCAGATTGACCATTTTAGTGAGCATGATATGCTCGATGACGTTTTAGTAAAGATATAATTTCTCATGACTTGGAGCACACAATTCTGCTGAGCCGTTTGCCAGACCCTCTCGGTAATGCCATTTTGTTGATTATGACCTTTTCTGGTTTTGTCCTAAATGGCGGCGATAGCAGTTCGTCAAAAATGGTAGTTATGGACAATGTGATGAAATTGACCTTACGTTTTAAAGGTTTGGCCACGAGATATGAGTATCTCAAGCGATTTTAATGTAACAAACTTTAAATGTTTTGCTGAGTTGCGTGATCATACGTATGTATGATCACAATTTTTCTTTTGTCTTTTTCTTTTTGTTGTTAAAATAATAAAAAAAATTTGGCTGTCTATTATTATTTTTAAGTGTCGACAGACGAAATATTTTTACTATTTTATTATATGTATATACTAGATTAGTCACTATCGTATCTCAATAGAAATTCTTGTTTCATGTCCATAATAGAAAATTAATTATATTGTAAAGCAATATTGGCTCAGAGAGTTAGCAGAACAGTAACTCAGTTGTATTAATGCATTATCAATATTTTCAAAATTGCTTCTCTAGGGGAATGATGTAGGGATGAAAATTTATATCTTCTTCTTCATAGTCGTATTCCTCATGGTTGAGAGACGTGGTCATTACGTGGAATGAAACACACACAACTTTCACGGCATTATTAATGGAGTGGTTTGCCATTGCCTTCTCCATTTCACACACAAGTTAATAATCAACCACTATGCAGGTTTCCTCACGATGTTTCCCTTCACCGGAAGCAAGTGGCGGTGACGACGAAAACTACTATGAGTTAGATTGGTATACAAACTCATGTGGCACGAGTAGGATTCGAATCTGGGACCTTTCGATCCACAGGCGGGCGTCACCATTACACCACCACCGCTTCCTATAAAATTTAATAAAAAATATATATATATAAATCTTCATTATTTTTTAAGAGAGACCCATAAAATATTGTTTGTGCTGTGTTCAATATTTACGTTTATGAAAATAATAATAGGATAGGCGGGCGCGGGTTCAATTCCCGCTCGATTCCACATTTTTTTTCATATCATTATTATTTTCAAAAACAAGTTAAAAAGCATGTGTGACGTGTATAACAAATCAATTTATATTTGTAGTTAATAAAAAACACTGGATGTAACACGTCATGGAAAATGGGACGGCATGCAGAAAACGGGAGTGGGAGTCGGAGCCGGGAATCGGGGCGAGAGACATTGCGAAAAACGTGATGGCATAATATGTATGAGTCGTTACAGGATACCTGCATGGCAGGAAGCAGGATTGGACAAGTTGCGGGAAGAGACACGTAGCGGGAAACAGGAAATTGAATTAAAGATGAGAAAAAATACGAATTTGAATCATATATGTTTACCAGTCTTACAGAACACGCGATCAAAAAAAAATACTGAGATTTTGCTATGAAATCCTCGCGGGCGAAGCCGCGGGCGAAAGCTAGTTATTTCATAAAATATGGAGTCTGAATAAATGTTCGATTTTGATTCCAACTGAAGTCCCGAGCAATCGGTACCTCTATTTGCATGACATGAATCGATTTACATAATTTAGGAATGAGGATAGCAATCCCGGATACCGGAACGAAGCAAGTCAGTAATTCCTGTTTCGTGTTGTGATTAGTAAGGCCAGTCGCGTAGATAGGTATGCATATGCCCTGATGCAAACAAAGTCAGGGGCCCACCTCAATTGAATTAGCAATTAAGCAATTAATTAAGTCATAAGTTAGTAACCAAAGCCATCTTTATTTCAAGGGCCTATGGCATCTGATGACTAACCTCGACCACGAGGGCAGGCTCACTGCTCCGTTGCACTACGTTGCGTTGACATAGAGCATTGCGACTCCGTCGTTTTACATCTGTTTGACATTGACGTAGATTGACACACGCAGTTGCGCCATACAATTACCGTAGAATTGAGTTGAACCGGTGATGAACGCGATATGCGTTGACAAAAATGTTTTTTACAAACAGACAGCAAGCATTTATTACCGTCCTGTTGATTTCAACGCGTGATAATAAAATCATGATCGTTAAGTTGAGAAGTCGTCGGGAGACGATGCTGGGCGCACCAATATCTCTTGCTTTGCATATTATTCTCAATGCCTCTATTCGGCGAATGCCACTAATTACGACCAATAAGACGTCACCAAAACAACGCTAATTGTGACGTCATAGAGATCCTGCAGCGTGCAGGTGATGGAACACGCAGGACAAGAAAGTATGTGTCCCAAGGTTTGGGGGGATTTCTGAATTTCCATGCGGTTTACACCAATAGATAGTGCGATTCCTGAGGAAGGTTTAGGTGTATAATTTACTATATTTTTACGCGAGGCGAGACGTGCCGCTTGTATGTCTATAAGGGCTCCCCGTGCTTGAGAGACCCGGAGCTCGGTACCGACTAGCCCCCCGTAGCTACGCTACTGAGTACCTCCCGGAAAATTGGCTGACTGCTGAGTCGGTAACCCGTAATTGTTTCATTATAAGTGAACCCATTAAGTCGGCAAATTAGCATTCTGCGAAATTAATTGATAAATTTAACATTTAATGATAGCAAAACCTCCTGATCCGAAAAGACTGAATATTCATAGAATAATGTCTGTAGCAATTTTTTCGTTGTAGACCAGTGCTTCGTTCGCATATAATCAATAGTTTCCAGGTTCGAATCTTCTTACTCGTGCCACATGAATTATGAAAATGTGATTCAGTATTTTTCATAAACCACTTGGTTCCGGTGAAGAAAAACATCGTGAGGAACACGTAAGTCCACAAGTGCGTAAACGATAAGCGTCAATTAACTTGCCACTAGGTATTTGCATAGTCGCCAAAGTTATATCAGAATAAGAAGTGAAAGAAATTATTTCTATGCTAAATATTTATTTTTCAATGTAGTATATATACTATATACGGGTAACACCGCGGTATGGAGCTAGTATAATATGTCGACAGCATTCCGTAACAGACAGATGAGCCACAAACTTGACAATCAGCAGATCTCGCGCGTGATACGGACCAATGGGGCCAATTCCAAGTGGAAACGATTCGCGTTTATTTCTTGTTTGTATCTGTGAAAAATATATTTATTTATACAACAGAATGTTAAACGAAGACAGATGTAACTATGACTAGAGACTCCGTCGTGTTTTTAGTTTTTATCACTACAGAGAAATACGCTTTAGAAATATATGACACGTATCATTTTATTTGCATTCGAATATATTATCTGGAGCTGGTGTTGCCGCTCGATAGATAGATAGATAACAAACTTTATTCACAGCAACAGAACACATCAAAATATAAAATAACACAAGTTCAATAATTAAGTACACAGGTCATCCCATTTAACTTCCTTCTGACTTTTTTTTTTCTAAAACATTTTTACATACACTCATTCCACAGGATTCTGCTCGTTACATATTTATTGCTCATGTCATTACATAGTCACACTCATTGACGACCTCGGTGGCGCAGTGGTAAGGTTCTTGCCACTGAACCGAGAGGTCCCGGGTTCGATCCCCGGTCGGGTCATGATAGAAAATGATCTTTTACTGATTGGCCCGGGTCTTGGATGTTTATCTATATATGTAGTTGTTATAAAATATAGTATCGTTGAGTTAGTATCCCATAACACAAGTCTCGAACTTACTTTGGGGCTAGCTCAATCTCTCAATCTGTGTGATTTGTCCCAATATATTTATTTATTTAATTGATTATTTATCCTGGTTAAATGGGTAAGCTTAATCGAAGTCATTCAAGAGATTAGATTTACATTCGGTGTGATATTAAAACAGTATTGAATATAAATAATGCTGAAATCAATATATAATAATGTATTCTTTTTAATTTATATCAATACTTAATTATAAAATGGTTGAAGGGGTGAAAAACGACATTCAATTTGACAGATACAAAAAGTTAATGCTTAAATTAATGGTCATCAAAGTACCCACTCTTGGTGCACTCTCTTCATAGTCGTATTCCTCATGGCTGAGGGAATTGGTCATTACGTGGAATGAGATACACACAACAACTTTCTTGGCATTATTAATTGAGTGGTTTGCTATTGCCTTTTCCATTTCGCACACAAGTTAATAACCAACCAGTGTGCAGGTTTCCTCAGGATGTTTTCCTTCACCGGAAGCAAGTGGTGGTCGATGAAAATTACTATATATGAGTCAGATTTGTATACAAAATCATGTGGCACGAGTAGGATTCGAATTTGGGACCTTTCGATCCACAGGCGGGCGTCTTAACCATTGCACCACCACCGCTTCGCTTGGTGCACTGGCCTTCCTTATAGATGGGCAATTAGCCTTACAGAAGATTAGGTACTATTAGGTCATCTGAAAGCAAAATGAATCGATGATCGATATGTTGCGGGTCGAAAATGGTTTCGTAAGGCACAAGACCGACTTTCAATATTCTTTTCGGTACAACTTTTAAACGGCTGTACCGGTTTTGGATCAAACACATCTATGAACCACCGCATAAAAATTCGCTATCTAAAAAAAAATACTGCGTTCAAATCGGTTCGGATTCGTTCGGATGAGCTACGGTGCTACGTACACAGACAGACACACTTAGCGGAAAAGCTTATAACATCCCTTTTTGCGTCGGGGGTGAAAAAGGCTAGTGTTAATTAAAAGAGGCCTATTTCCAGCAGTGGGAATAAAGGTTATCAATGATGATCACGAGTTATCACATAAACAGATATGTTTACAAATCCAACAAAGATTTTTTCGCGAAAATTGCCTCTATACAAATCGTACCTTCGTAACAAAATGCCAAATAGTTTTCGGGGGTAGATCTCAAAGGACATATTACGCCCCCCGCCCTGAGGCGTTACGGATATAGAGGGTCGAAGACAAATAGACAATGCGTATTGACCCAGCTTTGCGTATTTAATCATGTGTGATGAATGCCTATTTATATTGGAAGTCTTATTTACGCTTGGGATAAAATATATAGCTGAAAATTCTAATTCTTTATCTAATACTAGTGGCCCGTCCCGGCTTTGTTTCTTTGTATCATGTTTCGAATTATTACTGGTCATTGTGCACTAAACAAACACCTTTCCACCCTACATCTTACAAACAGCCCACTGTGCAGAGCATGCGCGGAGGCTGAGGAAACTGCAAACCACCTTCTATTGCAGTGTCATGGCGTCGCATCAACAAGAAAAGAGTTCCTGGGAGATCCAGGGACCATGAGCGAAGCCTGCCGTACACCATCGGCGGTGCTCCGCTTCCTGAAGGAGCTGGGCTGGCTGGAATGATCAGCGGCTCAGACTCCGCACGCAGAAAGGGCCCAGACAATTATCCTCGAGGGAAGTAAGAAGAAGTATCCCTTATGGTATTACACCATGATTTAAATATAAATTAATTATTGTTTGTACATGACGTAATGAATTGTGTTTAGGTAATAAATGCATTCATCGTCATATCGAGTGCCAACAGTCAGATTTTATTCAAGTCGCCTAAAGGCATCTGACATGACTTTTACGACTACTTACCGCCATCTGGCGGCAGATAGTCGCATACACACTAGTGAACTAAACTGTCCACCAGTGTGCAGGTTTTCTCACGATGTTTTCCTTCACCGGAAGCACTGGAACTGGTGGTCTATGAAAACTACTATATATGAGTCAGATTGGTATACAAACTCGTATGGCGTCTTAACCATTACCACCACCGCTTCATGCACCGCTCAATGCATTTGAATTATTTGAATGAAACCTAAACGGTACTCACTCATAAACAAAACTCACGAATAAAGTATTACCAACATCAATAATTTATCAAAAACCAATTTGTAAACGTAAAAGTACGAGAGTTAGTTAAAATTTATCGTTAAACCTCTTCTTAGTTGGTATAAGAGGGTGGAATCAAATAAAATCTCTTATATACCCTGTTAGGTAAATAAATAAAATTTTCTTACGCTTACACACAAGGATTTTAAGAATGCACGACAGACAATTTGTTTAGCACATCCATTAATAAATATTTCATGATTTTGTGTGTTCGATTTGAAGTTGGTTCAAATTTAAAAAAGTTTTTATCTGAAATAAATTCTACTGATTTAATTGTAAATATTATGCTCGACGGAGCAGAGTCATTTGTTGGACAAACGTTAGTTAAACGACCATTAAATAACTAAATTTTATCTGATAAATTATCTAGATACATATGTACTACACGTTTCCTTTGAAAATGGTTTACGATACACATTTCTACAACTAATTTATTGTACCTTTTAACAGTAAGTTTTGTTACATTGTTTTGTCCAACATGTATACGAACAAGCATTTTTTGCCGTTGTTATGAACAGTGTGTCGCCATTGCACATATCTCGCACACAGCATAATACATATTGTTTTGCCCAACAAGTACGCGAGCGAGCGTTACTTGTCATCCTTAAGATCTGTGTGTAAGAACTTCTTCCTACGTTTTATATCCCGTCTCAGAAGGCCTCTCTGCTACGCAGACATCTTTATGATCCACTGACGTTATAAGGTTCTTCGAATACTATGTTGCAGAGATATACTGAATGTGTGTCGTAAATTAAGTTTTGAGTTAGGTTAGCTGGGTGGAAATTATTTTACTAAGTGCCCAGCCGGGTACTTAGTCAAATAATTTTCCATTGCTCCCTCGTCCTCCGTTGCGTAGCCGTCCGTACGGATCAATACAGCACTGTACGGTGCGATATTCTTCTTCATAGTTGCTTTGCTCATGTGGAATTAAAAGTAAAGGAGTGATTTGCCATCGCCTTCTCCATTTAACACACAAGTTAATAATCAACCAGTGTGCAGGTTTCCTCACGATGTTTTCCTTCATCGGAAGCAAGTGGTTGTCGATGAAAACTACTATACATGAGTCAGATCGTTATACAAACTCATGTGGCACGAGTAGGATTCGAACCTGGGACCTTTCAATCCACAGGCGGGCGTCGTAACCACTACCACCGCTTCTGCGTGCGCGATGCGATATGATATACGTCACTCTAAAATAAAGGAGCAATAACACTCTGTCTTATCGCAACGGAGTTAGAAGGAACAATGAGACCGCGCTCCAATACTTCGTTGCCCTACATTGCGTTAACGCAAAGCTATGCCGTTTTACATAGATTTGCTCCACGGATTTGCTATATAATACTGCGTTCGGCCATTCACGGAGAGCAGCGCGCTGGAGCGCAACGGAACAGTAAGGCCTCGTTATAATCAAACTGTATATCCGTCTTATTTGAGCGTATTCCCGCTTACATTATCAGAATCACATTGTCAATCACATCATCGCACACACACAAAAATTGGGTTGTCACACATGCTTGTGATTGATTGACTGCACTCTCGACGAAAAGATTATAAAAAAAGAATTGAGAGCGAATTGCAAACTTGCACTATGTACCAAAGACTAAAAAAACTATATAAACTTTGACGCATGAGTGTTGACATTGTGAGGAAACCTGCACATTGGTTGACAGTTCAGTTCACTAATATGTATGCGACTACTTGCCAATAGATGTCAGTAGACAGTAAAAGTCACTTTTAGGCGATTTGAAGAAAATCTAACAGCAATTATGTCATGTGCCTTTAGGCGACTTGAATAGAATCAAACACCAGTGTTGGCAATAATAATGAATTAATGTGTGTCACCAAAAGTTTTCCTTAGAATTTCCCAGCCTTTATAAAGAGGTAAGCGTTTTTGAGTTTGTATATTTAAGGCGCGTAATACCCGAAACTACGGAACTAATTTCAAAAATTCTTTCACCATTAAAAAGGTACATTATCCAATATTGCTATAGGCTATATTTTATTTCTAAATTCCCCGGGCAACATCTAGTCTCATATAAAATAATAGATCAGGACGATGATGAGATGAAAGACGAAAAATTTCAGCGCTCTATCTTGTTTCTAATATACAAATCTCTCGCTTATATGAAATGGAAAATATGACGGGGTCTACAGCTGTCTCTGTCTACACATTGTACCCATTTATCGCTTCAAAGTGCCAGCCAATTAGCGAAATTATTTCAGAGTAAACTATCGGAGTAACATCGGGTCAATAGTGGAATGTTTTCGAGGTTACCATCCCATTTAATAGATAGGCTGCCGGATTCTGGATTGTAGGAAGATTAGGATATGATAGTAGTAAAATGGAGACGAAAAAAGTAATGCAGCGAAATCTGAAACTAATAACATATATAAATATATATCTACTAGCTTCTGACCGCGGCTCTGAAAGCGGAACAGACCCCCCCCAGTTATTTGGGGGTTGATTTTTCGAAAAAAATAGTAGTTTATGTTTGAACGGGGGTCTTAAACAATATGCATACCAAATTTCATCAAAACTGATCCAGCGGTTTAGCCATAAAAACGGAACGGAGTCTACAATGTTTGTAACGCGATAACTTTCGAACCGTTGTTGGTCTGATTTTGATGAAATTTAATTAAGTTCGTGGGGCATCAAAATCAGTTAAGTCGTTTTCGAAATATTCACAATTTTGTAAAATCTCATCAGAATTTATTGTATTCGCGAGGTCTACGTTCGCGGCGAACAACTAGTAAAGCTAAATAGCGGCAAAATTTAAAGTAAAATTTATTCAACGAACAGATGCCTTTGTGCAATAAAATTTACGTAAATAAATAATAAATATCTTTCTAGCTGTTGCCCGCGGCTTCGTTCGTGGAGAATAGTGACTGCCACACGCCATATCACCAACTATCACTTACCAAATCGCCTCTATCTAACGCTCCGTTACCTGAAAGAAAGACAAACAAATACATTTTCCTTTATTATGTTAGTGAGAATTTTCTCGTCATATTTTTTTAAAATTTTGTTTGCCATATCCAAAATATAGGAGCTTCTGAAATCAGGAGCATCTCAGCCTCAGTTAAACTTTGATTAAGCCCCTCTCAATATACTAACAAAGAAGTTCATTTTTACCCACTTTAATTACTGTTTATTGAAGTTAACTAGGGCTGGAATAATCTTTATTGAAGTCGAATGTGTGGAGATGACGTTGATAACTTCCTCAATTGTCTAATCTAGTGGCTTTTACTTCTAGATTCGTGAGTTTGTTTACCAATAAAATTAATCCCACCAAAAACATTTTCATGTACAAAATATTGCCAAGACGAGTCTAGTTTGCTTATCCTGTGAAAAAGTTATGACAAAGCGATAATATATGCGCCCTAACTTTACCAGATCTAACATCACATACTCCACATTCAAGTTAAAATGTTTGGCTTGTCAAATCAATCAGTCTGAGATATAACAGAGATATTTCTGATTGGCCCGGGTCCTGAATGTTTATCTATATATATGCTTGCTTCTCCGAAACGAGAGGTCCCGGATTCGATCCCAGGTAGGTCCTGGGTTCGATCCCCGGTCGGGTCATGATGGAAAATGATCTTTTTCTGATTGGCCCGGGTCTTGGATGTTTATCTATATATGTATTTGTTATAAAATATAGTATCATTGAGTTAGTATCCCATAAATACAAGTCTCGAACTTACTTTGGGGCTATCTCAATCTGTGTGATTTGTCCCAATATATTTATATAAAATAACAATTGAGTGACTTGAGCCGGAATGGAACCCACGTCCTAACCGGGACAATAGGTCGTCTGCATCGTCTCAACCTCATAGATTTAAGCTGCCAAACAAAACAATGGTCTTGTCATTGTTGTGTTTCTCTTTGATGGCTGAGAGATCCAGGCGTCCTCATCTTCACGTAGGTACCTATTCTCGGTTGCATTATGAGGTTGCAACGCCGCAATGCCCCGAGGTGAGAGTAAAAAAAAATTGCAAAAGTTTTTTTTATTTTTTATTTAACTGTGATTTTACAACCGGCCACCTGCTTTATCATGGAAATTCAAGCGACGTGGGGAAAAGACTAGTAGAATTGGGTAAAATTTAACTTACATTTTTGATTAAACACAGACAGACAGACGTCTGGCCAGCCGAAACTAAATTAAAGCTTGTAACGCTCCACACTGTCGCCGAACTCGGTCACATGTCGAAGCGAATGCGTGAACATTGCGTAGTTAGTGTGAGTGCTTTTATTTACCGCGATGAAAAACAAGCAATGTATACCGAAGCCGCCAAAGTTTCTCAAACTGTTCGACGATATTGTGGGAAATAGCAATTCCTCGCATTTATTTCAACGTTCACTAGTTTTTCTTCAAGTTCTCTTATTAGCTGTTCCATGACGGAGTTCTTGTGAAGCTGATTACTCTGTTATACTTCAGTTGTTAAAGTAAAAGGGTCTTTCAGCCTCCCATTGATGGAGAAGGAATATTACACTGTGAAAAACAACATCATATACGTTGATGATATTTTTGTTATGAATCTTTAATTTCATCCTTATAGAGCTGTATGTATTTTGAAAAAAAAAATCCAATTGAATAAATTAAAACTCTTGTTCCAATATTCGATTGGATGTTTTCTTTAAGTCTTTAACTTGTAATGAAAATAATGGGAGGTGAAAAATTGTATGAAAATCGTGTCTGTTTCGATTTCGCAGATACATGCGGGTGAAGCCGCGGGCAAACACTTGTAAACTATAATAATTATAATAAATGCATAAATGCAAATGCTTTCTGTATATCGCATTTTGGCGACTAAACCGCTGAGATTTGCATGATATTTGAAACTAGCTGCGTCCCGGGGCTTCGCTCTCTTTGTAATTTCGGGTTAAAAAGTATCATATATCTATCTAGTATATCAGGTTCTATTCTGCCCGTGTACCAAATTAAACGACAATCCCAATATATTTCGCGTGAAAGAGAAACATACGTACATACACACATACGTACGTGCCTCACAAACTATCGCATTTATAATATTAGATAGCTAATACTTAAAAAAAAAACAGTATACGAGTATATTTAAATAAATATAAATATATTAGGACAAATCACACAGATTGAGCTAGCCCCAAAGTAAGTTCGAGACTTGTGTTATAGGATACTAACTCAACGATACTATATTTTATAACAAATACATTTATAGATAAACAACCAAGACCATTCCATCATGACCCGACCGGGGATCGAACCCAGGACCTACCTGGGATCGAATCCGGGACCTCTCGGTTCGGAGAGGCAAGCACTTTACCACTGCGCCACCGAGGTCGTCAAAATATTTATTTTATTTAAATTTTCGATTTATAATCAAAATGATTCATTATTTTATTACATTCAGATAATTTTGCATTATGTAAAACAGGTCCCAAGTCAGAAAATAACTTAGCAAATAAATCTGCCGATTTTCAAAATGGATTCCTTTCTGTGCCCAGTGTAAAACATTCGAACACGATCGTTAAATATTTTTATGGACGTTACGTAGGTACGGCCTGATTTTAATGGCTGAATATATTCGGCTGGAATGAAACCTCTTGAAACATATTTGTTTACGGAAAGTAATATTGGAAGAAAAAATAATTCATATAAAAAATATTTCCAACCATGAAAAATATAAAAAATATTAAAATCAAATATTACCGTCCTTTGAATTACGTGAAAAAGCATAAAATTTATTTCTTCTATATTTAAACAGACAAATGGCGAGTAATACGTACATAAAATAAATATTGTTTGTCTTAATGTCTTTATCTTCTAAAAGACATGTTTTATTCATAGCTAAACGATCTGTTTGTCCGTCCATTACAAAATGGAATTATCCAAGTGGATTTGAATTCTTTGTAATATACAAATAAAGAGAACGCTGGAGATAATGCAAAATTTAGCGAATTGTAGCAACGTTTAGGAATAAAATTCTATTATATATATCTATATAGCATATTTTTATATAAATAGGTACATATATAAATATGTACATTTATAAGTATCAATTTATCAGTACATTTTTGTATTTATGATTCTGTGTTTTAAGTACTTTTGTTTTAAGTTTTATGTGAAGTATTTGTTTTTATTTATTAGATGCACTTTATCGCATATCAATGATGTAGGTATTTGTTAAGTCTTATGGTTGATCGGAATAGTTGACGGTTGACTAGATGGCCACAGACCGTAATAGTCATGTCAAAAGCCTTTAGGCGACTGGAGTAAAATCACACCGGTGTTACTATGAATAAATATTGACCGGCAAATGATGCCAAATCGCGTAAAGTCCTTCGTATAAGTATGTTAAATTCTTTTGTTATTCTGTGCTATAAATTTTTAAATCACTAATTTTTAACAAAACGAATGTCCCTATATTGGTATGTTGGAAGTTTGTTATACAAGATCGCACTATCCACTGGATGGATTAACAATTAAATTTCGTATAATTAAGTAATTTTTATCTCAAATTAAATAGAAATCGGGAGCGGAGCAGTCCCTTTATTGACTTTTACAACACAGAGCCACCAGCATTCCGAAACTATAAATTACGAACGAAAACAAGTTACTAATTACATTCAAATGAAAATAAATACCAAAATTATTTAGGTAAATTTAAATGAACTTCACAGAAATTATAATAAGATACCTTTCACCTCCAGACATAGTTATTGACACATGGCTAATCACATTTTGTGACCTTAAAGTTACATTTTATTTAGTTTATCGTATATTATTTCATAGGCAACATTCAACCCCCATTTCAGCCCTTTGGAGGTTGATTTATTTAGAGACCAGTGCCTCTAATACCATTTGACGGTAAATACATCAGTGACTGATTTGTTGATAGAGTGCTTTCAGTCATGTAATGAAGAATAATTATTAATTCAATCAATATATTTTTTTTATTTACATTCTTCCAAATTACAATGGCAAAAAACTATGACAAAAAGTTGCCTATATTTAACATCGGGTATTTAACTATATGTATAAAAAGTTTTATTAAAATCGATACAGCATTTGAGCCGTGAAGCCGTAACAGACAGACCTCTCATTTATAGTATTAGGGATGTTTTTTTCCAGATTTACTTTGATCCACCACTTTGGGGGTTAATTTACTTTTAAAAATAGTAACCTATGTTTGACGGGTATTAAAATATATTCTTAAAAGTAAAAGTTAAATCTAAATTTACATTTTATCTACTTATAAAATTAAAACTAACTAAATAAAACCTGTACTAAAAACTTACAAATTCAATATTTACAATAATGTAATAACCGGCAACTCGTTACCTTGAGTTAATGTGCCCAGAAGGCTTACAGCGTTGCCACGTTGTACCTATACCAATGCTGATTCTATGTGCAACAAGTAATAAATAAACAAGTTAAAAATAACAAGTGACATTTTTACCTAACGCCATTTTGAATATTTCTCGCGAATACTTTGAATTATGCCACGCAATCTGAGTCTGGCATTTATGCAGTATGCATAACTTTTGGTATTTGCGTCCGATCAATACTCGCCTGAATACGTGAAGCTTTCGATATTGGAAAATAGTTCGTAAATATTTTTTATATTCGATGAAGTCCGGGTATGCAATATTAGAAAATATATTTTTTACAAAAAATATATTTTTGACACAAGCTTCTCTTGTTGCCAGAGAAATCTTACATATCTTACTTACTACATACAATAAGAGACAAAAGTCCTTGTAGTAAACCGTTGAGGAATCCCCAAGTCGGGAGCCATTCCTGTCCACTAAAATTCTTTATGTGGTGTGACATAATTTATAAAAATATATATTTTTTTAATTTTTGCTAAGAATTAAAAGAATGTGTGCATGAATAATCGATTCAAATGTTTTATCACTAAACTCAAAATACAAAAAAAACACTTCGATTTAAGCAACGAAAATATTTTTCATAAAATTACATTTTATGGTGTCAATATGTTACTTGTGATTTGGAACAAACAAACTTCAACACGGATTCGGAACGAATATATTTTCTGAATGTGAAACTCAACTTTGGGGCGATCGACGTACAAATCAAAAATCTATCACAATACACGCCACAAATGAGAACCAATAAACGGGCGAAACTTACCGTCCTTGTCTGACATAAAACAACAATAAATCTCCCAATCCTTTGCAGCTCCCGGGGTTAATTACAAAAGCCGACATCACTATTTCGGCCACGTACTACGTTTATTGCTTCTCCGGACTTGGCCTATTACACAGCCGTGCGCCTTAAATACAATATGGAATTAACATTACTAATGTATTAAAAGGCATTTCAAATACCTTTTTTCAACATCTAATATCTTTACATTGCCTTCTCACCATAGAAGAGATGAGGTAAAATCCGCCAATGGTTTTCTCTATGAATAAAAATAAACCAAAACACGAGCTCTGGTTAAAAGACAAACTACAAAAGTATTCCAATTTTAATTTTGTGAAAGTTTTGCGACTAGAATCATAACAGACGGACAGACTGATCGAATAATAATCGGGCAGTCATAGTTGGAGGTGCAAGAGTAAGCTTAGAATCGTTTATACTAAAAAGTCTCACTCATAGTGATACTTTTAAGTGTAAAATTTTGGGGCTTCCATACCCAATGTGTAAAATAGGGTCCCGACCCTATTACTAAGTCTCCGATGTCCCTCCGTCCTTTTGTCGTAAAAAGTCGTAAGTCTGACTCTCACTTAAGTTTATTTAGATATTTAAAAATAATTTAAAAATAAATTTGAGAATAAACAATTCACATTTTAATTAGAAATAACGAGCGCCTACATCAGGATAATCAGTATCAAGTAGAAGACACTTGAGTCCGCGGGCGTTACCGTAACGAGAGCCGCCAAGCGTTATTTCTTTATGTGTGACGTCTAGCTGAAATTATAAATGTTATAGCATTGAGCATAGATACGGTAATATGCTTGTTTACTCGTTAGAATTGTATACTTATCCAATTTCAAAGGCTGCTGTGATTCTGATTTTGAATAGATTATAATATGTATATAATACATTCCATACTGGCATTTGCAAAGATGTCCGTATGTCCTTCTTCATACTTCAAACTACGTGTATGCAAAATTTCAAGAAGATTGGTTGAGGAGATCGAGCGTGAAGAGGTAACAAACAAACATTTTTTCAAATTTTGCCACACATCGACAGTGATAACAAAAAAATCTTGTGACAGGAATGATGACATTTTTTGAAAAAAAAAAATTAAATATTTCCAGCCTCAAAATAACCGCACAAAGTAGCAAGTAAAGGATTTAATCAAGGTAATAAAAATGGGGTGTGTCGGGCTTGGGAATAACTCAATCCGGTGCGATGGCTCTCAGCAAAATGGCTCTTACTGGGTAGCGGGAACCGGGACTATTTATAGGGTTCAGTATATTTATTTTTAGAAGCGGTGGTGGTGTAATGATTTAACGCTTGCCTGTGGATCGAAAGGTCCCAGGTTCGAATCATACTCGTGCCACATGAGTTTGTATACCAATCTGTGTCATGTATAGTAGTAGTTTTCATCGACCACCAATTGCTTTCAATGAAGGAAAACATCGTGAGGAAACCTGCACACTGGTTGATTATTAACTTGTGTGTGAATTGGAGAAGGCAATGACAAACCAAGCCAAGAAAGTTATTGTATATGTTGTTCCACGTAATGACCACGACCCTCAGCCTTGAGGAATACAACTATGAAGAAGATATTTCTTTTTTAGATCTCTACAATATACTGCTACTGAGTAGGCAATGGCAAACCACTTCATTAATATTGCCAAGAGAATCGTTATGTATGTTTCACCGTTATGTATGACCCTCAGCCATGAGGAATACGACTGTAAAGAAGTATAATATGCTGCTTGCTAATGAAGTCTGTGTGGATTTATTTAATTAAGTGATTTTTTGATGTAAATAAGTGAATATGTATGTATATACATCCTAATAAGTAATCCTGAAAGTCATGTCAAGCGCCTTTAGGCGACTTGATTAAAATCTGACACCGGTGTTAGCAATAACACACTATATATGAATTAATGAATCTTTTCTTTTTTGTAAAGAAGGATAATATTCTGGTTCGTAATTAAGTCTGCGTTGAATTAGTTTTAAGTGTTTTTCGATGTAAATAAGTGTTATATCCTAAGTTGAATAAAAAATTATATCAAAAAAAGTCACGTCAAACTTGAATAAAATCGATATGAATGAATGAATCTTTACGGATCTCTGAAATATCGTAATAGATTTAATGCCTCAAAAATAGGTCAGCGAAGTCATTTAGCAAAAAGTCCTTATAATCGTGATTTTATTAAATCAATCTAATAACCATTTGGAACGAGGTATTTTTGAAAGTTTGTATGAAAATCGTGTCTGATATCTAAAACATTGTGATCCAAACTACACGTGTAAGTATACAAAATTTAAGCTCTATCGAAGAAGATATTTGCTTAATAATTGAGTTTCAAGATTCCACCAGAACATATATATACATAATATTATATGATCAGAATATATATATATATATATATATATATATATATATATATATATATATATATATATATATATATATATATATATATATATATATTAGGGTGTCCCAAAAAAATCAAAGTGATTTTTCCTTTGGTGATAAATTGACTCTAAAATAAATTTCACGTACTTCGGATGACAGCAACCCGTGCCGACTTGAATCGAAACATGTTACTACTTGAACTCCTAAGCGCGCAAGGACTTGCATGTGCCAGTGCGGGTGTTTCTAGTAATTTCATCATTCATCACATTGTTTTCAAATTGTCATCATGTCAGTCGAATGGCGCAGTACGAAAAAGAGTGCAATATATTTCATTGGTAACGTAAAACAACAACTTTTCTTGAGACGAGATACTATCCTTAGACAAATTTGATATAATTTTTTCTTTACTTTCTAGGCTCACCTCATCGTCAAAAAGCGATAACACAGATACTTCCTCGGTCAAATACCATAAATGCTGAGTAAACTTCTTCAACACTGCTTTTGATATATTTTTATCATTTTTTTCATAAACTCTCATAGTTTTCAAAAAGCACAGATCTTGGTAAGGTGCTTTAACTGCAGAAACGCACTGAATCCATGGTTTGACATAGGCGATGAACAAGCAGACATCAAACAGGGCGTTCTTATCTTTAATAGTAATTTTAAGTTGAGAGCTAAGTAATAATATTTTTAAGGAATAGATAACTCTAACCATCGCAGAGCTTGGTGCAGGCACCGGGGGTCGGATTTTAGTCTTGTTTCCTTCATCTCCGCCTAAAAATATAATTGAGAGCTCTATTAACCCACGATAGTCGTCTATGACAATTGTTTTCGTCAGTTCAGAGCGATAAAACGAAATTAGGTCCTCAATTTCACTTAGTGTCAGGCACAATGCTATTTTTGCTCGATAGGTTTCAACTTTGGTATTATCAATATTTTTGCAGCTGTCTCGGAATTTTTTAAATTGGGGGATATCTGGGCTTGTTGTCAACTGGCAAATTTTTGCTTCGAAGGCTGCTTTGAGTACCAATTCATAGACGTGATGGCGTCAAGCAAAAATAAGAAGTTCTCTGTTGATCTTTTGCTCCAAAAGGACACAAGCTCCGTTAAGTCGACCAGTGTGTGAAGCCGTCCTATCTACTATTGCGGTCCAGACAGCCTGCGCTTGCTCACTTCCAGCAGAACTCTCCAGACGTGGCACAGATATAAGTTGCTCCTTATCTTCATAAGAAATAACGATTTGAAGAAAAAATAATGCACTCGCGTATCGTAAGATTTGCACTCTCATTTACTTTTAAATTCACTTCGCGGATATTGTAAAACAAAACTGCTAGAACTTGTCCATTAGAGGGAAGTTTTGAACCTATATATTATATACTTTAAAATATATATATATATTAAAGAAGAAAGAAATTATCTAAAAGAAATACCTCACAATCTTTATTTCAAACCAACAATAAAGCTATTATTTCTCCTATTTTAATCTAAATCTAATATAATAATAAGAGGGAATATTTATTTTAACAAAAGGAAAATATCACCTATCATTGTTCATTCACTGACATGAAGTTGTGTCATGTCATCAACAAAAATAAACCTTAAGCAAAGAGGATGTATTCTTGCATAAAAGCTTGCAAAATTGATTACTTTACTTACTATTTCATCTCCTTTTTCATCTTGTTTTCAGTCCCCTTTAGCACCAATAGTTTCGAGTCATTATAAAATACTAGATGCGCCTCGGGGCTTCGCTCCCGTGGAAATTTCAGGATAAAAAATACCCCGTGTGTTATTTCAGAACATATTCTACCCGTGTACCAAATTTCACAACAATCCGTCCAGTATATTTTGCTTGAAAGAGTAACACACGCATTTAAAACATTATTAAAATCAATCATTGTACTTGAAGGAGGTATAATCTTAAAACTGTATTTAAATGAATGACATCGATGCTCAAAACGGTTTCAAAAATGGCGGCAACGTATACAAAGAAGAAATATTAAGTAGTATTTTTTTTTTTACTTAATTCAGTCTCTGGCAATATGAGTCAATGTTATTAATGTTGCTCCTATTTTCGGGGAGGCCTTACAAATGGCGTAACTAATTCGGAATATATCGAATGAATATATATACATATTATGTAGGCTTCTCATTAGCGGTGAAAGCAAAAGGTAATATGAGAAACTATCAATTTAATTACCAGCACTAGAAGCCCAGTGAGTGATTACGACGGACGTACAGAAAGAAAAAATATGTGCTGCCAAGTGAAATAGGAATTTCGAAAAAATATATGGAAAAGTTTGTGGGTATTATTTTTTGTTGTAAAAATTGTTCGGTGTTGTATGAAATTTTTTTAACAAGAAGACACATCATCTATATAATTATTAACGCTTGCATTCCTTTTTTTCTAGTTTTTTAACTCCCATTGCTGGACAAAAGCTTCGATCAACTTCATCCACACGTCTAAGTCCTTATCTTTAAAAATATTCATAAGTTTGTAGCCCTCGCAACTGGATAGTACAAATAAAAATGAATACATTATTTATAATTATAAATTATTTTTATAGTATTTATTATATTTATAGTATTTAAAATTGTTTTATACTAGCTATTATCCACAGCTTCAATCGCAAAAAAAATATTTCGGGTGAATTTATTCATACAAATTTTCAACCTCCGTTTTATGTCTCTGAGTTGAAATTTTAAAAAAATCAACAACATAATATTCCATCAAAATCGGTACAGCAGATTATCTGAGGAAAAAGTGGCCGATGGACTATCACATTTGTAATACTACTGGTACTATGGAAATACGGATATTGAATAGATCACACTATCGATAATGCTCACTGCATTAGATTAGTCAATAAAATTTTTCACAATTTATGTTCCAACACACACACACACACCACAGAGCTGTCAAAATGCAAAAAAATCAAAACTCCTATTAAAATATTTCGTAATGAAGGATAAACTTCACTGCGGTTTAACCACTTCAAATTTACTTTTATCCCGAAATAACTATCATAAATTCATAAGGCTTTTACATAAACGGGACGAGTAAGGGATGAATAATGTGGGCTACGACCCCATTTATGGGATAATATAATAAAATTTAATTATAATGATGGCGGCTTAAAAGGGTATTGTTACCGTTATTTTTTGGCGAGATTGTTATAATTATATTTTACTAGCCAAAAATCCTGGCTACGTTTGGTAAAACCTTAAAAAAAACCTATGTTACTAAAGAATGTTTCTTCTATCTTTACCCAAAATTTCATCAAAATCGGTCCAGTAGTTTTTGAGTTTATTCATTACAAACAAAAATAAAGGACCATTGGATATTGTAAAAGGCGAATAAGGAACACAGCTCAGGCAGTTGATAGACAATAATAACATTCCAAAAGAGGGTTGACGTCAGGCAGGCTGGTTCAAAAAAAGCAGCAAAATTTAAGGATATTTTTTTATTTATACCCCGGGCATGGTAGCTTTACGGCCGCGAAAGAAGCCGTGAGATTGAAAAAGATAAAATCGGTAACTTTGGGATAGGTAAAATACTCTCAACTCCGCATGTTACCGGTTTCGTACAAGGCTGTGACGCCGCGAAACCCACGTGAATATCTAAACTTATGGAAAACAACGGAGTACACTATTGGTACCTTCAGTTATTCCAATATCAGTAGGTATATAATAACATGTGTGTTCACAATATAGTCTATTCTATTCACAACGGAGCGGCAATGCCTGGCTCTTATTTTAAAAGATTTAATTCAAATGAATCAAGCTGAAATTATCCGAGAAAGCCGTGTAGCAGTAAGCTGGACAGATGGCGCACTTGTTTCAAATCGCTACACAGCTCTTGTCCTACCCGTAGGGTTGGCAAAACACACAAAAATCCAGTCGTCCTACTAAAAAAAAATAACTTTAAAATGTGTTTTAAAAACTTTTAAATTCATCTCAAAAAACTTTTAAATTCATCTCAAAAAACTTTTAAATTCATCTCTTGTGCATGTTAGTGTTGTCGCTCGATAGTCTACTATTGATAGAATTTCGATAGATTATAAATAGTTTTTGCATATTATCGATAGCCAGTTTTGGTATAATGCTATTGATAAAGAAAGATATTATCGATACTATATATTAGTCCTATCGAGGCTTTATTCGATAAACACTATCGATATTTCGGCAATGCTAATCTATATGCCACGAACTACTTTCGTTACGTAGTTTGGTAGTCGGATGTATTATTATGGGAACTTTTCGATGGAAAACGTGATATACGCGACATACTACAGTTTAGATAATATTTCAGTAGATAATGAAAAACGTTATTTATTCGTAAACAGGAGGCTTTAAATTTTATCTTCGTCTTCTTCGCGGATATCTTCAACTTAAAAGGTAAAATATCTGATAGATGACACAGTATTGAGTAGAATGATAGTACCACAATCCTAATTTTGTAGCTGTAATTCTTGTAGACTACATTTTATCTTAAAATATCCAAATTTCATATGTAATATTTCAAACTCATTGCTGGACAAAAATCTTTTCATATATTATTTTCATATTCGTCGATTTGTAAAAGTTGCACCTTTGTATTTCGTTTTTTTAAATTTTGGCAAAAAATGTCGCATGTTATTTTCTATTTTTGCCAACCCTACACCTAAGCCGGTTACGAGGGCCCAATAAATCTATTTAACGCTGGTCGATGGCTCCAAACACTCAAATGAATTTTTTTATCACTTTACCCTGGGACTTAAACACTCTATAAAGCTTTATTAGATTCTAGCTGCGCCCCGGGGCTGCGCTCCCGTGGAAATTTTGAGATAAAATAAAGCCTCAAATTATATAAAATTATTAAAAGTAGCTATCTTGGATGATGTACCTTTCTAATGGTGAAAGAATTTTGTAAATCGGTTCGGTTTTTACGGAGATTACCCGCCTCAAACATACAAACTCACATACGCTTACCTCTTTATAATAGCCTACTTTGGAACCTAGTGTATTTGTGATAAAATTCAACAGTCTCATCTCAACGTTTTATGATAATATTATATGAGTTGAGCATGTAAGGTCATGCCAGTTGTATGTAGAAGCATGTAAGCAATATATTTATGCATAACATCTATTTATATGTTTCAAGTGAGTAAACATTTTATTCGTTCTTTCCCAAATTCTTCTGAAGCGATTAAGCATCGGAGCCGAAACAAAAAATCTTTAAAATGTAAATTTACTCAACATACTATCGTATACATAAAATATAAATATTATCAAACATTTTCTGTACGCTTTCGTTTAGCGTATAAGCGACAAACTTATCGACAATCGCTCCTATTGCTAAGAAGATAAGAGCATAAAATGGTACAGGCATGTTATGAACACGACGAGATCATGTTGTTTAGGTGGACTCCCGGAGTACAGAGGATGCAGAGGTTTCCAAAATCAAAATCAAAATCAAATCATTTATTCAGAAATTAGGCCTTCACAGGCACTTTTTCACGTCATAATCTAAATTAAATGATGTTTACCAAAGCTACAAACTACTAGCATTTCGGAACGACCACTCCTGCTTGTTATGTGGTGGTCCACTGTAATAAAGCACATCATCGTCATCATATGGAGTGTGTTATTGCTAACACTGCTGTCAAATTTTATTCAAGACATGACTCTTACGACTACTTACCGCCATCTGGCGGCAGTTAGTCGCATATACACTAGTGAACTAAACTGTCCACTGGTCTGCAGGTTTCCTCACGATGTTTTCCTTCACCGGAAGCAAGTAGTGGTCTATGAAAACTACTATATAAGAGTCAGATTGGTATACAAACTCATGTGGCATGAATAGGATACGAATCTGAGATCCACAGGTGGGCGTCTTAACTATTAGGTACACCACCACCGCTTCAGGACATGAATCAGCTCTAGTTGAACGAAACGACAAACCAGGATCGACCAACCCGGCGCATGCGAATGAGACCCAACATATATAGGTAGATACAGTAGCTCCATCCCGCTTAGCAGCGACTGCTTGTAAGGTGCGGTGTTGCAGAGTCATATATTTACGCTTTTTGCTGTAGAGACCCTGGGACCTTGGGGTGCGGATGCAAAAACGCTTTACAAAGAAATTTCCGCACGCCTGGTCGATGTCTCCGGGGACCCAAGGGCTAGTAACTATTTTGGCTAACGGCCATACTAAGAGGATATGTCGCTGTGTTCTGGGAACTTTATCGCACGATGACGGCGATTTAGTATCATTTTTTTATTTTAAATTGATTTAGTATTATAATTTAGTATTGTTTAATTTTAACTGGTAGTGCTTTATGTTATAAATAAATTTATATCATTATTAATATTAAACAAGTAACAACTTCAAACTTGTGACTTGCAATAAATAATTGGATAAGGCAACGACAAGATGAACATTTTCTGTAAATTTTCCTTCGGGGGTGTTCCTTCAAAACAACTTGCAACAAAGTAGGTACCCAGCATTTTCACACCCCATAAATCATTTTCATCTCAACCCTAGCGAATTACAGTGTAATCCTATAATAAAATAACTCAGAATAAATGTTGGAGTAGCAATTTCGAACTCATTAAAAGTGTGGACGAAGTGCGCAAGCCTTCTTGATAACTATTTTATCCATAGACTAGTAGCCCGTTCCTGCTTCGCTCGGGTAAAAACATATGGTCTTATACCAGTTGTTAGAGAAATTTTAAATGGGATTATTCTTCCATGTCGAAATTTATGTAGCCGTGGGAATATAACATACCTACAACATAATTATGTTCAAAAATGGATTTATTTATATGTTGATATACAAAATTAATAAAAAAAACATAACAAAAGATGTATTCAAAATATTTACAAGTCGTTTCCGTACCTATAAACTGGCAAAATTTTGATATCCGCATTTTTTCTTTACAAAATAAAACAAAAAAGATTAAAAAAAAAAAAAGCAATAAAAAAAATTAACAAAATCAAAACAATTGAAGTTCAGGATTCGAAAGTTGATTAGTAAAAAACGCTTGTTCTTTTATATTAATATATATAGATTCAACAAGTCAACACAAACGGAAAGATACATTTGTCCTTACTTTAGTCAAAACTAGCGAGCTGCCCCGTTTTCTCACGGGTTTTATATTCCTGTTCAGTAACTACTTTTAAACTTTCGTGTTGCATAATTATATACTAAACAACAGGTATTAAACTGCACATTACTCATATTCATTATTTAAAACATTAAAAAGGTACATATGTGCGTGCGTAATTCATTTTTGAACAGTTTTCAATTTCAGTTTTCAGTTCTGAACTATCTATTTATTAAAAATATTTAGTTTTAAAGATCTACGTATACATAGGAACAGACAGACAGCGGGAAGAGACTTTAATTATTTATACTACGTAATAATAATGATAATATAAAAATAAATAACTAGGGACAAACCACACAGATTGAGCTAGCCCCAAAGTAAGTTCGAAACTTATGGGATACTAACTCAACGATACTATATACTGTGACATATACATATTATATAGATAAACATCCAAGACCCAGGTCAATCTGAAAAAGTTCATTTTTGATCTTGACCTGACCGAGATTCGAACCCGGGACCTCCTGTGTAGCAGTCCGGCATGATGACCAGTTAGGTCACGGCGGTCGTCGTGCGTTTACACATAAAAAAATATCAATAAATTAATTAAAACGACATTAACGGTCGACTGGCAGAGATCCCTCAATGGGATAAGTCCGCATCATTGCTATCATATTTTCTGTTAATTGCGTATTTGTGTTTTCATAATGCAATAAATTTATATGAAACAGAATAATATTCAATTCATAAAAAATAACAATCTTTTTGTGTCTGCCAAGGTTTGTTTGACAGATTTTTGAGTCAATAGTAATTAGGTGTAAAAAAATATTTTATTAAATAGGCATTCACAATTCATTATCCTCATCGTCTGCAGCCCTCCGTGACCCACTGCTGGGCTATGCCTTCTTCCGTCTCCGCCAACCATCTCTGTCCTGGGCCAGCCCCATCCAGTTGTTGCCAGCAATTTTCATTACATCGTCGACCCATCTAGCTGCCGGCATTCACAATTACAATTTTTCAATAAGTACTCTTGGAAACTGTTTCCTCGAGTAAAGTTTATTTTTGCTTAAATACTTGCACAGTGTGTAACAAGAAAACTATTTTGGAGGCACAACATGTCTGGTAATTTGAAGTTGGTAAAGTAGGTTTAGTCTGGGAGCTAATGCACATTATTGCACATTTGTTTATTAAAAAATCAAGTAATTCATTAAGAAATTAGGCCTCCACAGGCCTTCACGTCATATTCTAAATTAAATTAAATATTTAACAGAGCTACAAACTCGTTTGGAAATGCTACTAGCATACTACTACCACTGCTGAGAAGAAATGCCGAAAGAAACACATCATATTAAATGGAATAGAATTGTTTATTCACATGGTAGGTACGTCCGGTGTTGCAGGCTACGGTGACCACTTCCCATCATTTGGGCATGCCTACGTAGTTTATATAAATAACAAGTTTTTTATTCAGATTAAAAAACCTCAACTTTCAATATTCATTTGGCTACAACTTTTGAACGGCTGAACCGATTTTGATCAAACATATCTGAGAACCACCGCACAAAAATTAGCTATCAAATAAAAAAACCGCATCCACATCGGTTCATCCGTTCATGAGCTACGGTGCCACGTACACAGACCTCCTTCTTTTTGCATCGAGGGTTAAAAACAACGAAGCATACAAGTTATATAAGTAGATATTTAAGTACAAAAATTATTTTGCAGTTGACAATAAGTAATGGCAAAAATATTATTATATTTAAACCATAGATTAAGTTTCTTTTTCTGCTAATACGATAGCTTAACAGCAGATCTGACAATAATTAAAGCCTTTTCTATCGAATAAATCCATCAAAGTACTCTTTTCATCTTTGTTATAAAATGATCCAATATTTTACTCGCCTCCTACGCTATAAGGATAGACGTTGTAACCACGCAATCTAAAACTAGACTAACCGCTTCCTCTAAGGTACAGTCAGCTTCATAAATATTTTAAGGCGTGTTGTTTTACCTTAAAACAGAGCCAATTCTTATCTTCCCTTTGTATATTATGAGGCGAGCAAGGATGAAATTCTCCAGCTAATCCACAATGCCAGTTTTTCCAAAAAATGGTTGACGTCAGGTAGGCGGCCAGTCGTAAAATCAGGTAAGAATTGAAAGGGTTTATTGTTTAAGAGGATTTTGTGCTTTGGGCCATCCCCGTCCCAGCCTGAACACACGAGGATAGGAGAGCTTGTTAAAACGTTTTTGAGATCTTATTTCGATTTAATAAACAGTGGTATTCTGTATCTTTTCCGATGGGGTTAGCTTTTGTCCGTAAATTTGTATGCACACAAAAATTCCGCATCTTCCTTTTCCGGATTTTCAGAAATGTTCAATGATTTTCGGAAATGTTCCAAGATTTTAGGAAATGTTCCAAGATTTTAGGAAATGTTCCAAGATTTTAGGAAATGTTCCAAGATTTTAGGAAATGTTCCAAGATTTTAGGAAATGTTCCAAGATTTTAGGAAATGTTCCAAGATTTTAGGAAATGTTCCAAGATTTTAGGAAATGTTCCAAGATTTTAGGAAATTTTCCTAAAATCTTAGAACATTCCGAAAATCATAGAACATTTCCTAAGATTTTCGGAAATTCGGGAATCCCCGTTTCTTAAACCAGAACCTCTATTTTTTTGAATCAATCAATATTAAATTAGAGCGACTTTATATTTTATATTATCCACAATCAAAATAAAAAAAATACAAGATTCAATAGCATTTTTTAATATACTAGTGCTTATTTTTTTAAACAAACACAGAAACTGCCACGACCTACCCAGAACCGCAGACAAATATTTGTTATCACAAGTACACATATTTGATGACCAAACCCAGTGCAGGTAGTGGGTAAGCGTGGTTACGTCAGTGGATTTATTAAACAGTTCATACAATAAATAAACTATAGATATATAAAAATATTGTCACGTTTTTAGTAACCTGTTTTAATTGTTTCAAAATTAAAATTTTTACGATGAAAATACCATCTGTGTCATTTTGCTAGCAATACTGGGTGTTTATCAACCAATCACGATCATTCGTTTTGGTATGAAAAAATAAATTAAAAGAAAAAAATTTTTCAAAGAAAAGCTTTTATTTAAATGCTCCAAAAAGAAAGAAAATAAAATTTTCCTTTAAAATTTTAGATCCTTCCTTTAAAATATAGATAGATGACAATATTGTACTGTTACCATTTAAACATTAATATTTATTATAAGTTTTAGTTTGCTGACTGTAGCTTGGGAAATGTGTTCAAGATCGCTTCAGGAAACATGTCGCCTTGTTGCCAAAATAAATTGAAGGCGTGCAGGCGATCCACACCATTTAGCATGCAGCTAGATGCACTCGATTGTCAATATACAAAGTATTTCCACTTTCCTTCTTATCGCGTGTATCATTGTTAACACTAGTGTCGAATTTTATTCATCCAAATATGAATTTTATGCATCTAACAATATTTTTACGTCCATCTAGAACAGAACCACTCTATATCCTCCCGTGGATGTCGTACGAGGCGATTAAGGGACACATATCCTTAATAGCTGATAGGCAATAGCGTTCCCAAAGAGGGTTGACGTCAGGCAGGCCAGGTTGTAAAATCATAGCTAAAACTTCAACTTTACTTCGCGTCACAGTTTCAAATGCAACGAGTCGATTGGCAGTGAGACGCAGCTCACCAATCACGATGCGCCACTGTGACGCAACGACAACCACACCAAAATGTGATTGGTTTGCTGCGTCTCACTTGCCAATAGATATCGGTGGTCATCGTAAAAGTCAAATGCCTTTAGGAGACTTAAAAACAATCAGTGTTAGCAATAACACATTTGAAAAGAAAAAATACTATAATAAACTATAATAAATTTTGGGAATTTCGTGAAAACCAGCAAATCCAGAAAGAATAAGTCTTATGGCTGTTTTCCCTAAATTCCCATAGCCATTCCCAGTACTTTTACAAAATTCGAATCAGTGGCATTAACACCAAAAACCCTTCACTCTGTTAATTATTCATTGAAAACCTTTTATTGGAAGTGGATTGATTCGGTTCGAGAGCGTTTCGAATAATGGCCGCCTGGAATTGAATGCTCTCTTTGAAATATAATTATACTTGACTACGGAATAACAATACTATGTAATTGATTGTTTATTAACTGGGTAACTATCTTCTGACCTTGTTATTCATAAAGAAGACAAAGCATACTGTCTTTAAGCTAAAGTATTTTTTGTCACTGTCGCACTTTACGAATGTGGTTCGAATCCTACTGCCACATGCGTCTGTACATACCAATCTGACTCATGTATACCTATAGTAGTTTTCATAGACCACCACATGCTTCCGGTGAAGGAAAACATGGTGAGGAAACCTGCACACTGGTTGACAGTTTAAGTTCACTAGTGAACTTTGACCATATTTAATGGGGTTGCCCTTTGATTCGTTTCAAAATTATTGTTTCTAATTTCATTTCGTCAAACCTTATTGGTCTTAACTTCCAACGCACAATCTATCTGATTCTAGTCTAATAGATTTTTCTGCACTTTTATAATTTAACCTTATAATTGTTAGCTACAATTTTAGAATCTCTATTAACTTAGTTTAATAATATTTGAGACAACATTCTCATATCAAATGTATGTATGGAATAATAATTTCGAAATATAGTATAACAGGTTAAAAACTCAAGTCGAACAGCGGAGGGTTGCGCCCCCCCGCACGGGTCCTCGGGGTTCGGTAGCCCCCCGCATAAAAAAAAACATATAGGTAACACAGCTAGCTGTGTCGGCTAGGTTAGTATTGTGAACACACCAAACGGAGCGTAGGAAGCGAGCGGAGCTTCAAACTATGCCAACAAAAGTTAAGATGGTTAGCTTTGGATATCTGTCCAAAAAGTTAGGTTAGGTTGGGAAGAGCCTATACTTACTGCATGATGCCAGGTAAATAAAGATTATTGCACAATAAAGTTTGGGCGTTATGCTTTTGTACTTAATTGTTTAGTGAGAAACATAATTAAACCATTATGAATATTAGAAGTAATAAATTATATGGACTACTGAATAATTTGGGAAGTAAATGAATGGTGGTAAAATGTTAGGGCAATCAAAAATAGGCTAAACCAAATTAAGCAAAAAGTTTGTGTGCCAACCTAAATTAGTATTACAAAAAATTAGGGGAACCAATAGAGACCCATTTAATGGACCTACCGCGAACGTTTATTTAAAGTCGCTGACGTTTCAACAACCTTACAGTTTTCGTGGTTGCAAACGTTATCCCATATTACATACATTTGCTTCAATGTTACTTCGCTCATGCACGAAAAAGTGCAAATTAAATTTTCACGCAAACGAATTGAATACAATGTAAATACCACAATCTACCCAAACGGTCACCGCAGGCCATATTTCAATTTTATCACTCTTACAACGACGCCATAAAGGTCAAAATTGCTTATCACGATATTCATTTACACGACCTTATCTAGGCGAGAGGGTAATTTTGTTGTGGAACCAAAAAAGAATCACTTTTTTCGCAATGTAAGAAAATAAAAAATATATATATACACACAAATTTTCGTCTAGGTGTTTGAAGTGGTCACAATCAACCACTCAATTTGTTTGTCAAACATATACATTTGCAGACATACTTAACAATCAATGCATTACTTTAATACTTATTTTATGACACCCAATAGCAATATTACAAATGCGAAAGTATATTTGTTTGTTTGTTACCTCAATTGGACTAATGGGTCCAATTATAAAATTTGGTATACGGGTAGAAAATAACCTGGAATAACGCTTTTTATCCCAAAATTCCCACGGGAGCGAAGCCCCGGGGCGCAGCTATAGTATTATTTAAAAAAATGTAAGCGCAAATTAATCTTGAGTTAAAAAATAATGGACAACTCAGTTAAAAAAACTTTAAATAGGCAACAATTTTACACCTGAATTAAAAATCTTGTTACAAATCCTATCGGCTTGCTGAGTTCATAGATTTAATTAAAATTTTGTTTGTAGGTTATTGTAAACAGAAAATACAATTAAAAAATCGATATACAAGAAAAGTTTAACGGACTTGTCCTGGTGAAGGATTTTTTCCAGTCATCATTTAAGTCAGTATTTAAGAGGATTAAACTGAAAAAAAAAACTAACGAAAAGGGACGATAATTTAAGAAGTAACTTATTACTAAGTAACTAATAATGTTTTCATTCGTAAAAATATTATAAAATGCTTCGAAAATTCATAATTCAAAAATGTCAAATATTTCATCGTCCGTAAAAATCAACACTTTTCATTTAGTACACACGAGATCAACTCGTGTATCATCATTAAAAATATTTTGCAAATTATTTTCAAAATTCGATCTCAACTACCTTGTTAGTGTAGGGCTGGCACGTTTAATTAAATTTTAAACATAATTGTTTTGCAATTTATGTTTATACAGGGTTATTGGTATTTTCGCATTTATTATTCTACGACTTTTGTCTAAACGAAATAAATACAAAAACTTTACTTTTTTTAGTTTTAATGTCGTTTCTATAAAACGTTAACTCTATGTTCGATTCCGCTACATAACGCTACTGTACTGTCTCGTATTGCTTGGCTATTACATTGAGTTAAGATGTGTAGAATCGCAAAGTAAATTGTTTTTTTTTTTATGAAATATTAAAAACTACGAATCACGAAAAGTTGTAGAATAAAAGTTGTTTGTTTTGATGTACCCAAGTAGTCTTTAGGAGTAGTTTGATACCAGTAGCGCTGTATACATAAAACTTTTGTCTATAGTTGTTCGGCAAATTATAATTTTGTTCTTTTTAAAATAAATCCAACGCATTTATACTAGAAATATATATTTTTTTAAAACTCACGTTGGATTTGGAGGGAAGGGGGTTAAAATCTTACCAAAATTTCACCGAGGGGAGAGTGGAGATTGGAAAATAATACACAAATAAAAACATGTCAAGTAATAATCAAAGCATAAATAGGTTTATTAACATTATTAAAACCTGAAAAAGTGCCAAAGAAGCTATATTTTTTATGAATGAACACTTTGAAATTATTATAATTTGGAGAATTTGATAACTAAAACCCTCACAATATCACCCTATGATATAAAGAACATCCTGAATTTTTCTATTAATATTTTACACACAATAAACACATATCCGTCAAGACATCGTCCAGTCAAGCTTTAAAACTTCATGGATATTATAATGAGGGTGACAACCCTGCCTTGACCGGGCTCAGTGAGTCGTCGTCGACTTTTTTTACCCCAGCCTGGGTCATTAGGCACACGGTTGGACGATAACGAGGGTACTTACCTTCATCTAGTGCTGGCATAATTCTGGAATGGATGCGGTATTTATCGGCCGTCTGATAACCTTGTGAAGGTCGTAAAATAATTTTATAACAAATTTGCTTATTTCACCACGTACAAGTTTTTTTTTAATAAAGCAAGTTTTAATAAAGATGATCTGTCTAAAAACGAACGATACTTTTAAAAATATTAGCAAAGAGTTTTTATGTCAGAAAAGTAGTTAACATTTTATGAATAAAATTAACTTTAGCAGATATTTTTTTTATAACAGCTTTAACAAGTAAATAGATTTATTCGTTTCCCGAGTTTTATTTAATTTAATTCCACGCAAATATGTTATAAAACGTCATATGACCTACGTGCGCTTTGAAAATTACAGCGAGACGATATTGCTAGCCCGAGCCGGAGGCGAGGGCTACAAGAAAGCAGAAGTAATTTTCAACTTACTGCACTTGTATCATATTGTACTATTACGTCTACAATAGTAAATAACTCATGATTATTACTCTTTCTTAATCTCCCTCCATTTTTGTGGCGAGAAATAAGTTTAGAGGCCTAGTGATGATGATGTTTGTAGTAAAATGCATGATCCAAGGCATGGTCACATTTGTGCAACATACAACAAATTTACTTGCGACCGTTTTTCAGGAAACGCAGGACTATTGAAGAGTACTCGTATAATGGATATTAGGCCCCGGGACCATTTATCTTGTATTTTTGAAAATAATAATGATACAAAAAAAATTTGGAATCGAGCGGGAATTGAACCAGCGCCCCTATCTATCTGAGACAGTGCTCTTAGGAATAGACAGGGGCGCGGGTTCAATTCCCGCTCGATTCCAGAAGTTTTTCATCTTATTATTGTTTTCAAAAATAAGTTAAAAAGCATGTGTGACGTGTATATACAAATATATACATGTGTGACGTGTGTATATACAAATCCGTTTCAATATGTTGTATTTCTTGTACACTTCGCTTGGTCTTCGGCATTTTTGATTGTCAGACATCAAACACTTCTTGTATTTAGGTATTCTTCTGCCAGGACCAGATTAGTTTGCAACTGAAACATAGAATATGCCAGCTGCTTCTCCTTCCACACTGATTGTAAAGCTCAATCAACCGAAAGGACTATAAATTGGAGGATCTTCTGACGATGAGCGAACCTTATTAATATACATTATAATAAGTACCATAGTGGAACACCTGTTTTTCCTGGTGATGGACAGGGAGAAATTTGCGGAACTGACGGTCAAACTCCAGTAACGGAGAGGCACTACAAGAAGAAATAATAAGTACACTACAAACAGTGCAATGAGTAGACAATACATGTAGACAAGGAAGAGCTAATTTAAACCTTTTAAGAGTTTCGCAGCTCTGTTTACCCCGTAAGGGTTAATGTATCTGTACTTCTGAAACGCATATCCATTCATTAAAATATTAGCTGCTCTTTGCCATTGCCAATGTGAAGTATTGACGCTGTATTGCATCGGAGAATCGCGTATACCGATTAAGGGAGATTTAAATTAAATTTATTTTTGTATTAGCTGTAGCCAGGGTTGTTATTCGTAATAATGGGAATAAGGGAATTTTGTAATACTGGCAAAGCATACTATTTTGATTTAAAGCTAATCTAGAACTACGACTAGTAATGATAAAGTCAAAGCATTTTTTTCAGAATTCAATTCATTTAAGAAAGTCATTTTTTTAAAAAAAGTAACATGCTAAAATGTTCGCAAGAGCTATTTTTGTTCGACAGCTACCATAAATATTACGTTTATGGTGACTTCGACTTCGTAATAAAAGTTGTTACAAAATTTTAGTTTTATATGATGGCTGAGTTTGTTTTTATAATTGGAAAATGATATCGTATAATACGATAAATTAAAGTTTGTTGGAAAGTCCATTTTCCAATTATAAAAACAGATCAATATCCAATGATAAAGTTTTATCAATTATTAATTATCCTAAATATATCTGTTTTACCAAGATTATATTTATGTTTTACAATTCTCTGCCTTTGTCAACGGCCCTAGTCAAATTACCAAAAGTAGGTACAAACTTTTTAATAATTATCACCTCACTTTTTTGAGCTTTATCCGCGTTACTAGCTGAGTGAATAAGATTATGTGTCCTGTAGTCATCTCTTACGACATCCACGGGAGTATGGTCTATTCTAGAACGTATAACCACACGTATCCATAGGCCTAAACTTATCGAAGCGTTCATTCACCTTCACATGTCTCGAAAACCCAGGGTCATAAATTGCGATAAGTTTATTTCTTAGACGATATAAAAAACCCCCGACTTTCAATATTCATCTCGTTACAACTTTTGAACGGCTGAACCGATTTTGATCAAACATATCTAAGAAGCATCGTATAAAAATTAGCTATCAAGAAACGCATCCAAATAGGTTCACCCGTTGATGAGCTACGGTGCCACGTACATAGACAGGCAGACACACTTAGCGGTCAAACTTATAATATACTTTTTGGAGAAGGCAATGGCAAACCACTCCATTAATAATGCCAAGAAAGTTATTGTGTGTGTTTCATTCCACGAAATAACCACGAGCCTCAGCCATGAGGAATACGACTATGAAGAAGACTGGAATTACTATGTTTTCCAGACATTTTTATTACTCCTTAACCCAAAAATAAATAAGCTATTTACAAACATTTTTATAGCTTTTATAGTTGTCAGAGAGATCTCATTGCATTCAATGTGTGACAAAAAAATTGTGTCCTTGAGTAAAAAAAAAACTCAATTCATTAGATAAATATCCAATACAAGAATCTCTCTGAAAATGATAATTTTTCCAATTAACCCGCGCAGAATCCTGACATAATAGATAAATAATTGTTTGACGGGCGCATTTGCACCGGTTCGTAATGTTTTAATAATAAAAAAATGTTTGCAAGTTACACAAATATTAAAATGTTATCAATATATTTCGGCCTTTTTCTTTCGAAATTGGCTAAAACAACATGAAGACGAAACGATAAGACACAAAAGAAAATTACAACCTAATATTTACAAAGTAAGTACGTAAGATGTCATGTCTGATTCTCAAGGGATTTGGTCATAGATTTATAATCAGCTAGATATATCTTATCTTTAACTTATAAATGCAGCTGGATCTAAATACGATGATTTAAAGTTAATTTGGAAACTCAATTTTCAAAAAGTATGAAATTATAAAAATATATTTAACAATTATAAAAAGACAAAAAAATGACAACTAGCCTATTATATAATAAAAAGCAGGTATTAAACGCGCACATACCTTTTTTATTTCCCAAATGTTTCTCACCTTGTTACAAAGGAAAGGGTAACGTTAAAAAAAGGTATTTGCGAGTTTAATACATGTTGTTTAGTAAACCTTACTTTAGTATTTTGTGAGGATGTGAAGCCCCAAAGCCCGGGTTCGGCATAAAAAGTAACTGTACGATTTAGAAGATTCGGCTGTGATTTGTCGGTCGGCCTGCCTGTCGTCTGCTTAAGAATGATATTGGTGTCTAACAGTTGCCAGGGCTGACACATAGCCCGGAAGCTTATTGGCAACAATAAAACCTTAGTCGCCTTTTACGACATCCACGGAAGGAAATGGACGTGTTTTGTTCTAGGATGGGACAACTTGCTATCTTTACAATATTAATGATGTGCTTTTGCTTTCTCTGCACCCAAAGTTTCAATAACATAAAATATAGTGTTCAATTTATAAATTACGATGATGTATTAACCTTATTACTTGAGTAATATTAAGTTTCGAATGTATTATTTCACATGTGTGTCACTTGAATTGAATTTGTGAATTTGATCAATTAAATATACATTTGATTATTGTGTTAAATTTATGAATTGAAAAAATTATTTCAACGACAATTAACTTGACAAAGTAAATAACCGTCATCTCTGTAATTAAGTGACTGAATGCTATGAGATCTTGGCATGTGGTATCTAGCTTTTTATAAATCTGTGTTTGGAGTGAGAGCTTGGAGACAAAATAAATAGTGATATCTTCAATTTAGGAGTCTCCCAGTGGATGGGGATTAGCGATTACTATGATTTATTTTAAGACACTCTCATCTACCCGTATTCCCAGTTGAATTCACGGCTGTGGCGCCCGAAACCCGGACTAATAAAGCTTTGACTTTTGAAGAAGGCCCGCTTGATGTCAACCCTATTTGGGAATGTGGTTGTAGACCAGCTGCCAAGGCTATGTGTCCCTTAGTCGCCTCATAGGACATCCACGAGAAGATATTATAGAGTGGTCCTATTCTAGGGCGGAACAACACACCTTGATTTATTTGAGATCCACATCATAGACAAAATAAAAAAATATATTTTTATCTATTGTCCACATAATGATCAAAATCAGAGATACGGGTACAGACAAGTTTATTTGTTAGACAAATTAAAACCCCCCAACTTTCAATCTTAATTACGCTAAGACTTTTGAACGGCCAAACCGATTTTCATAAAATATGACTAAGAACACTCGGGATAAAAATTATCTATGACACCAAAAAAAAAACTAAACGAAAATTGGTTCATCTGTTTGGGAGATACACAGGCAGACACGTAAAAATATAACACCCACATTAAAGACGAAGCAGGTCCACGATAGATTGTCGAATGAATTTAGGACACTCGACAAGAGATGGATGGTTATCATCATCATATCGAGTGTGTTATTTGGCTAACACTGATGACAGATTTTATCCAAGTCGCCTAAAGGCATCTGCCATGACAACTCATATGGCACGAGTAAGATACGAACCTGAGACCTTTCGATCTACAGGCGTCTTAACCATTACACCACCACCGCTTCAACAGATGGAATTTTTGCCCAACATTGGAACAATAATAGCTACTTCAAAATCATAATGAAATCACGTTTTTAAGTTAATCACGTGCATGTTGACCTGTCATGTTGAGAATCACAATCTTGCCAGTCCATAGGTAGCAATAATATTCCCAAGAGGAAGGTTATCGTGAAGTAGACATAGTAGCGAGTGACCGCGAAATTGCAGCTCAAAATTTTAAGTTCCGTTCTCGCTAAGTTTGGGCTTCGCGACGTCTTAGCTCCGAACACAATATGAACCATGCGGAGATGAGAGGCAAGCCGAAGAAGAGGTGGATTACTCAATCCACCTTAGGCAGGACATGGCTAAAAAGGAAGTAACAGATCGGTTAACATCAGACAGGGAGAAGTGGAGGAGACTGACATGCTGTACCGACCACACATAGAGTGGGATGATAGTAATATATTATTATATATCATGAGGCGATCAGCCTATCCTTGTATTATTATTATTAACCGATCTGATCTGATATTATCCGATGTCTGATGTAAACCGATCTGTTACTTCCTTTTTAGCCATGTCCAGCCTAACGCACTCAGTCCACCTCTTCTTCGACCTGCCACTACTCCTTTTCCCATCACATCCATAACCTTTCTTACAATATATTTTCCTCCGAGATAGAGAGAGATTACATATCTAAAGAATTTTAATGACACGTGTACCCCTTTTTTCGGTACTCCACATAAAAATTCGCATAAATTAATGATCTACAACAAAATGGCGATGAGCCTAAAACACGGAAAATTCCTGACACCCCTTGGGACTGGCAACGTTGTATTTTTAATGACAGCCCTACGCGTTCCGGATTCTTTAGGTTTACGACACCTCGGTCATAAATAGCGCGAAGAGGCAATATTTTTTTGTTTTCTCTCTCTTCATAGTCGTATTCCTCATGGCTGAGGGTCGTGGTCATTACGTGGAATGAAACACACACAACAAATTTCTTGGCATTATTAATGGAGTGGTATGCCATTGCCTTCTCCATTACACACCCAAGTTAATAAAAATCAACCAGTGTGCAGGATTCCTCACGATGTTTTCCATCACCGGAAGCAAGTGGTGTTCGATGAAAACTACTGAGTCAGATTGGTATACAAACTCATGTGGCACGAGAAGGATTCGAACCTGGGATCTTTCGATCTACAGGCGGACGTCTTAACCATTACACCACCACCGCTACGTTTTCTGTTTTACTACAGGTTAAAAAAATATATAAGCTTTGTTTCGTTTTTAAAAATGAATTTGCAATGATTAACTACCCTATTTGTACTGTTTTTTTTATTTAACAGATAACCAGAAAGTTGTATATAAATCTGCCTGATGTGATTGACCAGCTAGCCCGATTGTGAAACACAATTTTTAACGTTATTTGTTCGATATGTAACATATAGATTAGGTATCCGTTAATTTGTCAGCAAGAGGTGAAATTGGAACAGGCCATTACTATTTTTTTATATTATGTTAATAACTTTTTAAATACTTATATTGATACTTTATACTTTTATTGATAAGAGTACCTCTCTAATGAAAGTACTGTACGTCGGCGTAAGACGTAAAGAGATGAATTAATTCAGCCGAACTGGCATGGTCTCAATAGCTCAGTGGTCAAGAGCACTGTCCCGGATAGACAGGAATAATAATAGGATGAAAAAAAATCTGGAACTGAGCGGGCATTGAACCCCAGGGGCGTGGGTTCAATTCCCGCTTGGTTCCAAAATTTTTTAATCGCACTTTTATTTTCAAAAATATCGTAACCTCCAAAACTGTTTGGTACAATCCATAAACGAAGTTAAAACGACTTTCAAATGTCACCCAATGGTAGGTATATCGTGTCCCAATCGTCTACTAAAGTTTTAACAGATCCTTTACTCGGCTTTAAGGTGCTCCAACTTTGGCTTAACTTGTAAACTTTCGGGTGAATGTCAAAACTATATAAAGTAAAGGATTAAGGTGAGGCCTAAGGTGACTTCAGAAATTGGTGTTATGTATTATGGTGTTATAATTATGGTGTACTAGCGTTTTGTTCGCGGCTTCGCTCGCGTATATTTCCCACAGGAACAGTTATTGTTCCGAGATGAAAGGTACCCTATGTCCTTCTCCATAAGCTATACGTTTGCAAAATTTCAAGAAGATTGGTTGATTAGATTTATAATATTAGATGATTATGATGCCTATGGTTATTATGGTGATATTATAGTTATACTATTTGCACCTTGGGGCTTTGCTCTTGTGAGAATTCGGAATAAAAGTTAGCCTATGTGATATTTTAGGTTTTATTCTATCAGTGTTAGGTACACTAATAGAATAAAGTTTTATCGAAATCTGTCTTATAGATTGTGTTTTACTGAGTTAGCTCCAAAGTGGAACTCGTGTTATGGGATACTATGGAAACTGTTATTACTGTACAAGCTGGATTGTAATTATTAAAAAAAAAACTCACAATTTTATGCACAAAAGCGCTTTCTACTTTACAAAGCGCCAATGACTATCAGAATTTTTCGTCCGGTGTCCGGTCCGATTTGAATCGCGTACTTTCGGGATAAAAATTGTCTAGCTGTTTGAGCGTGAAGAATTTAACAAACTCATAAACTTTGCCTTTATAATATTAGTGGGATAGACATGTAAACGTCAATTGTGACGTTGACGATACGATTATTCCCGCAAATTTATAGCACCACTGATTACAAAACTACTATTAATATATTCTATATAATATTATTCTCCGTAAACATATTTATTTTATGTCTTCTCATAGATGGAATCAAAACTTCCGGTATATATCAGGTCAATCGTGATGGTACCTTGAGACGCAACAGCCATAACACTTCTAACAAGAATAGAAGGAGCTAAATAACCGTTTTATCTCGCAAACCCATCTCGACGTAGAAAGGGTTACTTCGTTAAGGTCGTCGTGTACTGAACTATACAGCTTATATTATATACAACCCGGCTTCGCTCGGGAAAAAACGTAATTGACCGAGCGGGCGAAGCGAGCTTGGTCTACAAGGTCTTGGGGCAAAAATATATTTTTTGTATGTATGTTTGCAGCGCGATAACTTTCGAACCGTTGGTCTGATTTTAATGTAATTTAAAAGGTATGTAGGATCTGTCAATAGAATTTTTAAATTCGTGGGCCATCAAAATTGGTCAAGTAGTTTTTGAAATATTCACAATTATGTAAAAACTCATCAAAAATTTATTGTGTTAGCGAGGCCTAATTTCGCGGCGAACTAGTAAATTATAGGTACCTACTCCTAAACCTTTCACAAGAATCACACTGGGTATATTATTAAAACCGCATGAAAATCCGTGTAGTTGTTTTAAACAGACAGACAGACGCGGCAGAGAACTTGTTTTGTAATAATTGTGTATTTTCTTCTATACGTATTAGACGCTGCTTTGTTACGACGCAGTTGTTATTTATTTATTTATTTATTTATTTATTTATTATTATTATTTTACCGGACGAAAATAATATTTCTAGTTATTTCTACATGTAAAATACACAATAATTGCCTAAAGGCATCTGACATGACTTTTACGACCACTTGCCAACGTAAACGTGGCAAGTAGTCGAATACACAATGTCAACCAGTGTGCAGTTTTCCACTCGATGGATTTCAAAGTGATGGTCTAAGAAAACTACTACATATGAGTTAGATTGGTATACAAACTCACGTCACGTGTCACGAGGAGGATTCGAACCTGGAACCCTTCGAACATAGGCGGACGTTCTTAATCACGGATTCAATTGGACCTACCTCTATCAAACAAGTGAAACAGAATTAATAAATAATGTCTCTGTGTACGTCGCCCCTAACGGAGGCTGCTTTCGCGACAGATCACATTTGCGTTTCAATGAGATCCGCCGGGACTCTATTCTGATTTACATCCCGTGCCTTAATCGAGGGGTGTTGAAAATTATTCACACATATATAGATCAATGATAAACAGCCTTGACAACCGAGATGCAACAATATAATTCTGTAACAGTTGACGTCAGACAGGCAGTCGTAAAATCGACGTGGAATCTTGAAATTTTAAAGCTTTATGCTTAACTAGCGACTTTGTTTTATACGTGCTATGTAGTGAACCTTGGACTTCGGACACCACAATCTGACTACGAATACAACCGACGCAAGGATGGAAAAGTTTTACTAAGGTTTATGTGAAAATCAGACCTATCGATTAGTACTTTTAAAAATTTCCGGTTTTTTTTTTGACTCGACGAAGAATACGTTTTCTGTTTTTTTCATTTTTGAGTGCCATCGCATGCACCAGAGCTTATGGACGCTTGCAATATCAGGGGGATCACGGGTCTTTTTTCAAGAATATCGTTCTTTTTTAAACTGTGGCAGTGTCAAAGCCTTAGAATGTGTAAGTTCCTTTCGAAACTCGCTTCACATAGATTACGAAGATTTTCAGAATACACCCCCTTACCTGAGAAACCGATTAGGTATGCAAATCTCATATTACCCGCGTCTTCGAATTTAGATGCTTCCCGGTTCACGCTTTTAAAATATTCATATATGTAGGTGAATATATTATGTTTTCAAAACAGATAACGAACTACTCATTGCTATCACTAAAAAGTGTCTAAAACAATTTAACCACTTTATTAATAAACGTTCAATTATATGATTAGATTATCATTTTTCTTTGTTTTGTCCCTCTCTCTGTTTTCATCATTATTATTATTATTAGTAATTTGACATTGAAAGAACGAGATAATAATTTTGGCCTATTGATCATCATGCCGGAATGTTACCACTAGAGGCCCGGGTTCGATCCCCGGTCAGGTCAAGATGGTAAATGATCTTTTTCAGTTAGTTTGGACACGTGATGAGGCAAGAACAGGAATGTTTACGGACGTAGACTAGGAAAGCGATAGGAAATATAATAGAGTTATTAATTTTATAATATAATTAAATTAAAGCGGGTATAATTAATTACCTATCTTATAGGCTAATGGTTATAGAACGAATTTCGAAAGAGCGAAAATGTTTAGTATCGTTTTTATTTTCTATATTTTTTATTGATCGAAATCTCAATAAAAATTTTTTTTGGTCGAATTCCGAACATTAGTTTTATATATATCTATAAGTATGTTTTGTAAAACATATACATACTAAACATATACGTTTAATATAGGTTTTAATATAGGTTTTAATATAGGTTTTAATATAGGTTTTAATATAGGTTTTAATATAGGTTTTAATATAGATTTTAATATAGGTTTTAGTATAGGTTTTAATATAGGTTTTAATATAGGTTTTAATATAGGTTTTAATATAGGTTTTAATATAGGTTTTAATATAGGTTTTAATATAGGTTTTAATATAGGTTTTAATACAGGTTTTAATATAGGTTTTTAATATAGGTTTACGTTGGTAAACCTACATTATTTTAGAATTTGCTTCAAGATATTTCAATTTCCATAAATATATTTAATACCTGTAATAATTTCGAATGTTGAAATTTATTTTTCAATGAAAATATGTATAGTTATTTTTTACATAGATAAGTAGATGTTTTATTTTAAAAATGAAAACCTAACCTAGTTTCCAAGACAAAGCTTTTTGACACTTATCCAATCCTAACCTCAATCTTTTTTAAATTCAAATTCAAAAATTCTAATTCAAATCATTTATTCAGAAATTAGACCTTCACAGACGCTTTTTTTCTTGTAATACCCCTTTTTTTTTTTTTCACGCCGCCGTTATGGGGGACGTCACGGGGTCGCTAGGCATTCGACCGCGACACCCCCCGGGCGGCCTTTCGGGCCCCGGGCGGGCCGGACCTGGGCGGGCAGCAAGCACAAGTGCTAACCACCCGCCCCTTACGCCACGCGAGCGTGGCGCGGACCATCAAGCCCACTCCGCACACCAGTCAGAAAGCTGACGGGGGGAGCGGGCATCACCGACAGCTGGTCCTGAAGGGACCAGCGGTCACAACACACACAACACACACACAAAATCTTGGGTACCACAGGGCACCCAAGTCTGCCTCTGTACGGGCGCAAGAGGTGATAGGCAGGTGACACCCACACATTGCACCCGATACAGAGGCAGCCACCCTTCGGCCGCAGAGGACAGGGGGATCGTCGAGAGACATACCGACTCTCCTCTTCCCCTGCGACCCCACCGCACCGTGTTCAGCGCCACGGCCGCGCTGTGGTCGCGGAGGACAAACCCCCGCGACCCCACCTCTGGTCCCCTCTTGTTTCCACATCCAAAGGCTGGTGGCGGGTCACCAGCCAATGGCAGTACTACTGAGGGGACCGTCCACCAGGCCCAGAGCACCCACCAAAGTCTCTGGGCCTTGGGTTCCTCTTGGTTCACCGGGGTGGCTGGTTGTGTCAGACCAGCCCCCACGGTTACTAAGCCCCACCATCGCGACAAGATGGGAACCCGTCGGGGGGTGGCCTAAATACCCTAACCTAACCTAACTACTTTACCACCACAGTTTGAAGGTCACAACCTTTGCCTAACATAACCAGATAGGGATTATTAATGTTAGTTTCAGCCTTCCCACTCCCTTTTTAAACGTATCCTTGTCTTTGGTCTCTTCAATACAATATCTTATACCTACGTCCATACAATTTGATATGTTTATATTGCGTCATTGCACCGCGTCGGACACAGGTTGTCAGTCATCTATAGTATTATTATAAAGAGGTAAGCGTTTGTGAGTTTATTTATTCGAGGCGGGTAATCTCCGAAACTACCGAACCGATTTCAAAAATTCTTTCCTACCTTTAGAAAGGTACATTAGGGTAGTAGGTTAGGCTATATATTTTATCTCAAAGTTCCCACGGGAGCAAAGCCCCGGGCAACATCTAGTATAATATAATTTGTATGCAATTTTAACTCTAAAAGAAATTTTTTTTTTCAACTTTTTTATATTGTTTTGATATGTGTAAATGTGTTATCTATTTATATAAAATAAAAACGAAAGAAAATAAATATTTCTTAAATATTTTATTATCATAACACTTTTTATTTTATTTACTTTTAAATAATTTAAAAATAAATAAGTACATACCGTACTAAGTCTTACACAAACTCGCATACAAAAATGTTTAATACTGGTTAACGTCACAAAATTTGTACATACAAACTTCTTGCTTACAAAGCAAAATACACTCTATGATAAAAATACAGAGTTCACTTTTCAATCGACTGATTAATTATGGAAAGTTAAATATTGTTTACTACTAACAAATTATATTTTCCGCACGCCCCACATATGCAATATGACAAAATATGTATGTCATTTTATATTTTTTAATTCAGGCGATTGAAAATCTCTAATTTTTAAGGCCTAAATCAGACATAATGTACCTAAACTAGTAATTCTTAGCTGTGTGATTTAGACCTTAGAAATAAATAATTCAACTGGGATAAAGTTGGTCTAATTTACATTATACGCATAGACTAGACTTATGAATTTTAATCACCAGTAGACATATATAATAAAATACTTTTAAAAATATCTATGACTGCTATAAATGGCAGCTAAATCCAGATAAATCCAGTTTTATCCGGATATAACACGATGCAGCTGCTCATCGGTAGTTAAAGCCAAAAGTAACATTAATTTTAGGCCAAGTTTTAACCAACTGCAAATGGTTTTAACTGATTGTATCCGAAGATAATCTGTTGGCACCTAGATTTTACCAACTGCATCTATTTATACCCTGATAAAGCGAGAAATAGCTGTGTTTCGGATTTTAGCTGCTTTATATCTATAAATGTTTTAATAAATAATATATATTTTAATAATAATACAAATTAAAAGGTTATAACTAAGAACATTTCAGGTTAATTATAAAGTGGCATTAATTTATAATTACTAGGAATTATCAAAATATTATCACAAGGATATAACCGTATATATCCGTGGAGAAGGTTTTTATACCAATACACAAATATTCTCTAATTTAATTTATAGTTTACGTATATAGGTATTTATATTTTTAATTTTAATATGACTTAATACAAAAATAAATTTAGATATTTATGAACAAGATCCTATAGTATGTATAAAATATGTTAAAATAGGATATTATTTATTACTAATATTAAATTAGTTCATACATTATTGCCTGCAAGGAAAGAGTTTTATGAACCTAAAATCTACAATTTTATAATGCTCACGTATGTCATTACTTTATATCAGTTTGTTCCGTTTTCATCCGAAACCAGTTCCTTGCTCATCCAATTGCATACTTTTGAAATGTTTTCTCACATTCTTCCGAGATGCTTTCCTTGCTCATACGAAGCATATGTTAATGAGAAAACATATAGATAAAAATAAAAGTTGGATGAATAAGGAAAAATATTTAATTCGAAACGTCATAGGGTGAAAACAGAGTATGTAACACTATCATTGAGACCTGCAGGCCTACCATCAACTTTTACAGAACGATTCCAATGCAACTCAGTTCAATTTAGGCACCTAAAATGAATCGCATTCATACTAAAAATTAAGTCGATGGTACGAATTTGGCATACAGATCAGTTTAGGTCGCAAAGTGGATCGCGTCAGGGCAATACATGCGTGTCAGTAGTTTACACACTTGCACGCCAGCTGCTAGCACGATTCACTATATACACATACAGGTTGACTTTTTCTATATTGGCAATGTTTTATCTACATGCTCAGTCCGTGATTCTAAACAACTTTTAGAATGGGAGTAACTCCGAAATCGCGAAAAAACTCAGCTGTTCTATACAAAAATAAATATTATACATACCTAAGCTACTTGCCCGTTTGAGAATTGAAACATAAGAACGGAGATGCACATGCAAGTCATGTCGATACTAGTTATAAATATAAATAAATAAATAAATATATTAGGACAAAATCACACAGATTGAGCTAGCCCCAAAGTAAGTTCGGGACTTGTGTTATGGGATACTAACTCAACGATACTATATTTTATGACAAATACGTATATAGATAAACATCCAAGAATCGAGCCAATCAGAAAAAGATCATTTTCCATCATGACCCCGGCCGGGGATCGAACCCGGGACCTCTCGGTTCAGAGGCAAAATGAATTATATGGAAACTACAGTCCGTTTTTCACGTAACTTCTTTCTGCGCTGTAGTAAACTATGGAATAAACTCAGCAGTGTTCCCTAATAATTTCGACATTGGGGCTTTCAAGAAAAGAGTATTTCTCGCAAAAAGTCGCTAACGCACCGGTGACTCATATCAGGTTTCCGATGTCCATAGGCTGTGATGTTTGCTTACAATCATGTGACCCTACATGCTCGTTTGCCCTCTATAATATAAAAAGAATATGTTATAGACCAAGTGATTAATTCAGGCCACAATGATAATGTTACCTTGAATGGAGAATTTTTTGACAAAAATCATGTGTATCACAGTCATCAAGTTTAAATTTCCCTTCGTTCCTTCACTCGTATTCCTCATGGCTGAGGGTCGTGTTCATTAAGTGGCATGAAGCACACACAACGACTTTCATGGCAATATTAATGGAGTGGTTTGCCATTACCTTCTCCATTTCACTAACTAGATGATAAATTCTTCACATTAGCACACTTTGGATCCAATAAATAAAACATTATGAAACTACTGAAATTCTTACAACTATCCATCACAACCTGGTCCTATCAGGGAATGGTGATGGTGACCTAATGTCGTACACATCAAAATGCCTACTGCTATTTGGGCCAAAATCTTCTTCTGTCTTTGTTTCAACAACAGTCACGTCAGTTCTGTCCGATGTATCAGTCTTTTCTGATGACTCTTTCTCGTCTGGAATTTTCTCTGGCTTCTCATTGGTGAATTTCCGCTTCGGGCCGGGCATTTTTCTGGCTATCCTTGCCACTATTGGGTGCAATAGGTTTTCATCGTATGCATCTGATTCGTTACCAGTTATGTATCCAATTATGATGCCGATGGTGACGCAGGTCAATGTGCCGATAACTGAATACCACATGTAAGATATGGAATAGAACTGGTGGAGGCCTGACGGTCTGCAAAAAATAAGTTTTATATAAATAGTGTTAAGATTCATGCAGATTGTAAAAGTCGATCAAGGGTAATGGTATGGAATACGACACTGGTGGCAAACTGGTGATCATACTAGTCGCAGGTCTACTTATATTTCAGGCCACAAAACGCTCCGAAAAAGCAAAAAAAGTTTTTATTCACTTATACACATAACAGTAATTGAATCTCTTATCATGCGTCTTGTATTATTCACAAATGTTGATATATATTAACAAGCTAATGAAGAATCCAAGTTGCTTACACGGCAGGTCGTGGCCTGGAGACAGGCAGCGTGATGTTCATGGCCTGCAGCTGCACCAGGGTCTCGTTCACCAGCAGCGCGCGGGGGTTGAAAACGCTCACGGTGGAGTTCAGGGGGCATTCCTGAAATACCACGCGAAAATCTCCATTTGAGAGGCAATTTACTTTTTTAAGACACGGGGTCAAGCTGAGACGTGATTAAAAATGTAAATTGTTCATATTCAGAATTCTTTGTTCAACTTCCATTCATTAAATTGAATTATCGTGATTACGAACGAAAATTTATAGGCTAATTAATTGGTTTCTATTGGTCATATCAGAAGGCTGTATGATTGACTAGCTTTTGCCCGCGGCTTCAACCGCATGAATTTCTCTGCGAAAGCGGAACAAACCCTATTTTCATAAACCATTTTTCACTCCCCATAAGGGGGTTGATTTTTGTAAAAAGTTGCCTATGTTTGAATGACGGTCATTAACTACATGCATACCAAATTTCATCAGAATCGGTCCAGCGGTTTAGCCGTGATAGCGGAACAGAGAGATAGAGTTTCGCATATATAATATTAGCTTGGATTGATACTCACATCAACAGACAAAGGTAGCATGGCGACAGACTTGTCCACATAAAGCAACCGCCCGACCGCCATCCAAGTGGTCAGAGCATGAGCGGTGACCATGCCCAATACAGCTCCCTTGCCATTGGCCACTGGACATAGGGCTGCCAGCACGAACACTCCGAGCAAGGCGCCAGAGGTCGCCGAAGTGACCAGGAGGGAGCCCTCGACCACACCGCCCACGGCACCCACAAAGAGGGAGAGCCCCATGATTAAAATGGCTGGAAAAATACAAGCAAAAAAGTTTTATAATAATTATATATAGGGCTTATACACAGCAAAAAAAGCAAGTCACTATCTACCACGTAAAGTTTTAGTGAGTAATTTTAAGGTAAATGTGCGGACTCACTCCATAAACCAGAAATCTAGCCCACTAACATTACATACACATGGCCCGAAACACGCAGATCCCTTCTCGAAAATAGTCTGGCAGCTGTGGAGTACTGTTCGATGGTGTCTCCCGTTCACCAAACGACAGATCTCTACAGATGCAGCCATCTCATTTTAGAATAAAAAGGGGGAATTCAATAAATGCCTCAAAGGACCATCCCAAGGGACCTGTGGCTGAAAATGCGTATCAACATATATATATATAGTAGTATATGAAAAATATCCATTGTATTTTTCAATATTCTTGCACTTTTCTGAATAATGGTAGTAAGTACATTCTCCCTGGTGTGCTCGCGGTCATACTTCGGATCGTGTCCCATCACATTTTAGAACAAACTTCTCATAAATCTTCTACAGTGTGGATTTGTTATTGATAATTTAAAACAAATTTAAAACGTCTCATTGTTTTAAATTGCCTGTTTTAAAAAGCCTTGCAACCCATCTAAAAATTAAGAATAAAATTTGTTTATGACATACTTTGGTTTGGCTTCATATTATGGTTATTTGACTGCGGCTTTAACACAAAGCAACATCGGTGCTGATTAAAATGTTATAAAGATTGTTGTACCTATTAGTAGAGCCTATAAGGGTTTATCAGAGCGTTTCGCTTCGGCCGCGCTGTCATTACCATCCGTCAGTTTTCTTGAGGATAATCATTTCCTAAATCGATCATTCATAAGTGGACCCTCAGACCACACGCACATATAAAATTGACATTACCAAATTCAAATTCAAAATTCTTCTTTATATTTAATTCAATTTAGGATGATATACATCACTTATTAACGTCAAAAAAATTACTTAAACTAAGTCTACTGCCGGCTTCCAAAGCGCAGGTGAAGAAGAAGCGGCGCAACAAACTTCACCGCAGCCTTTTCTCCAAGGACGTCAATTAACAAATATAAGTCTTATACATATATTAAAAATTAGGAGGACGAATATCACAGTATAGAGTATTTATTCTAAAGTCAGATAGTAAAAAAACATTCTGTTGTTAAATTTGAAAAATTAATAATCGACTTAGCGGCCGCATCGGTCGAAACGCTCTGAGAAACACCGCGCGCGGGGCCTTTCTAAATCTATGAAATCTATAGAAACACCCAAATATATATATACCATAGATAATGCCAATGATCTTGATAATTGTCAGCTGTTGTTTATCATCAATGCCCCTGAAGGGGGGGGCGGCAGACACGAAGTCCTCCCACGTGACCGTCGCCAGGGAGTTCACGTTGGACACCAGGAAACTGGGAACCAGATGGACATGAGGTCTACACGTGCGAGACGATATCATACGTGTGATTCATTGATTATAACAATTGCTTGGCCATTCGTTGTGGTTTATGAGTCATTTTGTCTTATACGAAGTAAGTTCGCTTATTCGAATGGAATCTTGCAAATAAATTTTGAAGATATTTTCGATTGAGCTGTAATATCTTCAAAATTTATATCGATAACTATAACAATATCCTAACTAATATTATATACTAGCGGCTTGTCCCGGCTTCGCTCAGGTAAAAACATAATAAATTATACCCCCCTCAACCTCAGGAATCACTCGGTGAAAACCGCATGAAACAAACGCGGTAGATGACTTTGTTTTATAATAATGTAAGGATACGACAGTGAGTCTTTTGTCTTTTTTCTCTCCTCGTTTTATCTACTCACCGATCTTGATGAAATTTTAAAAAATGTAGTTTAGTGCTAGTATTTTCAGGAATTTATCGTTTGTTCAACAGTAGATACTAAATTATAAACATAACAGTAGGCGATAGAATAATTGTTAGTTATAAATGAAAACATATTATGTAAGAACCAAAATGTTTTTACGGCTGGCAATACGCTTAATTTAATGTGTTAATTAAGTTAACAGAAAGTTAATTGGCGGAAATTAGAATGTAATAAAACATGAGCCATATTATGAGCACCAGATCTCATCAATAACCTTGAAGTAACTGAACTTTGCCTAGCTATTTCGTGGTAATTTCAAATGTCATACAGCAGAGTTAATTATAGAGGTATGTATATGACAAGCACGGTCGGCTGCAAAAGTCCAGTTCCTACTTCAGAACCTTATTCCCTAGGTATAAAGTTCAAAAATATGACTGGACTTTTATTGCCCACCGTACGGTCAATCGCATATCAAGTTACCCTGCAATGATCTCTATAAACACGGCAATAATGAAGAGTTTGCATTGATTGTAAAGAAGTTGAATGTCCTATGTATATAGAATTGCGTATAACCCTACACGTTATACTTATGTTAGTTATAACAACGAATTCTTGATGAATTGGGAATAAATGTGATGTTGCCCGAATTAAAGATTGAATAAAATTTAAAATATAAAAACATTTAGCATCAAAATGTTTTCAAGAAAAAACTACATACTTCTACACCGAGAAATGAGCGCATTAAACGTGTATCTGTATTAATAAGTGTATGCTTACCTCAACGCCCCATTGAAAAGACTTCCAAGGAACAACCCAAGCATGCCAGGGAGAAAGGCGAACTGATCTTGCACATAAAACGGCAGGACTTCATCTGCAGCGGATATTTCTTTAGCCATCAACGGATCACAATGTCGATAGACGGCATAAATCACCATGCCGACAACCCAGGACAGACTGAAGAGTACTCCCACAGCTGGTATATTGGCTAGCAAGGTCTTCCTGACACGATATTCACTCGACATTGAGCAGTATCGTTGGACGAACGTCTGTTGGCAACCGTAAATGGAGACTGACATGAACAGTTGACCGATCAAGGCGGAGAGGGTGTCGACGCGCACTGTCGGATCTCCAGTGAATCTGAAATTTAAATATTGTTAACCTTAAATCGAAACTTAAACTGAGAAGATACGGCCAGTTCATCCCCGAAAAGTTCTCGTTCCCATAGAAACTTCAAGAGGGCGTGAAGACGCGAGTTTCAAGCTAGTTTTCTAACCTACTAGTAGTATAAATGCAAAAGTTTGTGAGGATGTATGTGTGTATGTTTGTTACTCTTTCACGCAAAACATACAGGTAGAATATAACCTGGAATAACACATAGGGTCCTCAATTCCTACGGGAGCAAAGGCGTGTAGTATTAATAGCATATAGTATTAAAAGCCTGTAGTATCATTAGTAACCTTAGTATTCACGCCATCTATCAGTAAAATGACTGATTAAGAAAACTCACTTAAAGAACTGCAGCCTTCCCCCCTCAATGTTATCCGCCATCACCTTCTGAGGACCGCCAGCTTTGATAGTGCCTTGAACTATGAAGGCTCCGCTGACAAGCACCATCGTCAAGGTTTGGATCACATCAGCCCTGAAAAATTAAAATAATCAAATCAATTCAAAATTATTTTCATTTCAGATATCATACTACATAGTATAAAACCAAAATCGCTTTCCGCTGTCTTTCCCTATGTATGCTTAGATCTTTAAAATTCATCATATTAATATGCCATTGTGGTTTCTTCTGTAGTCATAAAACGTCGAAACCCATGGTCTGTTTGCCTACTTTTCTTCTTCACTTTACACGGTCTTCGACTTCCTTATTGGTTAGCTCATTGGCACACATATGATCAGAAATTCACTGTGTCCGAAAATTTTCTCTCTTGAAAAAATGGCCGTAGATTTCAAGGTGAATGCTCATCGGAAATTCCATGAGATCGATCTGACGAAAATTTTGATTATTTCCGAACTGTTTCCATGGATTGGCAACATAAATTCACCATTGTCCATTCTAGCTTGCGTGTATCACCAGGATAGATTACCTCAAACACACTTAAACCCTTACATATTACAAAAAGACACAGTCGCGTCTTTCCGAATGAACTCAAAAATTACCGCACGGATTTTCATACCATTTTCACTAATATGAATTATGCTACGCTGAGGGAGGTTCAGGTGTATAACTTAAAGGTTTTACCCGAGCAAAGTCGATCGTTAGTCGTAATAAAAAATACCTGATCGCTGCAGCTAGTCCTCCCAGTAAATTGAAGACGATAGTAACGATTGTCAGCACAGCGGCCGACGCCCAATGTGGCACGTGTAGCACAGCGTGCAAGGCCACGGTTGGCGTGTACACAGTCACAGCTAAGTTCAGCAGTTGTCTGATGAGGAAGGTCGCTGCAGCCAGCCTTCGGACCCATTGAGAGCCGAAGCGCATCTGAAAAAATAACTTATGTGTGTGACGTAACGTTTTATTCTCCAAGGAATAGAAGCGCTGGTGGTCCAGCGGTTAAGAAACTCCGTCTGAGATCGAAATGTCACAAGTTCATATCGTTTGTATACTAATCTGATTCATGTATACTGGTTTTCATAGACCACCACTTGCTTTCGGTGAAGGAAAACGTCGTGAGAAAACCAGTACACTGATACACAATTTAGTTCCCTACTGTTCATGTATAAGTGACTATTTATAACAAGATACCGATAGGTAGTCGTAAAAATGATATCAGGTGACTAGGCGACTTGAATTAAATCGGACACCAATATTAGCAATGACACGCTCATTTATATGACGAGGACAAAGAATATACAATAATTTTGATACCTACTAAACAGTCTGCTTTCTACAGGCGTAAAAGATTATAGGGTATGATAATTACGTCACAATATAATTATGCAATGATTTATCATCAAAAACGTGACAAAATGAGTACTATATCAATACTTGTAAGTACGAAAGTAATGTTAAATTTTCTACGTGCTAGAGAAACACAAACAAAATAAATAAATATATACGGACAAAATCATTTAAATTGAGCTGGCCCCAAAGTAAGTTCGAGACTTGTGTCGTGGGATACTAACTCAATGATATTAAGTATTATGGCACAGTAAAAAGAACATAGTACAAAGGTTCCACTTATTACAAATGAAATAACTGTACTATAATAACATCTGCTTTGTCCAACAATAACAAAAAATCTTGACCCGATATGGAAGATTATTGAATGAGTCAGAATGTGTTTACAAAAAAAAAAGGTTTTGTGTTTTAAAAGTCGCAGATTCGAATCCTCGTGGTTCGCGATGTCGCCCGTGACAACTAATGAATAAAAAGCGTTGACAGCTGACAGGCAAAAACAACACTTTTTTTTTTAAATACAGAATTTTGAATTTGAATTTCGCGGACATCACAGCCGTGGTTCAGGTAAATACGCTAATATGTGGACTTACATGTAAATATTCATACACCGAGTTGGTATGAAGCCTGTAGTACACTGGTATGAAGAGGAAACAGACCAATGGAAAGGCCAGAATGATGCCATACAGTGTCTCCCACATTGCCGACCCTCGGTACACCAGCTCCGATGGAAAACCTGGAGACAACAGTAATAATTAAATTAAATAATTAAATATATTAGAACAAATCACACAGATTGAGCTAGCTCCAAAGTAAGTTCGAGATTTGTGTTATGGGATACTAACTCAACGATACTATATTTTTATAACAAATACATATATAGATAAACATCCAAGACTCGGGCCAATCAGAAAAAGATCATTTTCCATCATGACCCGACCGGGGATCGAACCCGGGACCTCTCGGTTCAGTGGCACGAACTTTACCACTGCGCCACCGAGGTCGTCAACATAAAACATATATATATATATATATATATATATATATAATTCGAATTAAAAATGGTTATTTAAATTGTTTTCAACCAGTGTCTAACTCTTTGGATAAAATAAAAAAATATTTATAGTCTAGAAATTAATGTGTTATCTTGAAACTAACAGCTCGTTTCGGCTTAGTAATAACATGATAAATTATCATTACCATCCTCAAGAATAACAGCATCTATTGGCGAGAACCGCATGAAAATCTGATTTTTTGAATTGACAGACGCTGCAAAGGACTTCCTTTGCAGTGTCTGTCTGTTCGCGATAAACTTTTTATAATAACGTTTTATAATATGTAAAGATTATTAATAAAAAATAGGATCGTGGCAAGTGGCAATCACTATTCTATGCCTATACTAATGGGAAACAATGTATTAATTAATGTTTTATTGCTCACGGGAAAAAAATAAAGTCATATCATTTGTATTAATCTATTCAAACATCCCCTCAATTGTATTCAGATGTGAAATGTGATAATTGTTTATTAAATAATTTACAAGTTTATCATCGACATTGACCATAGAAATTGATCATTTAAGTATTTTTGTTTTTCGGTAAAAATTGTTACAATAAATTGTCGGCCAGTATATGGTTTTAAAAAGGGAATTTTTACTTTTTTAAGAATCTAAATGGCCATTAATTGCTAATTATTTTCGACCAGTGTTTTGATTACTGTGTAAACAAAAAAAAATCATTTCGGATTTGTAGGGCACGGGCTGGGATCACACGGAAATCATTAGGTACTTTATTGATCTGTTTGCATACCGAGTAGATGTATATAATTATAACTACCAATCGATTAACTTAACATAACTCTGGGATATGAAGACAGGTTACCCATGATTTATTTCAAAATTCTAACACAGATATAGACAGAATAATAATTTTGCATGATTGCAAAATTGCAATTCACGTGGGCTATACCGTGGCCGAATGAAATGTTAATGCACGTGTTTTGTCACGCTGCAATTGTAAGGCTTCTGTCGGATTGGTTTTGAGGTATATTTTACCTCAAAACCAATCCGACAGAAGCCTTTAGGTTACAGATAAAGTTTTTACGACCTCTGTTGCCTAATCGTCATTATGAAATGCTATATATACTGGAGGTTTCGGGTTCGGTCAAATTGGAAAATGATCTTTTTCATATTAAACTGGATCTTGAATGTTTATCTATATATGTTACAAAATATAGTATCGTTAGTATATAACACAAGTCTCGAACTTACTTTGGGGCTAACTCAATCTGTGTGATTGGACATATAAATATATATATTTATTTTATTTAATATGGATTTTTTTGTCTCATCTGGGGCTCGATTTTCATGTTTACGATATTATTTATCATATCTTGCCATCTCCAGTGTAATATAATATCGTGTGGGTCTCCAAAAGTTAAAAAACTTCACGTATTAAGTTAATTGTGCAATTGCACTTGCAGTCAAATATAATGATCCTATAAGGGTTTCGTAATTACCTTACCCTTTATACCTTTCCGTATATACGATATAAATTGAAGATTCTAACAGATTTGACGATTGTGAACAGTACGATTGTGACAGAATATCGCTTTCAACAAAATTTATCTGGAAAATAAGAAGCACTTCTTTCACAAAAAGCTAGATAGTTTATTTTCCAAAAAAACCAAGTGCGAGTCGCATGAAGTGGGTTCCGTAATTTGAATGACTTAACCGCCACTGAGCCTTCTATTAAACGGGTTGTTTTAGTGCCAATTATAGGTTATTGACCTATAATTGGCACTAAAACAAGCTGGCAAGTTAATTAACGATGCTAATTTCTAAGTCGACACAATCAATAATTGACTTTTCACTTTAACCCCGGACTTCACGGTGTCATAACCCCGAATGCAACACAGGAAGCTGAGTGAGGTACCTTTTATTAGGAAAATATTAAAATGAAATTAGGTCCATAAAGACTTTAATTTTTCATCTTTTTCACGTCAACACTTATCTATGCTAATAGGTATTATAAATGCGAAAGTCTGTCTGTCTATCTGTACCGCTTTCACGGCTAAACCGCTGGACCGATTTTGATGAAATTTGGTATGCTTATCGTTAAAAACAACCGTTCAAATATAGGCAACATGTAGGACAAAAATTAACACCTAAAATGACTATAATAGGGATGAAAGTTTGTATGAAAATCGTGTCTGTTCTGTTTTCGCAAAGAAATTAACGCGGGCGAAGCCGCTGGCAAAAGCTAGTGTTTCTATAAAGCTACAAACTACTACCATTTCGAACACTGTTGTCTTGGATAAATATATTAGAATTTAAAAATATGACTTTAAAAAATGCCTATATTATTCTAAGCTAATTCTGTCTTCTATTAAAAGCAAAGAATGTCATTGTTTTGGCGACATATCTTTCGATGACGGCGACGTTCTAAACAATCCAGCCATAGTTTACCTTCGAAGATCAATATTATCGTGACTCTTTGCAGAGTGTTGAACTTTATGGAAATGAATGACTCTGTCTGCCCCTTAAGAGATAAATGTACTTGTTGTAAAAATAGTAATCTATACTGCTATTACAAAGAGGTGAGCTATTGTGAGTTTCTATGTTTGAGGGGGATAATCTCCGAAACTACCGAACAGATTTCAAAAATTCTTTCACCATTAGAAAGGTACATTATTTAAAATTGCTTTAAACTATATTTTATATTAAAATTCCCACGGGAGCGAAGCCCCGGGCAACATCTAGTATACTATAAAACATGTCACAAACTGTGATATATCCCTACATAATTATTTATGTATTATCATTACATATCGTAAAAAAGATCTGTCTGTCTGTCTATCTGTATGAACGCGACACACTCGGAAACTACTGGACGCATTATATGACAGACAAACAGATGTGGCAGAGGACAATAGAACTCGTGCAAGTCCAACTCACGCTTGTCCTTTTCATATTACGGTAAACAGATTAAGGTAATAATAAAATTACAATAGACGCAAAAAGTCATCGTCATATTAAAAACAAAACAAACTAGAATTCTAAAAACTATATGCGATTTTTAACTTGTTCATAGCGGCAACCGGTTAAGTATCACGAACCCTTGTGATGATTCGATAGTAACCCATCCACAGAACTGCAAATAAATTAGTAGAAGTGGTAAATTTAATTCTAACTCCGCCCTTATCGGAATTAAATAAATAAATAAACATACCTATATAGGGACAAATTGAAGCGATTGTGGTGTAATGGTAAAACCGCTTGTGAACCGAAAGGTTCCAGGTTCGAATCCTACTTGTGCCACATGAGTTTGTATACCAATCTGACTCATGTGTTAGTAGTTTTCATTGACCACCACTTGCTTCCACTGAAGGAAAACATCGTGAGAAAACCTGTTTGTGAAATGGAGAAGGCAACGGCAAACCACTCCATTAATAGTGCCAAGGAAGTTGTTATGTGTGTTTCATTCCACGTAATGACCACGACCCTAAGTCATGAGGAATACGACTATGAAGAGATATAGGGACAAATCACACGATAATTAATTAACTGTGGAAATTTTTGTAACACGTACTATATCAATTTGAATTCTATCATATTGTTCTCTCTTATCCCCTTATATCCTTGGTAGCATTCGGGGTAGTGACGCCACGAAGCCCAGTTCCAGAGAAGGAATCGTATGACACAGAATTGCTGTAAAATATTGCGTTTTAGTCTGATAGAATGTTTCAGTCAGCATTTCTAGCTGTCTTTCATTTCGATTTCTAAGCACGAAGTGCAGCCAGTACCAACCAGTCCTTTATTTCAAGTTAATCTATAAATAGGATGGACTGCGCACGCAGTTTATGATGTATCAAGCCCAACCGGCATTCCTACGGGCTATGCCTATGGCGATACTTGGTATCGCAGCAAGTATCGCAGCGACTTTCTTCGTTAAATTTTATTAGTATTAGGGTGGGTTGTCAACTTTGAAATTAACTTTACCCTGCACGCCGCTGCCGATACGAAAAAAATGACATTTTTTGCGTTTTGAACCTTAATGTCAAAATTAATTGGTGCAATCGAACATTGTTGTTTAATGAAGTTAAACCATGGATTTAATAAGTACGTAGTACCTACTAATTCCATGAGTTGAACACATTATCGGTCCAAATTGGAAATATTCTGACTTCTAGGAAATATCATTATATATTTCTCAGAGCGTTTCGACCGCTGTGGCCGCGCTGTCATTACGATCCGTCAATATTTTCTTGAGGAAGGAAGCATTTCAATATTCAATCATTCATAACATTAATATTACCACAGTACAGATTAATTATTTCAAAGTCAAACAGGAAAACTAATTAAAGAAAGAAAGAAAAATTGTTTATTAGTTATCACAAACTGAAATCTAAATTATTAAACAGGAATTAACAACCTGGGCGTATTTTTGTATACCAAAAATGCCTCCTCTCAGCATAAAGTTGCAGTGAGAGCCGCAACGCTGGTCTTCCGAGGGCAAAAATTATTTAATATTATTTAAAGAACAAAATTAAAATTATTTAAAGACAAAGAATATACGACAAGCCGACTAGGGTACACAATAGGGGAACCGACAATGAATCTAACATACAAAAATTAAAATATAAATAATTTAACAAAATATATTAATGTATGATATATAATAGACTAGTATTGGGTACGTACGAGTGTAATAAGAATATTATCTTCTTCATAGTCGTATTCCTCATGGCTGAGGGTCGTAGTCATTACGTGGAATTAAACACACATAACAACTTTCTTGGCATTAGTAATGGAGTGGTTTGGCATTGCCTTCTCCATTTCACACACAAGTTAATAATCAACCAGTGTGCAGGTTTCCTCGCGATGTTTTCCTTCACCGGAAGCAAGTTGTGGTCGATGAAAACTACTATACATGAGTCAGATTGGTATACAAACATCATGTAGCACGAGTAGGATTCGAACCTGGTACTTTTCGGTTCACAGGCGGTCTTACCATTACACCACCACCGCTTCGAGAATATTATACCTATGTGCGCGTAATTCCTGTCTTTATTATAATCGATCGAGTCGAAAAGTATATATAAAACAGGACTTACCTAAAAACGACCTAACTCCAAGCGTGCCTCTAGCCACAGACAAAATCATGGCTAGAATCGACACCCCGCCACCGGCGAAGATATATGCAGTCTTGGCATTGCCGCCAGCCTCCTTGGCATCTTTCCGCCGTCTCCACAAAGGGAGGCAGGAGGTCGCACAGATAAATACAGCAAAAACTATGCACTCCCAAGCTAGCCAACCGGATTTCATCTTGAATCTGTAAAAAAAAACAACTATGTCTTAGGTCTGATAGATAATTTTTTGTAAATATTTCTTCATAGTAGCTGAGGGTCGTGGAATGAAACAACAACTTTCCTGGCACTATTAATGGAGTGGTTTGCCATTGCCTTCTCTGATGTTTTCCTTCACCGGAGGCAAGTGGTGGTCGATGAAAAATTAAAAAGTCAGATTGCAAAAGTAATTCTTGTGTTCCTTAAAATTTGAACAGTTGTAATGACAGCGCGGCAAGTTGGGGTCGAAACGCTCTGAGAAACGCCCAAATATAAGTGAACAATCGGCTGAATCGTGGGCCGAACTAATCGGCTCGACGAAAAAGGGTTTCGTGACCGGGTCTTAGGCGCCCCTTACACCTGACACCTAGGGCCTCGCACTCCCCATACAATCAGGCCTAAAAAGGATTGCGAGCGGTTCTGAGGTGCCCCCTAATACACAACGTCCGGGTGCCTTATTATGGGTAATGACAGCCCAGGCTACATTTTTCGTGTAACAGCAAAGGAGAAATCGTGTTCGCTGTCACGATTAAACAATCATACATTATCATATTTCGAAAGCAATAAATATGAATAAATTGTAGACTTGTTACAATTTACCTTCGACCATACAAATACAGAATACATAAATATATTTTAATAAGTTCGCCCGCGTTTCCCCCCTAAGGGATATAATTTCAAAAAAATATATCTAGTGGATGTTAAAACGTGTAAGCCTTAGCAGTTGAAGTATGCTACTTTTTTATGAATTTTATGAATTGTATTAGAAATTTTTTATGAATTGTATAGGAAAAATATAATAGGGGAAAAAAAGACTTATGCGACAAGAAACAATTTCCATGTTTGAACTTAGACGAACAAAAACCGCCCATAAAAATTATAATTCAATTGTTCTCCTTGGGAATCATTATAACCCAGTTGAAATAAATTTAGACATAACTGTATACAAACGTCATTTAGACAGATCCAAGCACAATTCCGTCGTGTTACATCTATACTACTCGTACATACAATATTATTATAAAGAGGTAAGCGTTTGTGAGTTTGTATGTTTGAGACGGGTAATCTCCGAAACTACCGAACCGATTCTAAAAATTCTTTCACCATTAGAAAGACACATTATCCAAGATTGCTATAGGTTATATTTTGATAATACAGCAATGAGTTTTTTTTTTAAAGAAGTTTGTTGCGGCACTTCTTCTTCACCTGCGCTTTGGAAGCCGGCAGTAGACTTAGTTTAAGTATTTTTTTTGACGTCAATAAGTGATGTATATCATCCTAAATTGAATAAAGAATTTTGAATTTGAAAAAGAAGTATTTATAAATCAGACAGGCAAAAAATATGATTCTGTTTGAACTGAATGTGAACATTTGTTGGATGTTGCTGTAATTATTTCGTATTAGAAAATGTATTTTATACTATTATTTCCATTATCCTCGTAGGCAGGCGTCGTATAAAGCACTATCACTCGAAAAAAAGTACAATTCACAACTGAACTGTATTTGCGACCCTCGACTAACGTCTCGGGTTTTAATATACCTACACCATCGTTAGAAACCGTGACTTTCAGTCCTCGGTCAACAATGTACTCTTTCTTTCGGATATTCTAGAAATTAGGTTAAAACCATCGTCGATCGACCTGACATAAATTTGTTTTGTCTTGAAAAACATGATGTAAAAAATTTCAAGACATAATTTATACGAGACAATATAGTCGTAGAAAGAAATTACAACGGAAGTTATTTTGTACAATTGCTTTAAATATCAACAAACGTGCGAAATGATAAGTATCTCAATGTTTATGTAACACAGAGTTTAAAATAGTGTACAATAGAAGCACCACGTCGCGTAATAAACCACATAAAAAAACAATTAATAGTAAGGTACGTGTAGTAAGGGTAATGTAAGTTAGTGGCATGTGGTTCCGTCTTGGACCACTCTAAAATCCTCCCGGTGGATGTCATACGAGGCGGCTAAAGAACACATGCCTTAACAGTTGATGGGCAATAATATCATCCTCAAAGAGGATGGACGTGAGACAGGCAGTTGTAAAAGCATACAGGTAATTTTTCAACATTTAATTGTACATTTTTTACGATTACACGAGCCCTGGTCTTCGGGGCGTCAAATCTCTGAATGTAACCGAGATTACACGCGTGAATGAGTGAGAGAGTAAGTAGTTTGTAAAAGATCTCTTTTTTCTCTGATTTTTTTTATTTATAATGGACTCCGTCTGTAAAAAAAAACCTGGTTATTTTTATACGAACATAATAATTATTTTTTAATAAAATAAAACCCTGGACAGTCACCAGCACATCAAGTTATCCTGCATTAACCTCTATGGCGCGGAAATAGCGGCGAGTTTACAATGAATTTAGGCAGGTTGATGTGCTGTTGACTGTACTATACAAAATGTTTGTCCAAAGCAAAAATGTCGTCTTTTTGTTCTCACACAAGATTTGGCTGATCAGCCGATCGGATCTCGAAAATAATAGTAACATTGTTGTGTTTATAATGTACAAAAAGTTGTTATGTTAAAAATATTATGTGTTGTATGTGTAGCAAAAAACCACTTCTAATTTCCTTGTTATTTAAAATTTAGTGGTAGGTTTCTATTGTAAATATGATTCATATGTAAGTACATAATATTGTGTAATTATGTGAATTTTCTGCGGGTACCTAACGTTTGACTAATGTTAATGTAAATATTTTTCTTAACATTTAACCAAATCTATCGTAATTATAGCCAAATATTTTTTTTACAAGCCTTTATTTAGTTTCACCTGTCCCGATGTTTATCTGTCTGTCATCAAATTTTGCAAGTTAGATTTCTCCTACTTCCAGTTTTTTCTACACCGTTGTGCATATCGCTTCAGTTTCCATGACAACGCATTATTATTATAAGCACGACCTGTGTGTGCACCCAGCATCGGCTCCCAACGAGGGAACTCCTCAACGGCTTACAGCACGGTCATGGGCTTAATACAACGAAGACTAAATTGACGAAAAAAATTGCCTTTACAGTCATTATATTAAGCTACAGGTGTGGCACATTTTGTACTAGGTGGGGTTTATGCGCGACGCGAAACGAAGCGCTATAACAAAGCTGAGTATGTAATGATACGCGTTACCACTGCACCAGCTGACGACGTTAAATGTGGATTAAAACGTTAGTGCTTGTAAAATTCCAAGCGAGAGTGTCGAATACTAATTTACTTCTGAAGTTAAAAATAAACTTAGGTATATCTATCAAGTTATTTTAATATTACAGCAGAATCTGAGTCAGAAGAAACACAACAAGAGTGTTGTCATATGTAAACAATTACTTGGACGTGTGTACATTTTGATAAGTTATCTAAAATCACTACTAATTGTCTGTTTCTTTCATAAATGCTTTGAATAATAAAAAGGGGAATGAAAAGATCAATCTTTACACGTAATAGATAATTTTAGACCATGCAAAATTGGATCAAATGTTATTTACTGTTTCTTGAGTCTTTTATCACTTTCGTTTATCAGTCTGTAAATTTGTACGCGCATCACGCAAAAACTGCCGAGCAAAATATGATGCAGTTGATGCAAGTGCAAGTCGGACTCGCGCATTAGGGGTTCCATATCATTAATTTTATTGATTGAAAATTTCAACTGTCGAATTATCACGGTTCATGATACAGCCTAAAGCCGGGTACAACCATATATACCTAAACCTAACTCAGGTACTATCTATTGATGACGATCTCCGTGGCCTAATGGTCATCACGCCGGACTGCTACACTGGAGGTCCCGGGTTCAATCCCCGGTCAGGTCAACATGGAAAATGATATTTTTCAGATTGACCTGGGTCTTGGATGTTTATCTATATATGTGTATGTTATAGAATATAGTATCGTTGGTTTAGTATCCCATAACACAAGTTTCGAACTCACTTTGGGGCTAAATTAATCTGTGTGATTTGTCCCTATATATTTATTTATTTATATTTATTGGTGAGAATCGATCAAAAATCCGCCCGGTACTTTTTGAGTTTATCGCACACATACAAACAGACGCGATAGCCCTTATTTTTTAAAATAATGAAGGATTTTGATAAAAATGGTAAACAGGTCGAATAGAAAATAAAAATTATTGTTTTTAAGGTAACCTATCAATGTTAAATGCTAGTGTTAATACTTAACTGAAGTCGCAGTAATTGTAGTTGAAACTAACCACAATACAGTCATGCTAAATTAACACTCTTGATACAAATTCATTGAATTGAAGATTAGACTTTCGATTAGACCTTTCGATCCACAGGTCTCAGGTTCGAATCGTATTCGTGCCACATGAGTTTGTACACCAATCCGACTCATGTATCTATATAAATTCTTCCGGTGAAGGAAAACATCGTGAGGAAACCTGCACACTGGTTGATTATTATTAACTTGTGTGTGAAATGGAGAAGGCAATTACAAACCGCTCCATTAATAGCGCCAAGAAAGTTGTGTGTGTTTCGGTCCACGTAATAACCACGACCCTCAGCCATGAGGAATACGACTATGAAGAGATTCAAATACACGGTATGTCAGCTTATTGCATGTGCATATTGTGCATAATATCGTGCAAACTGTCTATTGGCATATTGTCAAAGAAATGAAGTCACGAGTGTGCTACGTCGGTTCCTAATAGATGCTGTTTTAACCCCTATGACAAATGAGGGATGTTATTAATTCCTGTGTCCGGTGGTCGTCTTTCCTTAACGCACGATTGTTATTAATCTGTGTCAGATTTTAACGCCTGAACTGAATGCTATCATGAGATGTAGGGTCAACAAAAATCCTTACGCATCATCAATTTCTAAAACACTTGACTAATAGCCTCTGCTGTGGTAAATTTTTCAGATCATTCGAAGTTTTATTTGTTGTTTATAAATATTATCGATCAGTAGCGTCCAATTATACTTATCATACCGTGCTTACGATGTAAGTACGCGTAATTATATGGGTAATAACTCCATTAGGTGAAACAAATGATAATGTTTTTTCGTATCAAAAAAAATAGGTAATATTACCTACCTTTTTTTAGGATTACAATCAATTAGGTTAGAAACTTTATAACCTCTCTAACTCATGATCTATTATTTAATAGATCAATGAATTATAAAAGGAATACGTGAATCGCCCGTGTGGCTTAGTGCCAAAAACGACGTAACTACATTTGTACTTTCTCAGTATTGATTTTACAAGTTCAAGGTTGATGCCCGGTTGTTTTGTACCTAAAATGTTTGGTGTAACATGTTAGTTTTACAATTATCATTTATTTTTTAGCGTTCTGTGCTTCAAAAGGAATATAAAATAAATTAGGACAAATCACACAGATTGAGCTAGCCCCGAAGTAAGTTCGAGACTTGTGTTATGGGATACTAACTCAACGATACTACATTTTATAACATATATATGTATATATAAACATCCAAGACCCGGGCTAATCAGAAAAAGACCATTTTCCATCATGACTCGACCGGGGATCGAACCCGGGGCCTCTCGGTACAGGGGCAAGCACTTTAGCGTGAATTTCATTAGCGTTTTAAACTCCGCCGTGGGCTATCATTTTAGTGTTTATTAAATTGTACCATACACAGTAATCAATTTAATTGACGACCTCGGTGGCGCAGTGGTAAAGTTGACTGAACCGATAGGTCCCGGGTTATATTATATATTTATTACTAGCTTTTGCCCGCGGCTTCGCCCGCGTAAGTTATTTTTCCGGGATGAAAGGTACCCTATGTCCATTTCCATTCATTAAAATACACGTATGAAAAATTTCAAGAAGATTGGTTGAGTATATAGAGCGTGAAGAGGTAGCAAACAAACTTACTTTCACATTTTTTAAATATTAATTAGGATCGTTGAGTTGTATTTAGTTAACGATTTATTAATATTTCAAAAACAAAAAGAAATAAGTATTTTATTTTATTTCGTATATAGTGTACGATACGTATATAGGTAACGCCTAACGTAATATTTTGTATGTATGGGAAATTCCCATACATACAAAATATTACGCCTAATTGACGTAACAAATAAATATTTGTTACTTCAATTAGGCGCACTGTACAAAATTTAGGTGCACCCTAAATTTTTAATTAGTTTACATTAGACTAGATGTCGCCTGGGGCTTCGTTCCCGTGGGAATTTTGAAATAAAATATAGATTATAGCTTGGACAATATACCTTTCTAATGGTGAAACAATTTTTGAAATCGTATCGGTAGTTTCGGAGATTACCCGCCTCAAACGTACATACTCACAAACGCGTAACTCTTTATAATAATAGTATTATAGATATACGAATAGTACCTAATAATTATTTTACCAATAGTAATAAAACAAAGCAAATTAAAAGACTTCACAATGCAGTTCTTGAATTGTCAATAAGTTATTTTGTTTACATTTAAGGTCAGCTAACAGGTCTGGTCACGGCAAAATGAAAAAAATAAACTCGGACGAAGTAAACACGAGCCAAAAAAAGTTGAAACAAGAAACAGTAGACGTAAATCAATCTTAAAATTCAAAGAAGTTTGAAACAAACAGTAATTTTATAACGTAATTTTATTGCTCTTTGACCACGGCTTCCCCTGAATTTCCCACGGGTATAGTGAAATTTTCGGAATAAAAGGTACCTATCCTATGTCCTTCTCCACACCTCACTCTACATCAAGAAGATTGGTTGAGTAGATAGAGCGTGAGAGAGATATGTAACAAACAAACTTACTTTCGCATTTATAATATTAGTTTAGGATTAGCTTTAATTAAATACAGTTTTCTAAACTTCATATTACCTCATAATATGTTACGAACTTTTCATTCAACGTAAGATAATTTCAATTTTTACATTCAATTAGTAAAACATTCCTAAAATAAAATTTCATTATTTATTAAAAAAAAAATAATAATGAATGAAAAATTCATTCTACAACGTTCACACAACGAATTACAATAAAATCAATACCATACTCACATTTATTCAATCCCAAAAATATACTTGGCACTTCACACAACACGCGTTTTCTACCCGCACGGCTATCGCTATCGTGCGTCCGGTCTCTGTGGCAGCCCGACACGGAATGGACCTGTTCGTTCTGAATTCAAAATGACGGATGACACATTATATAGTGTATAGTAGCGTTTTATAGAGTAGACAGTTTGGTTTGTAAACAAACAATGCAGTGACGGATCTAGTGTTTGATGTTATCTATGTAAGGAAATTAATGCATGTAGATGTATGAAACTGATTTTAACATATGAATACAACTATTTTTTTCGTGCATTAATTTGTTTTAGAGCAAGGTCTTAAAATAATTTTTCAGTTTAATAAATTCGAAAGTGTGTTTCAAGGAGTTGTTTTGTAACTGATAATGAAAATATATTCTATTATTTTTTTCACAACCGCGTCAGGATCGGAAAAATCCAAATTTATAAGGGACCTGTAATTGAAGTTGACAGCACATCGACTCACCCAAATAATATTAAATACGCTTCTATTACCATGTGATAGAGGTCAATAAAGGGTATAACTCAATATATCTTAGAATAAATATTTATCTCTTATCTCCGCATATATGTGTTCCTTTCGGGGTTGTGAAGTCGCAAAGCCCGGGGTCAAAATAATTTGAAAATTTCGAAGATTCTGTAGTGTGATTTTACAACTAGCCAGGCGCTAATCCTCATTGGGAATGCTGATTTTGCTTATCAGCTGCCTAGGTTATGTATCCCTTAGTCGCCTCGTACGACATCCACGGTAGGATATGAAGTGGTCCTATTCTAATGCGCTCACTACAGATCTTAGAATATTTTTTAATTCATTTTTTTTTAAATTTGTTCCTGACATTTTTATAACAGAAATTACCTACCAAATCTTATTATTAAAATATTGTGAACTAAAAATACTTTTTATTTTATTAAAAGAGAATTTTTATATCTTAATTGAAGCTTTAATAATTGTTAAAATAATTAATTATTACATCTGAAAATATGGTATTAAGTCATTTTATTACTTTGGTCATTATGATAAAGATAACTGCAGCTCAGAACCTGTTTCGAATAATTCCACTTTTTGTTAATCAATGAGAAACTAAGCCAGAATTAAAATAGATATAATATTAATAGAATTAAATATTACTCAGTCGTGACGTCACGTTAGAGTATCATTTAGCGAGATTAATGTATCGTTTGGCGAGTCCAAAACATTTTTATTTTTGTCACATTTTTGAAAGCATTCTCATTATTACAGTATTTTTTTTCACTGATGTTTCTAATAATATAAGGGCCTTATAATAATCATCAAAAGAAAAAATTGTCATTTACCCTATTCTAAAGACCCACCTATACATATCTAATGTCCAACCCGGCTTCGCTCGGGAAAAACATAATAAATTAGGTATATACATACCATCTTCGAGAATTACACTACTCGTATTTATTGGTGAAAACCGCATGAAAATCCATGCAATATTTTCTGTGTTTATCGTGAATACACAGACAGACAGGCCAGAGGACTTTATTTTATTTTAATATCTAATAAATAAATAATAAATAAACATTAGGACAAATCACACAGATTGAGCTAGCCCCAAAGTAAGTTCGAGACTTGTGTTATGGGATACTAACTCAACGATACTATATTTTATAACATAATTTATTCCTAAATATAAATATATATATTCCTAGACCTCGGTGGCGCAGTGGTAAAGTGCTTGCCCCTGAACCGAGAGGTCCCGGGTTCGATCCCTGGTCCGGCCATGATGGAAAATGATCTTTTTCTGATTGGCCCGGGTCTTGGATGTTTATTTATATTATGTATTTGTTATAAAATATGGTATCATTGAGTTTGTATCCCATAACACAAGCCTCGAACTTACTTTGGGGCCAACTCAATCTGTGTGATTTGTCCTAATATTTATTTATTTTACACTATCTATTAGTGAAAACTGCATGAAAATCCGTACATCCGTGAAATTTTTCGCGAACAGACAAAAGCGCCAGAGGACTTTGTTTTATAATACATACGGATAGAGTATTATAACTATGTAAAAGAAAGTACCTATCTAGATTCGGTAAAAATTATACAATTAAAAAAAAATCAGTCAAATGTACCACGAGTAAAGCGTGTACGGTCAATTTTACTGTTTGCTACTCAAAAACTATTCATATCAAAAATTAAAATGCAAAAAACGTGGAACATAATATTTTTAATGTACATAATACACATTATATTTTTTAATTGACGTTTATTTCCTATACATTAATTATGGTAACGTGTCAACGGGTTATGCAACCACATCGAAGGTTAAATATATAACAAAAGGCAGTTAAACCCGTTATAATGAATACTTAATTTAAATATATAATACAATTTTTTCAATATTTTATCTGAACTTTCGCGAATTTCAAATTTTATAGATTAACGGAATAAAGATTATGGATTAACGTATAGTATCGATGTCAGTTAAATTTCACTATTTTTTAAAACTAAAATAATAAATATTTATATAAAATTTAAATAAAAAATTGTCACTAAATCGCCGTCGTCGTGCGGTAAAGTTCCCAGAGGGCTGGCGACATTTCCTCTTTGTATGGCCAAACTCAAACGTTGGCCAGAATAGTCACCAGCCCTATTAATTTAAATTTCACTATTAAATATTTTTTCCATAAATTGATTTTTTTGTTGCTGTTGAGGTACCGACAGCAGCGCCTGAGTGGTTCGCAGAGCATTTCGACCGCTTAATTCGCGCTGTCATTACAATTTTTTAAATTTTAACATATACAATAATGAGTTTTACTATATGACTTTACATTAATTACTATGTATTGTAGTAATGTAAATTTTAACAATGATTGATTTTGGAAATGATTCCTTCCTCAAGAAAACTGACGGATTGTAATGACGGCGCAGCCGCAGCGGTCGAAACGCTCTGCGAACCGCCCACTTATACGAGTACTGTTGTCGATCTGGTTGCATTTAAAGTGTGACCAAAAATCAGGACTGTGCAGTAAACCGTCGAAGAGTTCTCTCGTTGGGAGCCTACCCTCCCATTTATGTTGCTTAAAACGTATTCTACTTCGAAATACATAATTATTATTGTGATATATTATAGGTCCAGTATGTATAGGTTATGATGTATAAGCATATTTCAAGGGTATATCCACTGAAAATATTGTTTTAATACTTTTGATATTATTCTAACATTATACCAAAAGTGAACTGGCAAACGTTATTTGTAATATCAATCCAAACTTCCATGAAACAATATTTTTTTTTATAATACTAATATTATAAAGAGAAAAAGTATTTGTGTCTTTGTTTGTAATAAATAAACTCAAAAACTACTGGACCGATTTTGATCATATTTGGCACGGAGACAGTTCAGGAATAGGATGGGCTACATCTTTATTATACTTTTATGTATTTAGACATGTGTTTATAGGTTAGAATTTGACATTATGTGTCCGAAGCTCGGACGAGCCTCTCATAACATGTGCAATACACATAATGTAAATTTCTAAACTATAAACACATGTCTAAATACATATCTGTCATTTTTGTCACATTTTTTTATTTAATTAAATAATTTTATAATTCTTATATCTATGTTTACAAATCGTATACAAAAAAGCGGTTATGGATGGTCGTGGATCATCAAGATACGGTAGTACAATGTAAACAGTTTTAATTTTGATGTAACCAGGTAACTAACGTTTATTTGTACATAGTGTATCCGTTTTAATGTTATCTGTTATTACTTAATTAGCTATGTGTTTAAACGTCCTAAACCTACAAAGACCGTGTTTCTCAGATCGTTTTGACGGATGCGGTCGCGCTGTCATTACAATTTTTCAAATTTTAACAAAAATAAGAATTAGTTTTGCTCATGGAATTAGTAGCTGTACCTACTCCGGTACGAAGTATAGCTACTTATTAAATCCACAGTTTTACTATATGACTTTAAAATAATTAATCTGTACAGCTATGGTAATGTCTTGTGAATGATTTTGGAAATTATTCCTCCTTGAAGAAAATTGACGGGTCGTAATGAGCAATAATTTGACAACCTCGGTGGCGCAGTGGTTAGGTTCTTGCCACTGAACCGAGAGGTCCCGGGTTCGATCCCCGGTCGGGTCATGATGGAAAATGATCTTTTTCTGATTGGCCCGGTTCTTGGATATTTATCTATATATGTATTTATTATAAAATATAGTATCGTTGAGTTAGTATCCCATAATACAAGTCTCTAACTTACTTTGGGGCTAGCTCAATCTGTGTGATTTGTCCCAATATATTTATTTATTTATTTAATGAAAGCGCGAATGCAGCGGTCGAAACACTCTGAGATCCACCTAGGGAAGAGAAACAGTGGATACGTTCTATGTTTTCCCATTGTTCCTGAGACAGCGTGGAAAATTTATTTTATACTTGCTAACATATTAAATCTATAGCAGGAAACAGAGTTGAATGGATACTCCACAAATGAATACTCCATCGGCAAGAAACTCGCTCTTAAATTGATGTTGAAAATATTAAACATTTTGCGGTCCGTCCCAGCTTCGCTAAAGTAGAACCATATTTTAAAATTAATAAAAAAACTAGCCTATGTTACTCCATAAGGTTTCTTCTATATCTTTGCCAAATTTCATCAAAATCGGCCCAGTAGTTTTGTGAGTTTATTCATAACAAACAAAAATGAAAATATTTTATCATAATAATATTAGTAGGTATATGGAAGTATGGATATACAATATCACGTTTTCATCCCTCACAGGGTAGACAGAGCCATGGGCTGTGAAACTCTTACACATACATCTAACTAATTGTGTTGTCGGCCGGCTTGTGGACTTTAATATTCAATGAAAATTCCTATGAAAAGAATCTTTAAGTTTACGTGAATCCATTCTCATGTAAATCAGTAATTTCTTAATCAAAACACAAAGTAAAGTTGTATGATTCACAGGAAACTATCATACCTAATCTAGATTTTGTGAATCAACATCTCAAAAATAATACCACTTCAATTTACTGAATTTTGTACTTATTTGTTAATCTTATCAGACACAAGTAACAATATGCCATTGACACGGTCTACCGCAGGTTTCGGTAACCGCTTATCATGAAAGACCTTATTGTAATATTCATGTTTTGTCTGTCGCAAAACATGAGATATAGTAACAAGATTGCATTGGACAATTTGAGTTTACACATTGAGTATTGAACACCTACAACATGCAGGGCTGCACCTGCCGAGAGTTCTCAATATGCTTTTTTCACTGTGCATGTCCCATTCTTACTTGCCCTCGGAAATGATGAAAACTGTAGTGGTCCCTATAGTAAAGAACAGAACGGGCGATACTAGCGACCGGACCAACTATAGGCCCATCTCTCTTGCCACAGTAGTGGCAAAGGTGCTTGACAGTCTGCTTAATCAACAACTGGATAAATATCTTTCTCTGCATGACAACCAGTTTGGTTTCAGACCTGGTCTATCCACTGAGTCAGCAATCCTGTGTTTGAAGCAGACTGTCAAGTACTATACAGAGCGAAATACACCAGTATATGGCTGCTTTCTGGATCTGTCGAAGGCTTTCGACCTAGTCTCTTACGATATACTGTGGCAAAAACTAGAAGAAATGAAAGTGCCACCTGACCTGTGTAATCTATTTAAGTACTGGTATCTCAATCAAATCAATGTCGTGAAGTGGTCGAATGCTTTCTCAGAGCCATACAGGTTGGAGTGCGGAGTAAGGCAGGGAGGGCTGTCCTCGCCTAAGCTATTCAACCTATACGTGAACGCACTGATTGAGGAGCTCAGCAGCTTACATGTCGGCTGCCATATTGATGACATATGTCTTAACAATATTAGTTATGCGGACGACATGGCTCTGCTGAGTGCCTCTCCGTGCGGCCTCGACCGGTTGTTGAGTGTGTGCAAGCGATACGCCACCAGTCATGGTTTATTATATAATGAGAAGAAGAGTGTATGTATGGTCTTTCAAGCTGGAGGGAAAAATCCGGACACTATTCCACCAATAGTATTAAATAAGACGCCCTTACAATGGGTTTATAAATTTAAATACCTTGGACACTGGTTGACCTCTGACTTGAAAGACAATACAGACATTGAAAGGGAGCGTAGGGCGCTATCTATGCGTGCTAATATGATAGCCCGTAGGTTTGCTCGTTGTTCTAGACAAGTAAAAATAACTCTCTTTAGAGCCTACTGCACATCCTTCTACACGAGCAGCTTATGGGTGCAATATACAAAGAAGCAATTTAGTGCCCTACGTGTCCAATATAATGATGCCTTCAGGGTGCTTTTGGGGTTGTCCCGACGTTGTAGTGCGTCGGGGATGTTCGCCGAGGCACGAGTGGATTGTTTCTACACCACTATGCGCAAACGGTGCACATCCCTGGCTAACAGACTTCGGGCCAGCTCCAACAGTATCCTGAACTTGTTCGCGACACGTGTCGATTTTCAGTATGTGAATCATTGCTCGATGATTCACATGCTGAAAAATGTACAAGTGTAATGTAATGTCCTGTTTTGTATTTTACTAACATTAGGTTTTAAGTTTTCTGTGTTACTAACAATAAATGATCTAAAAGTTGGTCAAGAAATAAATGAATTATTATATTATATTATATTAATCATTTCCTCCCGTGCAAATTTTGGAATCATTAATAGAACAAAACTGAAGTCACTTCCCGCTGACTATCCATATGTCTGCTAAGATCTTTGAAACTACGCAACGAGTATTGATGCGGATTTTTTTTATAGATAGTGTGATTTCTGAGGTTTAAGTGTATAATTTACTAAATTTTGCCCGCGGCTTCGAACGCGTTAATTTCTCATGAGAATATTTATATTTCCAGGATTCAATGTAGCCTATGTATGTCCATCATCTGTTACAATATTCCGTATATATATATATTTTTTTTTTCATAGCTTCCATGTAATTTATCTTTATTCCTTTTTTTACATTTTTTCCTAAGTCAGTATATGTTTAATCCTATTGTTTGCTGTTGTTTGTTTCTGTTTCCGTACATATTAACTTGTTTATTTTGCCACCATACCTACTTTTGTACTTGGTTCCAGCTGAAAATCAGCGCCTTGGCTCGATACCACGGCACCATGCTGAGCTGGTCGCCATTTCGGCTTACATATTGTATTCGATCTATATTCGTTACTCTTTTGTATGTTTGGATTTTATGTGTTTGCCGAATAAATGATTTCTTTCTTTCTTTCTTCTCCATATTTCGAAACTACATGACGCTATGCAATTTCAATAAGATTGGTTAAACAAGTAAAGCGTGAAGAATTGACAAACAAAGAAACTTTCGATTTTATAATATTAAGATTAGGATTCTATTTCAACCCGAACGAAGCCGGTACGGGCCGCTAGCTAAATAACCTCTCACATAATCAGTATGTAAGAAACAATTATGCTTAGGTATGTAAGCCCCTCTGGCATGATATGGACCACAACTGTTCAGAGTTTGTAGCTTTTTGAGATATGACTATAAGATAAAATTTGACACAGGCACTTCAAATTATCGAAGAAATGTTTCGACTTGTCATTTTTCCTGTTTCTTCCATAGTTATAGAGCGTCGGAGCACCAGGGCCACATTTTTCTTCTTCTTTTCCACTTTCCGCTTTCGCCATCCTCTATTGTCAGACTATTGTCATGCATATGATCCAACATAAACCAGAACTTTTTGCATAGCATAGCTATTCAATAAACGACCTCGGTGGCGCAGTGGTAAAGTGCTTGCCTCTGAAGCGGGAGGTCCCGGGTTCGATCCCCGGTCGGGGCACGATGGAAAATGATATTTTTCTGTTTGGCCCGGGTCTTGGAAGTTTATCTTTATATGTATTTGTTATAAAAAAAATATTAGGACAAATCACACAGATTGAGCTAGCCCCGAAGTAAGTTCGAGACTTGTGTTATGGGATACTAACTCAACGATGCTATATTTTATAAAATATATATATATTCCTAATATAAATATATAAATTCTAATATATTTATTTTATATTATTTTATTAAGTCTGGGTAATATAAATTGCCTGTGTATAATGCCAGCTCCACACTGTCGCCGAACTCGGACACGCCGACGCGAATGTGTGAACATTGCGTAGTTAGTATGAGCGCTTTTATTTACCGCAATGAAAAACTAGCAATGTATACCGAATTCGCCGAAGTTCGGCAAACTGTTTGACGACAGTGTGGAGCCGGCATAAAATATTCTAACTAACATTATAAATGCGAAAGTATGTTTGTTACTTCTTCACGCTGTATCTACTAAACCAATCTTTTTAAAATTTTGCATACATGTAGTTTGATTTATGGAGCAGGACATACGGTACCTTTTATCTCGGAAAATTAACGCGGGCCAAGCTGCGGTCAAGTTAATGCATGATAGTAAAATTTTCATTTTTTGAAAACCTATATGCGATATGATCTATTGCAAATTATATGTTACTACCCAAAAAATATGAATCAGAATGCCTTATACATGATATTCGGACATGAATGCTGCATCTAAGTATAAAAGTAGGTACGCTCGATGTGTGTCGTCATCAACCCGTCACTGTTTCAACTTTCGGCGTCCACGCGTTGATCACTCTGCCGTCAACGACTGGCCATTTTCACTCTCATTCCTATAGTACACCATCGCGCGACACGGCCACTTTCATAATATATATTACTAGCTGTTGACCGCGGTTTCGCTCGCGTAAAATTCTCACGGTAAAATTTTCCGAGATGAAATTAAAACTATATGTATGCAAAATTTCAAGAAGACTCTCTTCGGGAAGTTGGGATAAAAATTACCCTGTATATGATTCCAGATTGTATTCTACCCGTGTACCAAATTTCATAACAATCCGTCCACTAGATTTTGCGTGAAAGAGTAACAAACTTACACACACAACATCATCACAAACTTTCGCATTTCTGATATTAGTAGGGTACATATTTGGAAACAGAAAGTGGAGACTTTTGTCCAGCTGTGGGACCGCAGAGCTAAGTATATTTAAAAATATTATTTTGCCAAGCTTATCCCGTTTAAGCGGCCTGTGACAACTTGTGACGTCTTCTTCTGGATATGACTAATTCTGTTTTCGTGGGAAATAAAAATATGTACCGGTGAGGTAAGATTCGGCAATCTCTTAAACATACACGTATACATATTCAAATGGAATTTTTTTAGCCCCATAGCAGTGATGACTACAGAATATCTATTTAACTACAAACGATTACTTGTGTACACGAATATAAGTATAATCAAATTGACTTACTGTTACTTTAAATATAATATTTAATAAGGCTTCGCTACGTATATTAGCATAGCGTCTGCGAAAGTGTTAAGGAAAATGGATGGAAAAAGTGGTAAATACCTACGTGACTTATTACCGCATAGACGGGTAGGTTCGTTCTTTCTAATGACACAATTTGTTATTCAGTCGAGGAGTTCCCTCGTTCGCAGCTGATCCTGGTCCACTATCAGGTCTTACTTGTCACAATAATGCATAGCAATCTCAACTGTTACACTTTTATGACCGTACTAGCTGCGCCTCGGGGCTTCGCTCCCGTGGGAATTTCGGGATAAAAGTACCCTATGTGTTATTCCAGGTTAGTAGATTCCAAATCGATCCAGTAGATTTCGCGTGAAATAGTAACAAACATACACACATAAATACATCCTCACAAACTTTCGCATTTATAATATTACAGTAGGATTGTCATCCAAACTAAACGTGAATACAAAATTTCAGCGCAATCGGTTGAAGATATCTGCTTCAAAATTGAAAAACATTCCATCCGAACAAACCTGCATACAATTTATCTCAAAAATAACTCTCAATCAATATAAATAATATTACAACAAGAGGGATACTTACTATCAACCGTATTTTTAATGTGTTAATAATGTATTGTACATATTATGACGTCACTACTTCGTCACCTCTTGGACATGTATGTATCACGTAAAAAGACCACACTATCATTACAATACCAGCTTTCCTTATAAGTATATTTACTAAAGATTTTTGGCAATCAACACATTTAGACAAGTACACAAAAGTTACTAATTTATTTGTACAGTATTCAGTGTTGTGTACATTTTCTTTTTCTACTATTATTGTTTTTCCTACCAGAAATTTATGGGGGTATAAACATTTTTTTATTTAATCATGTAGGTACTTACACAATAAAACAATGTAGATATAAAGTTTACAAACCTCTGTACAGTTTCCTACCTATATAAGATAGGAAACTGTACAGAGGTTATAAAACGTGAGGGAACGGGTAGGTAGGTATGCAATAGAAAAATAAACAATTAAAAATTTGAAGATTTGGCTATGAAACCTCTTTAGGAATGCCCGTGTTACCTATCAGCTACAAAGACGTGTGTCTCAGTCGCCTCGTACGATGTGCAGTGGTCTTAATCAAGGGCGGAACCACACACCACAGCGAAGCCACGGGCATAACACGACGGGAATAACACGCCAGCTTGCGTTTACTTTGAACCTATTTGAGAGGAAGGAAATAAAAAACATATTATGGCCACCATACTATAGCATCATCAGTGGAGTGTAAAAACCATAGCTTGTGATTATTATTCTCAATACTGCTGACGTCCTTTTAATGAATTAGTATGTGGCAGTCCTAAAATTGAACAAAAAATGGTCTACGCTTATACCTACTTAGGTAACTGTGCAAAAAGGACAGTTGTGTTTTTAGTATTCATAAAATTTTGATTACACAGTTGTCCCTCTGTGTGCAGTGTGGTCGTCGACTGAACTATACTAAACTAGTGATTCTTCCCGGCTTCGCTCCGGTAAAAACGTAATATAATACAAGTAAAAAACTTAATGGTGAAAACCACACGAAAATCCGTGCAGTCGTTTTTGATTTTATGGTGAACTGAGCAGACAGACGTGACATAGCACGTTGTTTTATAATATGTAAGGATTAAACTGTGAACTTAAACTATTATAATTATGTATAAGATTACATACATACATTTGTTAATTGACGTCCTTGGAGAAAAGGCTGCGGTGAAGTTTGTTGCGCCGCTTCGTCTTCACCTGCGCTTTGGAAGCCGGCAGTAGACTTAGTTTAAGTACCTAATTTTTTTTAATGTCAATAAGTGATGCATATCATCCTAAATTGAACAAAGAATTTGGATTTTTTTTGTAACATAAACGTATCGCATCTCAGGTTTCGACTTTTTATGGCTGAACAATGGATTTAGTAGTTGCACGAAGTACCTACTTACTATATCCATGGGCTGAACAAGAAACCGAGACAAACTGACAAACTGAACAACAGACAAGAAACGTGTAAGAAAAACTCCAAAATATACTCTCCCATTACACTTATACCACCAATAAATTATTTTCTACTGGCTTTTGTCTGCGGCTTCGCCCGCGTGCCTTTCACTGCAAAGGCGGACAGGATTTTCACAAAAATTTTCACTCCCATTACACTCATTGGGGGAGTTGATTTTGGAAAAAAAAAGTAGCCTACTATATGTACACCAAATTTCATCAAAATCGCTTCAGCGGTTTAGCCGTTAAAGCGGAGCAGACAGACTTTTGCATTTAATTTAATTTTAATTGTGGATGCAGATAAGGAAGATGTCTACGATTTTTTGTTTCAACAAGTTATTGGAAGTAGCTTTTCGGTGAAAGGGCGTGGGACCGGAGCTTGTTTTTAATGTTTAGAAGAATTGAGTGACGCACACGCATCTGATTATAAAGTACACCACGTTCGTTTTTAGTTTGGTGAATTATTTATCCTGTACAAGAAACTTTGTACAAACAGACATATTATATTAACCAGAAACTTTGTAAAATAATAGTTTTCGTCCATAGGTGGATCTCAAAAGCGTTTCGACCGCTACGACCGCGCTGTCATTACGACCCGTCAATTTTCTTGAAGGAAGTATAATTTCCAAAATAAATAATTTCTAAGTACAGATACACACAATACAGATTAATTATTTCAAAGTCGAATAACATATCTATTTCTTGTCTTTGATAAAATTTGAAAAATTGTAATGACTGCGTGGCCGCAGCGTTCGAATCGCTCTGGGGTGTGTCTCAGAGGGTTTTGGCCGACATTTGCAATTTTTTGATATGACATTTTTTTTTTTAATTCTTTGCGAATCACCTCTGAGAACCACCTAATATTCATTCATTTCCATAAGACCTACATTTGTTAATTGACGTCTTTGGAGAAAAGGCTGCGGTGAATTTGTTGCGCCGCTTCTTCGTTCACTTGCGTTTTGGAAGGCAGCAGTAGAGTATTGAATAAAGTATTTGGGATTTGTTTCAAAAGCGGGGTTATCGGAATGCCAGATAGGTACTCACGAAACCAAATATAACACAAATGCATGTTTAGCAAGTTTAAAATATCACCTCAAACATTTGCTATATTGTCATAATGTAATCTTTGTTGCATTTGTCCGTATTTGAAGTTGAATATTTACATTTATGATTAAAATATACTTACATATTGTTGGCGGTATGACGATATTGCCTATTTAAGAAGGTATTAATTAGTCTATGAACTAATGGTATCATGTATTGGAGCGTAAATACCTATATTAAGCTAATACGAAGACGTTCTTGTTGTTAATAATAATTTGAAAGAGATTAATTTTAAAAAGTAAAATGAGAAATGCAAATGTATGAGTGATATTATAAGTGTCCAGTATTTTCTTGTGTGTTACGGAACTCTAAACTAAATAAGTTGATATATTAATAGTCTTTTAGTAGCGGTGGCGGTGTAATGGTTAAGACCCCCGCCTGAGGATCGAAAGGTCCCAGGTTCGAATCCTACTCGTGCCACATTAGTTAGTACCAATCTGACTCATGTATAGTTTTCATCGACTTGTTTCCAGTGAAGGAAAAACATCGTGGGGAAACCTACACACTTGTTGATTATTAACTTGTGTGTGAAATGGAGAAGGCAATGGCAAACCACTCCATTAATAATGCCAAGAAAGTTGTTAAGTGTGTTTCATTCCATATTAATGACCACGACCCTTAGTCATAAGGAATACGACTATGAAGAAGTCTTTTAGTAAACCAAAAAATAGTTTACGCCACAAGTAGCAATAAATAAACTTAATAGGATAGTTCGTAGTTGGTAAAATAAATAAAAACATAAAACATGAACATACTGAAACACGATAATCAAATGTTACTTTAATTGATCATTTTTATTGATTTACGTTTAGTCATGGAATTAGTATTTTATGTACATTTGTGACGTGACTGACGTCATACAAGCCCCATTTATTTTTTGACATATGGAAAAAAGTAAATAGCAACATTGATTTCAAGTTTCAATTTATTTTAAACTTTAATAATTCAATGTTAATTGCAATAAATGTCATTTCGAGCAGTAGAACAATACTGTAACAAATGAGTTATCGCCATTAGGTATTCCATTAATATTTTCCAGACAAATCTGGAATCAATATTTTATCCGTGGAAAAACACAAAAATACCTAATTGAGATTTTATTACTTCTAAATGAGGTTACAAGATTGCAGAGTTAAAAATAACAACAACAATGTGGAGCAATGAGCAATCAATAAATATAACGATTATTCCAAAAAATAATTAGGGCACTCAGCCTGCTAATGCGGCGGTCAAGCAATTTCCTCAATGGTCGGTAACGGGATGGGTGACCGAGGCGTACATGTTAGGTGCAGCTAGCATGGAATATATATTTAAATATGGCTAGATAAAGCCGTGTCGTTTCTAGTCTAGACATTCGGACTGCGGTCCTATTAGTCGGCCTATTGTTGCTTGGGAAAATATAAGACATAAAACTGTAAGAATATGTGAGACATCTGTCTGAAAAGCAAGAAGAAGCACGATTTAGCTGGTAAGAAACATATGAAAAAACCACAACCTATTCTGAAGATGATATGGCCAGGATGGATGCAGCAGACCTCAGGAGGTTACCGAGTTACATTGTCATGCATATGACGAGGCGAACGTCCCGAGAAATTTTAATTTAATTTTTTTTATTTACTTTTTTAAAATCTAATTAATTTCCAATTAATTTAATGCTATGTTCAACAATGTATAGACCTCAAAAGTCTGAGATAAATCTGAAATCTAACCAAGACGCCCCGGACAAGACGAGACCTTCTAACATATATGTCTGCCGTGAAAAACAACATAAGAGCTAAATCTGAACATAATTTACTTTTACTTATAATATGTACTGTATTAACTAAAAATTTTCAGATTTCTTTAGAAATAAATAGCGCCTGTGTACGTGTCAATTTGTTAAGCCTTGCTTAGATACGTTTCATACCTCCACCTAGTAACAATTGAATGCTTATAAATCTTCATAGACTGAATAGATAAATTTATATCATCTAATTCACGCAATATAAGGAAATTGGTTAGTATATTAAATATTTATTTATATTAATTGTGACACGATAGCACAGAATTTGGAATAATAAAGATAATAAAAAATATATCGGCACACCAGCGCCCTCTTAGGCGTGGGAGAGTACAGCCAGCTCTTTGCCGTTAAGGGGCAGGCTAATGAAGAGTCATTCATATGAGAGAGAGAGAGAGAGAGAGAGAGAGAGAGAGAGAGAGAGAGAGAGAGAGAGAGAGAGAGAGAGAGAGAGAGAGAGAGAGAGAGAGAGAGAGAGAGAGAGTAGAACCATATATAAGAGAGCTTATATAGCCACGTGTGGTATTATTTTTATATTTTTTAAGTTATTTTAAAAAATATATTATATAAAATAACTTAATGTACATATGCAAAAAAATATGTTGAAATAGCTGTACACCGGCTTCGCTCTCGTGGGAATTTCGGGATAAAATGTAGGTAGCCTAGGTGTTATCGCATTATGTTTTACCCGTGTAAACAATCCGTCCAAGTAGATTTTGCGTGAAAGAGTAACAAATTTACACACATAATGTCCTCACAAACTTTCGCATTTGTAATATTAGTAGGATTGTGTCGAATCTTGTATCAATATACAACCTTTTATACTAAACATTGTAAATTCAAAATTTCAGCTCAATCGATAGAAGATCTGCTTGTAAGTTATCACATTCCATCCGTATACAAACTTAATAATATTCAAACATTGCAAGTTGCAAAAAAAAAACTGGAACTTAAACCAATTTTTGTTTCGCCAGTGCGACGCGACTACGACACTTCTATTGTCTCATTATTTCAAATTCTGGTACGATTTAAATTACTTCATAGTACATTCAACCGCATAAAGTCGCATAATAAGTTATCTACAAATAGACCTGTATACAATTGTTATAACGGCGAATTTACAACGAACGTGTCAAGTTCGTGCTGTTTTATGTACGTCATTCATTAAATAAGGTAAACAAAGTTACAATGTTAATCACTTATCAGATTTACTGACATTGGAATATTTTCATCTGTTTTCCTTATTTATAAGATTTTACATATATTTTTTTACTTTTCTTTCTATTATATATTTATTTATAGGTAAGTACGCGTTATTTTAATGCGTACCTACTTATACGGACAAATCACACAGATTGAGTTAGCTCCAAAGTAAGTTCGAAACTTATGTTATGGGATAGCTAATGGATTAGCTAACTCAACGACATTCTACTATATTCTATAACAAATACATACATAGACAGACAAACATGCAAGACCCCCAAACAAACTGAAAAAGATCATTTTCATCGATTAGACTTCGATCGATTAACCTGGTTAATCCGGCATGATGACCATTCGGCCACGGAGTTCGTCCTGTCTAAGTTTTATATACTAACTTACGGGAATAAAATATTATGCCTATGAAATAATATTATGGTACAATTAGATATAGGCTAGTTGACAAATTTTTGTTTCGATGACTATTCGAAGGCTCTTATAGGCTATTAATAGACACGCCAGTGAAACAATTACTGTAATAATGACAATGCTTTCAAAGATATGACAAAAATAAAATCACACATTTTTGGACTCGTCCAAACGCAAATAATTGGACTGATTGGTAAGACTAAGACTGTTCAAATAATTTTGTATAAGACATGTGTAGGAGTGACGTCACAACGTGCTAAAATGTTCGCTAACAAAACTATGTTTGTTCGACAGCTACTTACATTAAATATTACGTTTACGATGATGACTTCTTAATAGAAGTTGTCACAAAATTTTTGTTTTTTATGATGCTTAAATTTCTTTGTATAATTTCATACTTTTTGAAAATGGACTTTCTAACCAACTGTAAATCTTCGTATTTAGATCCAGCTGCATTGTTACAGTTAATTATCAATCCGTACTCTAGATATATCTAACCTTGATTATACATATAAATAAATTAATAAATATAAATATATTAGGACGAATCACCCAGCTCCAAAGTAAGTTCGAGACTTGTGTTATGGGATACTAACTCAACGTTACTATATTTTATAACATATACATATATATAAACTTCCAAGACCCGGGCTAATCAGAAAAAGATCATTTTCCATTATGACCCAACCGGGGATCGAACCCGGGACCTCTCGGTTCAGTGGCAAGAACTTTACCACTGCGCCACCGAAGTCGTCAAATATATCATATATTTTTTTCAATTTTCTGAACTGGTCAACTACCCTATTATAAGAGTTCAAGCTACCTGCAAACAAATGGGGAGCTACCATGAAACATAAAACACGTATTCAAATTCAAATAATTTATTCAGAAATTAGACCTTCACAGGCACTTTTTCTCGTCAATTTTTATATTTATAGTTATTTCTCACAAGCTACAAACTACTTGCATTTCGGAACGACCACTGCTGAGAAGAAATGCCGAAAGAAACTCATTTGAACAATGTTGGTCCCTATTATGCCAGATCGGCTTACCATTATTGTTTCTTACAATGTTTTTTTTTCTAATAATATATAAAAGTACATTATCTCGTAGTCGCAGTACGTTCTCTCTTTATTTACGTGCGTACACGATATAGGAATAAAGAGACAGGATAGATGTGTGATCCCTGCGGAAATATATTATATGAATTGAAATGGAAATACATTAATAGATATCAGCCTATTTTTAGGATCGAATGGGACATCTTAGTACAGAAAGGCATCTTAGTCAATAATTGTACCTAAATTATTGACAATAAACTGGTAAAGAAATTTGTCCCTTCTGGCCTCGCATGACATCCACGGGAGGATATGTAGTGGTCCTATTTATTTATTTATTCAGGAAAAGACAACGGATAACAAACACATATATATACACAATAATATATAGCTATAAGAACAAGTTTGCTACCCTAAACGTGTTTACACAGCATTGTCAACATGATATACACACAATGACAGCTACAAAAAGTATAATACAACTAAAAGGAAAATACAAAACTGATAAATAAAGTTAAAAAAACAAACCTACGATTTATACAATAAAATATAGATATAAATAATATATACACATATGTAACTTTCAATAATATATAGATGAATGCATGCGACTTCGGTTGCTATTCAATTTGTGCAATTGAATAGCAACCGAACTTTAAAATTTCTTCGTTAATCTCTCGTAGACATTGAACTGAACTCATATTTTTATACAAAATTATACATTTTAATATTGACTGTCCACAGAACTCTTGACACAAATAAATCTTAACACGAATTATCGATCGCGCAATCCACCAACTTTCGTAGTTTTGTTATCCAGAAATAATATCTCCTTCAACAATCCGCAGTCAGTAATGTTTAGATCTTACAATAAAACTAATGGCCTAGATATATTCGGCCAAAGCATCAGACAATTCCGAAATTCTGTAATAAAGCTGTTCCCCTAGAATTTGCTTTACAATTGTTTTATTTTCTCCTAATACTCTGTACAAGCTGCTGTTTTGTGACATAATTCTTTGATCTATTTACTTCTTTTATTTGTTATGTATCTGAGAACTAATACGTTCTGTTAATGGTTCTTTTTAGATGATCATGCTGTGTACCTACCCTAATGTATGAATGTATAGCGTTGAAGTATAAAAATGCAAAATTGTAATTTGTCTATATGTGTATCTTATTAAATAAATATAAAAAAAAATTGAGGTTGAGTATTTCTTTGTACTGTCTTCGAAAATTATTTAAATTATTATCGTATATAATCAGGGCATGTTTCACGGGCAGAGTCTTCAATAATTTCACATTTAATATTTTCTATTTCTATTCTAGGGCACCACACGCCATTGTTGTTTCATGTATCTGTCATCCTCGCGTGTTAGTTTCGTTCACGGCTGTGACGCTCCGAAGCCTGGGATCCGTGATGAAATATTTTTATCCCCCGACGCAAAAAGAGGGGGTGTTATAAGTTTGACCGCTATGTGTGTCTGTCTGTGTACGTGGCACCATAGCTCATAAACGGATGAACCGATTTGGATGCAGTTTTTTTTTTATTTGATAGCTAATTTTTATGCAGTGATTCTTAAATATGTTTGATTAAAACCAGTTCAGCCGTTCAAAAGTTGTAATTCGATCGTACTTACTCGTAATCGAAATGAATATTAAAAGTCGCCGGTTTTATAGTTTGTCTAACAAATCAACTTTCTATTTTATTAATTAAAGTGATTAAAAAATAATTATAATGTTGCACAGAATAATCGTATTCGGTTAATCGAAAGGTTAAAGTTATAACCAAAATAAATACAGTGGCGCATCTTATGTGTATAAGTATCTATATAAGATCGCCTTTTAAAAAACTGAAAAAGAATACAATGACACTAGAAAAAAAATTACTTACGAGTATATCAAATTTAATAATGACCACGAGTGACTCGCGTGATAATTGAGAAAACCACAAACAACGGATTAAAATGTCTATTTGTTTGTTCGTTACTCGGAAACTAGGTACTTAAGAATGGAAAATTGTGGCTTTTGATAACAATTGTTTGTCTGCGCTCCAGTTTTGTGGAGATTTTTATTAAAAGCGTTTAAGCACGTGTTTTTGTTATTTATAAACATAATTTAGGTATATAAAGATAAATTGTTTTAGAAAACTGTTTTCTTAATCCTGTATTGGACATTTTTTATGGCAAAATTAATCATTAAAAATTACAAAAGTTCCCTATTTACAAAGGTTTTTTTCAAATTATAGTCTAAAATGGTTGCCTGTAAAGTCGGTTTTACGGGCGAAGATTTTACGTGACACCGTCTTTTTCTCGGTAGAATATTTATTGATATGAATATAATTAAATTGCACAATAGGAACAAGGAATTGAATGAAAATAAGAATTGCACAAATTTTAACTATAGAAATATATTTTGTTTACTAAAACATTGTACATGTAAACTTAAACTTAACTAATTCCTGCGCGCGCGGCAGACCGATCATAGTTGAGTGGGAGAGAGACGCAAGGCATTCGGCGGGCCTCTCTCTCGTTCGGTGACTCATCGTAACGTTACCGGGCGTTACACTTTTTCATAAGTGACTCCCAGCCGCAACCTAATTTAAGACGTTGTCACGTCAAGAACGACCATTAAGTCGGTACTTTATCTTTTATTTATATTTACCGTCTTATATTTTCCACCTACCGTCACACCGATACGTATAGTGTCGTGATTTTCAGATTCCTGACCGTGTCTCCAACATCCTGAACTTTGGTGCGCTGTTGAATTACGGCATTTGAAGCGCGATCTTGTAATTTGTTACCGACCATGGCCCGCTCAATAGTTCTGCGACTCTTCATTTTTAAGTATATAATTTACTAGCTACACCCCGTGGTGTTACTGCTTAAAAGTTATGCACAGTAAGCATCATCTAGTACTTTATAAAACGCCATTAACTGAACAGAACTTTTGACCAAATCCTAAGGGAATCGCGTACTTTCGGGATAAAAAGTACCCTATGTGTTAATCAAAGTGTCTGAAAGTAACACAGGTATCTATTATGTTAGATTATGGAGATCGAGTATGTCATGCACACTCAAATGGTCAAACCGGTGGCGGCGTCGTGGATCGGGTCGGGAGGTTCCCTCTATTGTGGTTGAGCTTCGCGATGGCTGACTCACCCGTCAACTCGTGAACGGGTGCTGCCGGGGGAACTGGTCAGCTCGATCTTTTATTAAAAGTTTTTTTTTGTTTCGTTAATTCTGCATATATATATATATATATATATATATATATATATATATATATACAATAGAGGGAACCTCCCGACCCGATCCACGACGCCGCCACCGGTTTGACCATTTGAGTGTGCATGACATACTCGATCTCCATAATCTAACATAATAGATACCTGTGTTACTTTCAGACACTTTGATTAACACATAGGGTACTTTTTATCCCGAAAGTACGCGATTCCCTTAGGATTTGGTCAAAAGTTCTGTTCAGTTAATGGCGTTTTATAAAGTACTAGATGATGCTTACTGTGCATAACTTTTAAGCAGTAACACCACGGGGTGTAGCTAGTAAATTATATACTTAAAAATGAAGAGTCGCAGAACTATTGAGCGGGCCATGGTCGGTAACAAATTACAAGATCGCGCTTCAAATGCCGTAATTCAACAGCGCACCAAAGTTCAGGATGTTGGAGACACGGTCAGGAATCTGAAAATCACGACACTATACGTATCGGTGTGACGGTAGGTGGAAAATATAAGACGGTAAATATAAATAAAAGATAAAGTACCGACTTAATGGTCGTTTTTGACGTGACAACGTCTTAAATTAGGTTGCGGCTGGGAGTCACTTATGATAAAGTGTAACGCCCGGTAACGTTACGATGAGTCACCGAACGAGAGAGAGGCCCGCCGAATGCCTTGCGTCTCTCTCCCACTCAACTATGATCGGTCTGCCGCGCGCGCAGGAATTAGTTAAGTTTAAGTTTACATGTACAATGTTTTAGTAAACAAAATATATTTCTATAGTTAAAATTTGTGCAATTCTTATTTTCATTCAATTCCTTGTTCCTATTGTGCAATTTAATTATATTCATATCAATAAATATTCTACCGAGAAAAAGACGGTGTCACGTAAAATCTTCGCCCGTAAAACCGACTTTACAGGAAACCATTTTAGACTATAATTTGAAAAAAACCTTTGTAAATAGGGAACTTTTGTAATTTTTAATGATTAATTTTGCCATAAAAAATGTCCAATACAGGATTAAGAAAACAGTTTTCTAAAACAATTTATCTTTATGTACCTAAATTATGTTTATAAATAACAAAAACACGTGCTTAAACGCTTTTAATAAAAATCTCGACAAAACTGGAGCGCAGACAAACAATTGTTATCAAAAGCCACAATTTTCCATTCTTAAGTACCTAGTTTCCGAGTAACTAACAAACAAATAGACATTTTAATCCGTTGTTTGTGGTTTTCTCAATTATCACGCGAGTCACTCGTGGTCATTATCAAATTTGATATACTCGTAAGTAATTTTTTTTTATTTTCTAGTGTCATTGTTTTCTTTTTCAGTCTTTCAAAAGGCGATCTTATATAATAGATACCTATACACATAAGATGCGCCACTGTATTTATTTTGGTTATAACTTTAACCTTTCGATTAACCAAATACGATTATTCTGTGCAACATTATAATTATTTTTTAATCACTTTATTTAATAAAATAGAAAGTTGATTTGTTAGACAAACTATAAAACCGGCGACTTTTAATATTCATTTCGATTAGAAGTACGATCGAATTACAACTTTTGAACGGCTGAACTGGTTTTAATCAAACATATTTAAGAATCACTGCATAAAAATTAGCTATCAAATAAAATAAAAAAAATTGCATCCAAATCGGTTCATCCGTTTATGAGCTATAATTTGTTACCGACCATGGCCCGCTCAATAGTTCTGCGACTCTTCATTTTTAAGTATATAATTTACTAGCTACACCCCGTGGTGTTACTGCTTAAAAGTTATGCACAGTAAGCATCATCTAGTACTTTATAAAACGCCATTAACTGAACAGAACTTTTGACCTATATTATATATATATATATCATCAGCACTTGATCACAATCATAATATGTTTCAGTATACCTTTTGATCATTTACTTTATTGTGTACATTGTTATATTACTACATATCCTCCCGTGGATGTCATGCGAGGCCAGAAGGGACAAATTTCTTTACCAGTTTATTGTCAATAATTGTACCTATTCTGTACTAAGATGTCCCATTCGATCCTAAAAATAGGCCGATATCTATTAATGTATTTCCATTTCTATTCATATAATATATTTCCGCAGGATCACACATCTATCCTGTCTTTTTATTCCTATATCGTGTACGCATATATATTTATATATGCGTACACACACACACACACACACATATATATATATATATTTCTTTTCATCAGCACTTGATCACAATCATAATATGTTTCAGTATACCTTTATTGTGTACTTACATTGTTATATTACTGATAAAAAATTATACATAAATTTATATTTAAAAAATGGTAAACCCTTCTGGCATAATAGGGACCAACACTGTTTGAATGAGTTTCTTTCGGCATTTCTTCTCAGCAGTGGTCGTTCCGAAATGCTAGTAGTTTGTAGCTTTGGTAATCATCATTTAATTTAGAATATGACGTGAAAAAGTGTCTGTGAAGGCCTAATTTCTGAATAAATGATTTGATTTTGATTTCAAAACCAAATTTCTGAACAATTTGCCCATCCGTTTGAGCGTGAAGAAGTAAAAAACATACAAACTTTCGTGTATTTAATGTTAGTGAGATGTGATGGGATAATGGGATTAATATATTAACTTTTTTTTAGAGAGTGCTTACACAATGCACACCTCAAAATGTATTTGAAATATAAAGCTAACAAATTGGCATGATAAAAAATAATTGAATACCCAAGTACAAACACACACAAACACAGCATTTAAATAATGTATATCCATTTGACTGGAAGGTAAGAAACCTAACAGGAAAGGCATAGGTAATGACGAAATCGCTTTGTAAAACTTTGCTTACTCATCAAAGAATGAAGAATTGATGAAAAACCATTATGAATCGATGTTAAAACCAAGAAATACGCTGAATAATTATCCCATTGTTGTATGTAAATTAGGTATACACGTTTCTTATATTTTATTTTATAGTATAGTGAGCAAGTCGTTTGATGAGAACCCATGGACACCATGGGTTATACGAAATAAACAAATCTTAATACTACGTTTCTACATTCTGCGACGTACAGCACGCATTTCGGAGTTTAGCCGATATATAAAAGTATGTCTTCAATCTGCGTGATTATTGATAGATATATTTAATTTAATATTATTAGTTCAAAGTTATCTATAAATCTAGTATTAAATAATCTACGGCACTGGTGTTAAAACTTGGCTTGTTAAATTTACATTAAAATTTTCAAAAAAATAAGTATAGAAAATTAAATGGCGGAAAAAACAAACATAAATATTTGACTATTAAGTGTAAAAGATCTTACCGCTTTATCTGAACTAGGTGAAGGACTAAAAACAAGATTTTATTTACTTACCTTACTAGCTATATTGCACACCATCTACAGAGACAATATGGTTGTATTAAATATCTACTAATATTTTATTTTCCAAGGGAGAACTGCTACATAATAATTAGCTTTAATTATAACCTATTTGTATCCTTGATAAAGTATCAATAAAGAAATATTTAAGCACATTAGCGCCACCATCACATTTTTGGTAATTTATTTCTTAAATATTCCGCATAGCGCCGGAAAGATGGGCCAGAAGTGACCAATGACTACCTGGGTCCCGACTGATGGGAAAAGATCGCAAGGCAAGCCGAAGGTGCGATGGTCAGACTAAGTGTCGGCCTTTGATAAGGAAGCGGTGGTGGTGTAATGGTTTTAAGACGCCCGCCTGTAGATTGAAAGGTCTCAGGTTCGTATCCTACTCGTGTCATATGAATTTGTATACCAATCTGACTCATATATAGTAGTTTTCATAGACCACCACTTGCTTCCGGTGAAGGAAAACATCGTGAGGAAACCTGCACACTGGTTGACAGTTCCCTAGTGCGTATGCGACTACCTACAACTAGATAAATTTTGTACATACATATAATCTCGCTTATTTTCTATGGGAGTAGGAGAGACTAAAGATCTCCACTTTAATTAGTTAATTTTGGGTGTAATTATAATGTAAATGAAATAAAAAAACTACTACAAAACGTCTATTCAACATGAGTACATAGGTACATAGTCTATTCCTAAAATTACAATTAACAAATTTATACAGTATACATATCAACAATTTATTTGGTGCGCTTATGGCCAAATGCGGGACGATTTTTGTACCGATCGTTGCACCGTGGTCAAATAACGACTGCAAAAAAAATATTCTATTTTAAGTATAATAAAAAAATCCCATTGTACACTTCTGTTTTATAATGTATATAAGATTTTAGACAAGATTATGACCACAGTGTTTCTTGATCTTATCCTGTGTACTACAGTCGACAGCAAATCAACCCACACGAAATTTATTGCAAATTTGCCCTCATTATCGCGTCATAAACGCAGGGAGTAACTTGTCTTAAAGTTGACTGTACTATCAACAAGAAAACATTGTCATATTTAAAATATAATATCTTAGATTTGCAACTCTCTTTATACCCCGAAAACAGATGGAGGGGAGATGGCGCTTTATACATCTGAATAGATACTTTAACTTTGACTTCTACTTTAATGGGAAGTGGTGAAGATAAGTTTAACGTGTCTGTATATCTATCTGTGGCATCATAGCAGCCGAAAGGCTGAACGGATTTTGATGTAGTTTTTATCTGAAAGAGAGCTCAATCGAGAGTTTTCTTAGAGAGCTATGTTTGCAAAATGTGTGCTTCTTGCTCGGTTTCTTAAATTTTTAATTTAATTTTTATTTACTCTTTAAATCTTTTTGGAAGCCTAATCATAGTTTCGAAATAGCCGAAATATTTTCGTCCCGCGAAATATTACAAAAAGTCAATAACATTTTAATCTCTATTACTATTAACCTAAAGTTATGCATAAATTATTACCATGACTATAAATATCATTTTCTCTAAAATGCCGAGTATATCATTGATTTACAAAAGCATTAATTTCAAGTTAAAATCTGTATTTTGTCAACAATACTTTTGTATTTGACGATAAAATGATTTCCATTTAACATCATAATATTTTCTAATATTTGGTGCGCAACAAACAATATTGTGACAAACCCTTAAAAATACTAAAATAAAACTAAAAAAAATGGATGTTTCATTAAAAATTACATCTGCTGAAAAACAAGGACACTGCGATTACGTAGAACCCCTGACACATCAGAGGAATATTATTTATCATTTTTTTATACGAGTTGTTATGGTATAAATGGAGATACATGACCACTGCAAACATTATACAGCACAAACTTGTTCAAGTTGAAAGGAAAAAAAATCAAGATATTTTTTTTTTTCTATGTTTATGCGTAATACTGATAAATGCGTACGACATAATTTGATCTTGAACAAGAACTAAATTTGAATGTGCGTCATCCCTGGGTGGATTATGCGGGATTTTTTATGACCCATAATTTATATTACAATTAAAAAACGGATTAAATATAATTTTACTACATTTTACCCGCATTTAATCTGAAATGTTGTGATTATTCGCGTCATAGGTTTCTGAAGATGTGGCGTGTGGTTCCGCGTTCGAATAGGACCACACTATATCTTCCCGTGGATGTCGTATGAGGCGAGTAAGGGTCACACAGGCAGCTGATAGCGAACAATAGTGTAGTTGACATCAAGTCAAATCGAATACTTTATTCCATGTCTTAAAAAGAAAAAAAATATATGGTGACGTCACAAATGTTGTGACCTCACTTGTGCCCATTATATATGTATATAATGTGTATATAATATATGTCATATGATCACAAAATGACGACACAAATGTGTTGAGTCAAAAAGAGTTATACTTTAAGTGACATTTAATTATCGTGTGAATGTATTTATAAATTTTATTTTATACAGACAACTTCCCTATCGATATTCCTAAGGAGGGATGACGTCAGGCAGGCCCGAAATAAACTGTAATGGTAATGTTTAGCCCACTTTATTTTCTGATCACAGACTAAATTCACTTTAAAATCACATATATTTTATAACTAACAATGCATAAATATACAAATTTACACTTAAATCTATGTATAACAAATTTCGAAATACTCTTTAAAATATTTCAATCGATTTTAGATTTTACGTCGTCGTGTTAAGGTTTACTGTAAAACTTAGCGTAAATCATTGGTAACTGGTAAGTACTAATATAATGGTGGGATATCAATATGGCTTTGTATTGTTATTCTTTATTTAAAAAATGATTCCAAAAACATCAAATTATATTTATGGAAAATAAATCATCTCATGAATTAAAAAAAAATGGGTTACAAATAAACTTTCTCAATAAAAATTATGGAAATCGAAAAATACGATTCAAATAAAAATAGCTTTGATTTTTCGTTAAAGTTACGATTGGTACAAAGTTAATCGAAACACAAATCAAACAATTCCTATGAAGAAATAAGCTCAAAATAAGTCTTAAAACTGTTCAAAAATGTAATGAGCCTCTAAAATTAAAAAAAAAAAAAAATGGTTGCCTGTAAAGTCGGTTTTACGGGCGAAGATTTTACGTGACAACGTCTTTTTACGCGCGCGGCAGACCGATCATAGTTGAGTGGGAGAGAGACGCAAGGCATTCGGCGGGCCTCTCTCTCGTTCGGTGACTCATCGTAACGTTACCGGGCGTTACACTTTTTCATAAGTGACTCCCAGCCGCAACCTAATTTAAGACGTTGTCACGTCAAAAAAACAAATAATGTATCCGATACCGTTTGTACAATTATTTAAGTAAAATACATCAGCAACATGGCTCGAACTCATCAACATTAATACTGAAATTAGACTTTAACAAACATTTTTCATACATAATGTTTCTCAATGATAGCTTTTATATAACTTTCGGTCAAGTTGTCCATGTTCCACATACGTGGGTAGCTATTTATCTAAATATCTATCATATGATGTGACGTAACAAGACCATAAAGTATTGTTCGCTCAAGGCACAATTTAAATTAACAAAACAAAATCATACACTAAATAACAACATATATACGCTGTAGGTTTCTCATGGTTATCTTACTGTGATATTTTACAAAAATACTTTACATAAATATAAACCTTCGCTCAAGGTAATTGAGCTCATAATTGACCATCAGATATTATTATTTTGAATATTTTTCTTCTTAGGCGGTGGCGTGGGTGGTTTCTCAGTCTGTAAAGTGGCATTAATGTTCGCATGTCGTCTTGTTGCGATAGAGTTGTATAAGAAGGAGCCTCTGGTTGGCGGGAAGACCATGTCGTAATTGTTTCTCGCGGGCAGTGGGTTCGAGTCCCCGTTGTTGTTGTTATCGCCATCTAAGTCCATACTACGGTGGGACAGTTTTTCGGGAAGTGGTGGGGGCTCTTCGTCGTCTTGGTTCGAGTCTGTTGTTCCTACAATATATTTTTGGGCTTAAGAGAACTATTTTTTTTTTAATTTTAAATGTAATGTGTCAGTTCAAAATACGATTTATTAATTGATGCTTTAATAATAGTCCTATTAATAAATCATTATTATAATTAAGTGCCGGTGCCGCTAAGTTTTTATGATAAGATGGTATAAGTTTCTGAATTACATGTTTACTGAATTGCATTAAAACATATGAAAGCGACTGGCAAAATCTTGATTAAAACCAAGAAAATAATACGTATAATTATTTGTCGAGGTGTACGACAATACCCAATGTTTACCGCGCCATCTGTGGATGCAGACGGTGCGCTAAACACCCAAGCAGATACTACAGAGTATTGATTACTATAAGATTTAGGTTAGTTTACGCGCAATTATGTGGATGGCGCTGCGCGAAAGGAAAACGATGGTAAATGTAAGCGGCCATATTGTATTCATACATACCGATGTGAAGAGTAGAAAGTAAAAGGATTGTGACGAAAGATTATTTTATTTAAAAACCAAACCAATACAGTATAAGGAATCGAAGAGACGAAGATTCATCATTATAAATATTTTACGAGTTACGGAAGAAATGAAACACGAAAGTCAACATATATTATTACACCACAAACGCTATAGCTCAATTATAATATAAAGGTGTATTGCAGGAAATAGATCGTCCAGCAGAAAGACGAGTGGAAGCATGTCGGTTATAACTGTATGAGGAAGGCTAAAGACTGGAACTCCTGGAAGATGGAGGAAGCCTATGTCCGAAAAAGGAATAAGTAAGGGCTACGATAATGATGCTGATGGATTGTAGGAAAATGAAGACTCACCCATCGAATCCCGATTTGACGGCGGTTGAGAAGCGAGAAGGCTGGCTCGTTGCGATAACCTTCGTTCCCTCTCGGCCTCTATCCTTGGCGTGCGTTCTGGTACCAGCTATAAGAATATTTTATTGTTATGTTGGTACCCATTCTCAGCCATTGTGACCCGGTCCTTTGAGGCATTCATGGGGTCGAAGCCAAAATTGGAGAGCCGTTTTTGTACCTTTTTATTCTAAAATGAGATGGCTGCATCTGTAGTGATCTATCCCTTGGTGTACCATCGGGGAACACCAACGGACAGTCCTCCACAGCTGCTAGACTATTGCCGAGAAGGGATCTGCGTGATTTGGGCTATGTGTGTGTATGTTAGTGGGCTATTATTATTTAATATGGGACAAATTAAGTTAGCCCCAAAGTAGGTTCTTAGTATATTGTATAACATTGATAAATAAACACTCAAGATCCAGGTCAATCTGGAAAAGATCATTCTCCATCTTGACCCGATCGGGGATCGAACTTGGGACTTTCAGTGTAGCAGTCCGGAATTTTTATTGGCCTTATTTTTTGTCATATTATAAAAATTGTTAACTAAATGTATATATTGTTGGTTTTCTCAACAACTAATTAAATAGACTACAGAAAGTCGTCAAAATAAAAGTTTTACAAATCTCGATTATTATGGACTAGCGACCTAAAATAAACCTATGTGAGTAAGTTGTCTAAATAACAGTGAAAACTGCATCAAAATCCATTGCGTGGTTGACGCTATCGCCATCTGCTCACAAACTTTCGCCTTTGTAACATTAGTGGGATGGTATTTACCTGTTGGCTGAGTTCCCTGAGCGGGGAAGCGGAGGCGGGGGTCTCCGGGGGGGAGGCAGGGGTGTTGCTGAATGACGTCACAGCGCCGTTCGGCGTCGAGTGTGACGTGTACCACTGGCTGCCGCTCGCGGGGGTACCAATCTCACTCTGTTGTACACAACACAATACCCATATGATATACATACAAAACTTATTTCTTATGTCAAAAACAAAAAGAAAAATTGTTTATTTGGTTACAACAAAATTTTGAATCACAATTAAAACGTTCACACACAAAACATGCAAAGACAACGGTTTCTGCTCAGCATATATCGTGTCGGTTACATTTTTACACAAAAAATATGTGCATTCACACCAGAAGGTCTTGTCTTTGTTTAAATGGTTTTGTTATACATGTCGCACATACTTTTAAACTAATTTTGAGATGAAGAATTCTGGAATCGAGTGAGAATCTTCTCGTCTCACCCAAATCTGTCGCGGGTTCACCCACGCCCGATAAAAAACATCATCCGCCTGTTTCCTATCCCACTCTATGTGTGGTCGGTACAGCATGTCTGTCTCCTCCACTTCTCCCTGTCTGATGTTAACCGATCTGTTACTTCCTTTTAGCCATGTCCAGCCTAACGCACTCAATCCACCTCTTCTTCGGCCTTTTTCTTTCTTTTCTTTCGGGTACTTTCAAATCTATAACCTTTCTAACAATATTATTTTCCTCCCTTCTCATAACGTGACCATACCATACACCCATAACCAAAGAGCATGTATGAAGAGTAATGAGTATAGCGGAAGTTAGTGAGATTTGTCGGTATCCTGGTAAGTGGACATAGTCTCTGCCTATCTCCATGAGAAACAGAAGTAATAATGTATATATATATATATAATCGAAACCTACTCGTGCCACATGAGTTTGTATACCAATCTGACTCGTATATTGTTTTCATCGACCACCACTTGCTTCCGGTGAAGGAAAACATCGTGAGGAAACCTGCACACTGATTGATTATTAACTTGTGTGTGAAATGGAGAAGGCAATGGTAAAAAACCACTCTATTACTAATCCCAAGAAAGTTGTTGTGTGTGTTTAATTCCACGAAATGACAACGACCCTCAGCCATGAGGAATACGACTATGAAGAAGATATATACAAAACAAAGTCCTCTACAGCGCCTGTCTGTCAGTTCACGATAAACTCAAAAACTATTGCACGGATTTTCATGCGGTCTTCACCGATGGATAATGCGTATCCTGAGGAAAATTTACATGTATAATTTATTATGTTTTTACGCGAGCGAAGTCGGGACGGACCGCTAGTAATGTATAATAGTAAGTTACATGCACACTAAGTTGTATGAGACCAATAATTTATTGACGTCTTTGAAGAAAAGGCTGCGGTGAAGTTTGTTGCGCCGCTTCTTCTTCAACTGCGCTTTGGAAGTCGGCGGTAGTCTTTGTTTTAAGTAAATTTTATGCCCTCAAAAACATATGCTGTAAAAAACCCAAGTCTCGCAGCTCAGTTTTTCTACCGTAAAAAGTTGTGAGATCCATGTAATACCAAGTCGGTTAATTTATTTAGTCCCTACTTAAGGGACCTTCTGTCTTAAGTTACAACGCAAGTTATTATCATTGAAAAATAGACTGTACCGTGGGGTATTATTCACTGAAGTTAATCACAGAAACGGTGAAAGAAAAAGAAGGATGCCATCACTTTACCAATACAGTCTTCCTCACCTTCCTTCCTCTTCGTTTGTCCCTCTTCCTCGGTGTGCTTTGCAGTGTTCCGAAGTAGCTGGCAACACCGCTGCTACTATTTCTGCTAAACAGAGAAACACAGGTTTTAAAATGCTGTGCATTTTACGTAACCGGTATTTTCAACGGTGTAATTATTATTACGTTGTTCCGTAATAGGATCACTCCATTAGGTGGATGTCGTACGAGGCAACTTACGGACACATTGCCTTAAGTTGATAGGTAACAACAGCATTTCCAGGGAGTGTAAACGTCAGGCAGGCGGCCGGTATTAAAATCGTAGCAGAACCTTTACAATTTTAAGGTTATATTTTACGCTGATCCCGGGCATCGCGGCGTCACAGCCCCTAATGACACCAAGAGCATGCGGACATGTGAAAGAGATACTTTTAAATACTTAAATATAAATGATCGTTTCTATTTAGCTTTGAAAAAACAATGTAAACTTTACCTGACTAGTGGATTTATGGCACTGAAGAATTTCGTTCTTGAGGTACTGAAAAAAAATCTCTTATTGAAATAAAACGTCACAGTTAACCTTAATTTTATAAAAGAATGAGAAAAAGCACATTGTTATAGGTGCTTTTTCAGATAATATACCTAGATAGTAAAGCGAAGCATTTTAGAAGGAAAAATGTCGCTTCACGATAGCTTTCAATGGGGAATATAAAAATGGCTACTTATCTGGGTATAAAATAAAAAGCATATTGCTGTTTAATTAAAGATTGTATTTAGTTATTTAAATACATAACTAAATACAAACTTTTTATTAAACAGTTCCATTTAATACGAGATTTTCTATTTTTCCGACTCATCCTTATCCTTACACATTATAAAAACAAAGACCTGTCCCTCTGTCTGTCTGTTCGCGACAAACACAAAAAGTACTGCACGGATTTTCATGCGGTTTTCGCCAACAGATAGTGTGATTCCGCAGGAAGGTTTAAGTGTATAATTTATTGTATTTTTACCGGAGCGAAGTCTAAAAAACCTAGTTAAAATATAATAGGAATGCTTGACTCCAAAATCTGTGACGTCATTGTCATTGTCACACAAACTCCATATAAAATTTTGTTTTTGACATAAGAAATAAGTATTTGATTTGACTAGTTGAAGAGTGGCCAATACTTATATATAAAACGACAGTTATTAAACGCACACATACCTCATTTCCCAGACGTTTCGGACCTTGTTACAAAGGGAAATTGAAATAAAGTATGTACGCGTTTAATACATGTCGATTAATATAAAATTACTTATGCAACGTGAAAAGTAACTATAGCAAATCGGGCGTTTAATACATGTCGATTAATATATAATTAATATAAAATTAATTATATCTCAATCCAAAACAAATCAAACAATCAACAATCCAAAACTCACTCATTTCCGGTTGATATGTCCGAGATCCTGTTGTTACTAGTATTTGGATCGGAAGTAGCGTTGTCTCTGGTGTTAGGTGTTCGCATTCGTAACTGCACCTCCGGCATCTCGGGCTCCACATCCACCATCTTGAAATAAATAATTATTTACGTTTCTCCGATTCAATAATTTATCCCTACAATATTTAATGTTTAAATTTGTTCAATCACTTGAATATGTATGGTTCACTTTATTGCAATCATGTGTATACCACTTATATCCGTGGGCGAAGTGCGAGTTCGCATTTCACTTCTGGCCATCGAATCGATTCGAAGTGAGACGCAGCGAACAAATCACATTGCGCCATTGTGACGCAACGACAACCACACCGCAATGTGATTGGTTCGCTGCGTCTCACTTCGAATCGATTCGATGGTCAGAAGTGAAATGCGAACCCACCTGTCCCGTAAATAAATACTTTCATTCTTTCCGAAAACTTTTACACATAATCATGTTAATTTATTTCAAAAAAAGAAAACAACATATAACATTGTGTGGATATATTCTAAGTCAATTCAAACGTAATTCAAATAATAATACAATAAATCTGTCAAATACTCTTGTATATATATATATATGTCTATGGAAATAGAAGTAACTTAAATGTTTTTTATTTTTTATTTTGGGGGGTGGGGGTAAAATAGAAAACTAAAAACCAAATCTGCAACATAGATTGTGAGACGTATCAAAAGAAAGTGCTTATTTTGAACATAATATATATTTTAATAATTCGCGAATACTTACTTTCAGTCCATATCTCTGCTGGACATGTTGTTTCATCTTCTTGAAACAATACAACATGTGTTCGTGTAGCTTTAGTAGCTCGGGCGAGGCTCGAGCACCGTGGACATCAAGACCTGTTAACAAAATGGTAAAAAATTTTTTGAAAATAAATAATGAGATGAAAAAATTCTGGAACAGAGCGGGAATTGAACCCGCGCCCCTGTCTGTCGGGGATAGTGCTCTTGACCACTGAGCTATCGAAGCAGCTCGGCTGAGTTAATTCATCTCTTTACGTCTTACGCCGAAAGTTTATGTATTTTACTCTACCTAGTCATTTAACTAATTTTATTGTCTATATATTTATTGTATTTATATTATTACTTGGCGGCGGTGGTGTAATGGTTAAGACGCCCGCCTGTGGATCGAAAGGTCCCAGGTTCGAATCCTATTCGTGCCACATGAGTTTGTATACCAATCTGATTCATGTATAGTAGTTTTCAACGTCCACCACTTGCTTCCGGTGAAGGAAAACATCGTGACGAAACCAGCACACTGGTTGATTCTTATTAACTTGTGTGTGAAATGGAGAAGGCAATGGCAAACCACTCCATTAATAATGCCAAGAAAGTTCTTGTGTGTTTCATTGCACGTAATGACCACGACCCTCAGCCATGAGGAATACGTCTATGAAGAAGAGATATTATTACTTATATACGAGTATCTCATGTTGTTGGAGAAAAATTAACGATTTTTACTTTACTCTAGGTGGCGCTAGTGTGCGAGGAGTAATCGTCTTAAGTCCGCAATTGCTAATGCTTTTTCTATTTCTCGTATCATTATGTTTTCTTATGCAATGAAGTTACTACAAACAAACAATTCCATTAACTTCGAAAGGTCATAATTAATTAACTCACCAGACTTGAGCAACGGTATCTGGTCCCGGATCAAGCTACGCAGCGCGTCCAACAATGGCGCATGGTCGGGATGCCGCTCAGCGTAGGCGTTGGTCAGGAACGCCTGCTCGTAATTAGCCAGGCCCCCTTGCACGGCGGGGTCTAGGATTCCTGTAGTGAAGTTATTTATTATTTTAAGTATTTTAACTTCAGACCACTTTTGCTTCTAATCCTTTGATTTTATTGACCGAGCGACTGAAGCGACCAAAGTCTACAAATTAACTTGGGACAAAAATACATCAATCACATTTTATGTATATCACGTTTATTTTGTATGTATTTATTTATTTATGTGTATGATAGTCCGATTTTGATGACATTTAAAAGGTACGTAGAATCTGTCAAAGTGTCAATAGAATTTTAAAGTTCCTGGGACGTAACAAAATCGTTTTTGCAATATTTACAGTTATGTAAAAAAATATTGTGTTCGCGAGGTCTATTGGGTATATTGGGTTCGCGGCGAACAACTAGTATAAGTTATAATATAAGTTTACTTTTTTTAAAAAGTAAACAGTGACAAGAACAAAAAACAGCAAACTAGCTACAATAGTGCTAATTTTTGATGGTTGTGAACCGTCAGCTCATTAAATGTTGTCTTATTTAAGGCTAGTCTCAATAATCGTTCGACTGTTGTGTCCATATTCTGATGTGTTGAGCTAATACAACTTGCGTATCTACGTTTTCCTGCAATATTTCCTGTCATTATAATTTGGTAGTACTATGAGTTCCCCAATATGTGATGTTTTAAGATTTAAATTGATGGTTTGGAAAATAAAATTAATCAAAATGGATACAGTATAAAGTTTTGTGACAACCCTGACTACATTATCACCGCTGGCGGCTGTTTCGCATTTAGCAAGAAGCAGAAGCGGTGGTGGTGTAATGGTTAAGACCCCCGCCTGTGGATCGAAAGGTCCCAGGTTCGAATTCTACTCGTGCCACATGAGTTTGTATACCAATCTGACTCATGTGTTCATCGACCTCCGCTTGCTTCCGATGAAGGAAAAACATCGTTAATTATTAACTTGTACGTGAAATGGAGAAGACAATGGCAAACCACTCCATTAATAATGCCAAGAAAGTTGTTACGTGTGTTTCATTCCATGAAATGACCACGACCCTCAGTCATGAGGAATATGAAGAAGAAGACTCAGTACTGTAAGAATCTCATTAAAACTAAATAATTTATTCAGAAATTAGGACCTTTTTTCACGTCATATTGTAAATTAAATAATATTTACTAAATCTACAAATAACTAGATAAACTAGCATAAATACGTGCTATTACACACTTACCATTCAATCTCATAGTAAGGGGTTGCAGCGGCACGTCCGGAGCCCTAGAGGACAGCACTAGGGCTCGAAGGGTGCGGTTGAAGTCCCTCAGGGCTTCCACAGCGCCCTCTAGCGGAGACACCCAGTACTTGCGGTGGCTGACCACTCGGAACCATTTTAGAATACCTAAGAAGATGTAAGTTTATTAAAATATTTAGTTTTACGGATTCAAGGGACAGTAGTATGCAACTTTATTAAATAACCAATCTGAGGGTGAATTGAAAAAATGTTATCCGGTTGCCTATGGAAAAAATATATAAATATATACATAAGTATACATGACGATAGATAAAGAAATGCTTGAGATTTCTATAGATACGCCTCCGCGACGTAAATGGCGATCCAAGGGCGGGCAGTTACGTTGACCATAAGATTACGGTGCAGAGGGGTAATGCCAGCCTTCTTGGAACCCTTTTATGTTAAAATATAAATATTTTTATGTTACAAAATAAATTATAATATTGGTAATATTCACCTGGTAACCTCTCACTGATTTCTAACTCGGTTCTCTCGAGCCATCGAGTCGCGAACTCATTTTGACTCAAATCGTCACTTGAACCGTTCGTAGATTCATCTGTAAACGTAGATCAATTTATTTTTGATTCGAATCAACCCAACAATTAAATAGTAAACCATTTTAAAATTATTTTTTTAAAGATTAATTTAAAATTACATAAAAGTGTACCTAATCAAACTGAAATAAAAGTTTACCTAATCAAACTGAAATTAAACAGCTGTATCATTGAAAAAAAGTTTGTCATATAAGAAATTATGTCTTTTTTTTTCATAACATAGTGGGCAAATGAGAATGCGATTAGCCTGATGGTAAGCAAACAGCGCACGGACACCGATGACCCGATAGTGATATCGATGCGTTGCCGACTTTAAAACAAAGGTAAATTGTTTTACACAACACGAATTTTGTGAGAAACGTATGAAACAGAGTCGGTAGGTATCTAAAGATATCTGTGTGAAATATGCCAAAATTTTCTTGTCTCCCATACAATTCGGCTTATTAGCTGATCGGACTTAGTATCAAAAGTTGACATTATACGTTCTTTTAATTTTGAAGTTCTTGTCTTCCATTTACTGAGCATATTGTAATCATTTCTGCAGTAAAATAAAAATATAAAGCACTATATTATATACATTATATATTGCCCGGGGCTTCGCTCTCGTGGACTTTTGAGATAAAATATAGCCTATAGCAATCTTGGATAATGTACCTTTCTCGTAGTGAAAGAATATTTGAAATCGGTTCGGTAGTTTCGGAGATTACCCGCCTCAAACACAACTCACAAACATTTACCTCTTTATAATAATAGTAATATATATCATATTGGCACTTACCTGGCTTATGAAAGGGTCTAGAGAACACGAATTTGTCCACACTGTTGTATTTGTAATACGAGAGCACTTGTTCAGACACCGGCTTGTCTGAGAGACGCTTCAACTTGTCACTTAGCAGCGGATCTACAGTGTTTATTTGTAAATCTGTACGTCTGTCAAGGAAATTTTGGATTCATTTACAGTTGGATACAGTCGACAACACATTGACCTACCCAGATCATTGCGAATTCGCTCCTATCATTGTGGCATATAGCGATTCACTGCATTAGTTAAAGACTGGGAGAAAAAATAGTTAAAAAATTGCGTGCGTCGTCGGCCAGGGGGCCGATTCTCACGCAATAGAAGTTGACTTAATCAATTTTCTTCAATTTTTTTTCGGTTGCTTTATGCAAATTTACATACGAAAAAGTTCGTTCGATCTTTTTGACGTTGATTTTTTGTAAATACAGAAAAAGTAGCAGGACCATCAGAAAAAAATGAAGAAAACTGATGAAGTGAATTTCGATCGCGTGAGAATCGGACCCCTGGACTAAAAGAGCGTCATATATTATGAAAAGGATACACTGTTTGTCAGACTGTGTGATGTCTTCTCCCGGAGTGTCCAGTTTGGTCAGCACTTCAGCGTCGGGCCACTCATCTAATAATCGCTCTTTGAAGTCGGCTAGCTGCTCAAACTCGTTGCCGCGGTACACGAACCCCTAGATAGTGTTTCACATAAATATAAATAAATAAAAAATATATTAGGACAAATCACACAGATTGAGCTAGCTCCAAAGTAAGTTCGAGACTTTTATAGGATACTAACTCAACGATACTATATTTTATAACATACAAATATATAGATAAACATCCAAGACTCGGGTCAATCAGAAAAAGATCATTTTCCATCATGATCCGACCCGGGAACTCTCGGTTCAGAGGCAAGCACTATACCACTTTGCCACCGACGTCGTCAGTTTCCCATATATAAGTTTTATATTTATATATTACTGTTGTGTACATAGATAAATAAATGTAGATTTAAGAACAAATTTTGTTAACAACACTAGTTGTTTTATAAAATTGCTGGCTGTTGATTTATTTTGCTGGCTTTTACCAAGTGCCATCTATCGGCAGCATTCGGGAAACATGTACGAATATTTACATTCGACTAGCTGTTTCATCATATGCTTACGAGTTTCGACGTATATAATAATGGTCAGTTAGAAACAGACAGTAGTCAGCATAGCCTGAATTCCGAACGTCTACACACGGGGCAATCGCAGAGGTAGGAGTTTCTCACTGTCTTGAAAAATTAAGATAGATTTTTTTATAGCCTGTGTTTTGTGTCCCACTGCTGGGCATTGCCCTCCCCTTCTGTCTTCCAAAGGTCTCTATCCTGAGCCATTTGTTGCCAACCACGCCGGAACCTGTCTAAATCATCCCGCCATCTAGTTCGTGGAAGTCTAGATCAGAATATCCGTGTAAAATAAAGTGACTCACATGTTCCTCCCTCAAATGCTTCGGGAACCCGTTCCCGTAGTATATGACCCTGAAGTAGCTGGGATGGTATCGGGGCTTCCTCAGCATGGCCTCGTAGAGCCCGGCCAGCTGGCTGTGGAGCTCCGCCAGCGGGCCGTATCCCAGCGCCTCCTCCTCGTACACCGACACTAGCTCTTTGACTATCTCCACCGCGACCTCCCACTGGCGGCCGCGGTTTAGGAGTTCGGCGATTTCTAAGTAGAGAAACTCCTGTGGACAATGAGTGATTAAATATAAATAAATAAATGTATTAGGACAAATCCCACAGATTGAGCTAGCCCCAAATTAAGTTCGATAATTATGTTATGGGATACTAACTCAACGATACTATATTTTCATGATCCGACCGGGGATCGAACCCAGAACCTCTCTGTTCAGAGGCACGCACTTTACCACTGCGCCACCGAGGTCGTCAAAAAAGATTACGTTTAAAGATCCTTATTTTTCAATAATAGAAACAGGTCACACATATGCACATTATGTGTCGCATGCACTAATACGGAATACAAACAACATTTAAACTTAATAATATAAAATCTATTTAATTAGGAGTAAAAAATCGATGGATTGCAATGCCAATTTTAATCTACTTTGAACGTTATTACAATGTTTAAGATATTCGTAAATCAAGATTGGGTAACGGTGATTGGCACCGAGAAACAAGTATGAAATATAATAAATTTCCCAGAACAGCGAATTCACGGAAATAAAATCACAGGAGGTAGGACTACCTTGGGAGGAACAGCGAGATATAAACGCAAATAATCCCTACACCTAAGAAATCTGGGAAATGAAATTACAGCGTGTACTGACCTTGAGTTCTCTTTGTGTAGAATGCTGTGATTCTAACGTGGGATGTCTCAACCGCGGCGGCAATGGTTCGTGTGTCCATTGAAGTAATTTAGCGTGTAGTCGAAGAGATAGTCCAGCTTCCGCCCACTGCTGGGCATCGTGGTGCATTCTTGCGAGTTTGTGGACATATCTGTTGACAAAACATGTCACATGTTTAATTTAAAAAATGTCTATTCATATCTATCAGTGCCTGTTCAGTAACCAATATGAGAACCGGGCTCAACACTAACCGGATTCTACTAGTATTTATTTAAAAAATGTCTATTGATATCTGTCCGTACCTGTCCAAATTGTGCACTAACACCAAACCAATACGCGAACCGTTACTAAACACTCACCGGATATACATATGCGGCCTGTCGATTTGCCTGTAGAAGTCGAGCACTTGCGTGGTGAGCAGCATCCTGTGCGGCGTGGCGGACCTCCTCGCGGCCTCGCGGTAGCGCAGCAGCGTGTCCAGCTGGCGGGCAGCGGCCGCCACCAGCGCGCCGCCCGCCGCCCGCAGCCCCGCGCCCGCGGCCCCGCACAGGGCGCCGCACAGCTTCACGAACCGAGCCCGCCAAGCGGCCGAACCGAGTCCGCGTTCGATTAATACGTCTAGTTTGTCGATCAGTTCGCTTTCTAAGTCTCGGAGGTTGCCGTCTGTAAAGGGGTATGATATTTTAAAATATTGTCATAATTATGCTTTGGGAATTGTGTTTTAGTCTACGAGAAAAACACGGTCGTCCACGAACGATCGAAATGATAGCGACGTATAGGTGATTTCGAGAAATGGACGTTTTTAAGATAAGATTTCGATCACGACGACCTCGGTGGCGCAGTGGTAAAATGCTTGCCTCTGAACCGAGAGGTCCCGGGTTCGATCCCCAGTCGAGTTATGATGGAAAATGATATTTTTCTGATTGGCAGGTCTTGAATGTTTATCTATATATGTATTTATTATAATATTTAGTACCATTGAGTTAGTATCCCATAAAACAAGTCTCGCTTGGGGCACGACTACACACACTTATATTAACGGGGCTTTTAACTTTTTTGTACGTTTCAACGAACGTGTAACACGGCTGAAATTAAAAAAGGGTTCGTACTGAGACCCGTTAGATAAACAGATTAACAGTTATGTATATGAGAAAAACACCACTTACCAGTCAATCCAGCCAACACGCTATGCGTATATTCCGTCTGCATCATATCGAAGAACAACGGTATGGTCGTGTTCCACACTTCTTCATCGAGAAGCAAGCTGACTTCTAGTAAAGGTCCGACTAAACACGGTATGAAGGCGCGACGGTGTTCACCTATAATGAATTTGTTTTTTTATATAAACTTCAAAAACATAAGTTTTACATTATTTTTGATATTATTTATAGTCTTATTCGTCATGGTGTGACGACTGTGTGGCATCAATACGAGTGTAGCGCACGACGCCGAGTGCAACAATACGTGAACAATACTTGATAACAATTATTGAATAAAATACAAGACAAATGTCCAAACGCTGTTCATTAAATACGATGTGGAATTTTACTAATAAATCCAAGAATTCAATGTTCTAAGCACTTGTTTAACATAAGCGTTAATAATTTTAAACTACAATCAAATTCATGTGCCGTAAAATTTCGAAAACGAAATGGAAAACATCTATTTTAAACTTTACTGCACGAAAATACAATTTGCAAATACTAACACTCAACATTAGGGACGTAAATATGAAGAAAATTTAATCAATTTAATTAATATGTGTTGATACAAAGTTATAACAGAGATGATGACAGTATTACCTAAAGCGAACCACATATCATGGAAAGCCGAGGCAGCGCCTCTCCTCAAATCCGTATACAGAGTAACAATCCTATGTCTCCTGGCCACTGTCAGGGTTTCCAACTGCAGGTACTGCGAGGTGGCCAGGGCTGACACCGCCGAGAACCACTGGCGGAGTATCAGGTGGATGTTGGTGACAGATTCGCTGTCCGACATGTCCACTGATTGGAGACGATCGCGAAGGGTAATTGACAGTAATCTGGCGGAGAAATAAATAGTTATGATCTTTTTAACGAGTCCATTCTAGCGTTCAAATTTGTGAGGACTAATACCTTGCCACTGTTAAAGCCTTGTCCGTGACGTTGCACAGATCTGCTCTTGTGGAGTGATAGGTAAAGCAGGCCAGTACATTTAGATCTGTCGCAGACGAATCTTAAAAATCTTAAGGTCTATTTTTTACTGGACTTCGCGGCCTCACAAACCCGAATGCAACCAGGAACGGGAGGATGAGAGAAATCAGTAAGTAACTCCGGTTCTCATCTATTTCAGCCGTCAAATGTGCAGTGCTTGCATTGTTGTGTTCCGGTTTGTAGTGTGAGAGAGGCGGTGTGATTACAGGGTACTGTGGCAAAAGATCTTAGACCACAAAGTCGGCAACGCGCGTGTGACACCCCTGGCGTTTAAGTTTGCCTGTTTGCCTGCTTGGTAGTATAAAAAAATGTTTTACATGTCTCATATTCGATAAGTAGGTCCATATTACCCCCAAATGGGGCTTGTAGGTGACCAATAAGCGCTCCAGGGTAATAATGTAGCTAGAAAAGCCCTAGGGCGGTAAGTAATTTAAAAAAAAAACTTCACTCTTTCAAAAAGTTCGCGTACATCTAACCATCATACTGGCAACTTTAAATGCAACCGGCATTACCAGAATAAAACATTTTTCTGTCACAATCGAGATGTAAAGCGGAGTGGTTAGCTCGGGTGTAAGCATCAATTGCAGCCTCGAACTATAGGCTGCGCTCGTGTGCCTAAATATCTGGCGCTGCAATTGATGCCTTCCAGCCCTTGGCTAATCTATTATTGAGAAGAGAGAGAAACTAACCTCAAAGCATGCAGCATAACGTAGTGTTGCAAATGCAGCATATCAGCCCAGTACGGCCGGAACACGGGTCTTTGCAGCAATGAATGTAATAGCGCAAGCGCATCGGATACCAACGACCCAGAGCCGCCAGCTTTCTCGGCCTCTAGCGCTTTGACTAACAAGTTGTATTGCTCTTCGGACATTTGTCGCACCATGTCGAGAAGTACGCAGACGATTCGCCGCTAAAAAGATACAACAAATTGCAATTGATAGACTTTCCAATATACGATACGTGTGATACGATTTTTGAAAAAGTAAGCTTATCGCCATGGAAATGGAAATGGAAAATAATTCCATATAATCTATACTATTATTATAAAGAGGTAAGCGTTTGGGAGTTTGTATGTTTGAGGCGGGTAATCTTTCGATAATACCGAACCTATCTCAAAAATTCTTTCACCATTCCAAGATTGCTATAGGCTATATTTTATCTCAAAATTCCCACCGGAGCGAAGCCCTGGGCAACATCTAGTAATTTTTAACCACGTTTATTTGTATATTAACCACGTTTATGTTGATCCCCTCACATTGATACGTATTCAAATCCTAACTAATATTATAAATGTGAAAATAAGCTTCTTTGTTACCTCTTTTGTTACCTTTAAGTTTCTTTGTTACCTTTTACCTAACGCTTTATCTGCTTGCTCAATATTCGTGAAATTTTGCATACAAGTAGTTTGAATTATGGAAAAGGACAGGGTACCTTTCATGTCGAAAAAATAAATGGTCACGCGGGCGAAGCCGTGGTCATAAGCTAGTTATAAAATAACAGTTGTGTGAAGAACAGATAAGCCTTAGTTGGGGATAACAATTCATTTTTTAATATCGAATCTTGTCGCAATGAGACGCAACAAAATAATAACAATTCGGCAGAGTGACGTGATGACAACCATACAAACAGAACAGTGAATTGCAAACCAGCACTAAGTCCTCAGAAGGCAGCGACGTACCAGGCCAGATAACCCCCTGACGGCGTTAACTGGACCTATGTAAAGTAAGACAACGCATCACCAGTAAAACATCACAAATAATCTCTGTTGTCTATTGTCTCGGCGTCGCGCCCTCAACATATACGTAATTGGGTGGAGCACAGTGAGCTGAGCAAATGACAGCGGACCATTTCGAACTCACCAGTATAGCATCGTCAGTGAACTCTGTATTGTCTCCGCTTCTCTCCCTCAACATAGACGTAGCTGTGTGGAGCACAGTGGGCAGGAGACAACGGGCCAGTTCGCCCCTGTCGGCGTCAACTGGACCGACATCGTCGCGGGCCAGTAGCGCCATCACCTCGCCTAGAGCTTCTATGCACAGCTCCAACTATTAAATTATGAATGAAAACTAATCAGTCATGGTAACAGACTCTATATATCTCTCTCTCTCATCTTCATTCAGACAGACATGATGACAGACGTGATTTTTTTATATTCTACGGCTCTATTTGATGGCAAAACAAGAAGACGAATTCGATCTCGCAACGGTAATTTCGGATTGGATTGTCATTGCCTTCTAAATTCAATGTAAAAAAATAAATATATCAATTTTGTAGCTGACTTTCTGTTTCGTGGATAAACTTTCTCGTTCACAACATCAATACTAACCTTATATCCCCCGACTTGGCTGCACAGGAATACAAGCATTTTAATCATAAAATATGCATTAACTATCGGCAATTTACAAAGCTTATAAATTAAAAATAAATTGAATACCACCTGGATTGCGATTGCTATTACAAGACTTATTTTCTTTTAAAAATTTCATAATCAATTTGTAATTATTTTGTGAATAAACATTTTGATACTTTTTTATTAAAGTAACCATGTTGGCCAAAATATTCATAGAATATACAATTCAAGGATTTTTCAAGGTTATTGTCATGTCATAACTTCTATTAGAATCTCTACTACGAACTTGCAGAGTAAATTGCGTTACACTCTTGACCAGTTTGACTAAATAAATGCGACACTGGCCATTTTAGATACCTACCCTACAATATATAGAAAATAACATTTTTTTAATTTTCTAAATTACCATTAGATCTTGTTCACGTTTATTACAGGATATCACACAAGAAAGAACAGGTTGTCTCAAAACGGTTAACTATTTTGACAATAAACTAAACGCAACTAAAGCGCCGGGGGAGAGGGGATCGTATCTTTGCGTGCACGCTTATTTCGAATATAATGAATCGATCATTCGCGTTCGTTGGTTATACCGACTACGTTATATATGTTGCGAAACACCGAGCACACCATTGCTTTAAGGCTGTGCAACGGACGTTAGTATAAGGCCATTGGTTTCATCTCTGCCCAAAAGCGAAAAATTGAGAGTGAGTAGCCGTCTCGCTTTAGATGCGTTTAGTTTTTTTTTTTTTCAAAATGGTTGGACATTTGACGAATGGTGTAATCGCCATTTTGTGAGAAATATAGATGCCAATAATTAAAGTGGTTGTTACGCACTATGTTTTTTTCCAGTACAAGCATTTTACTACCTAAATTCCTAAGACATGGATCACTATAATTTCTGTTAAGACCAACATTTTGGAAGCCTCTTTCGAAACTTTCGAGACCGAACTACATACGATCTGCTGGCGATGTGTGTGCTGCTGCAGCCGCGCGGTGTCGGCGCCCAGAAGCCGCGCCGCCTTGTCCACAGAGCGCGACTGGTGCGCCGCCGAGCGATCCCACTGTCACACCGACCATATTTCGACTAACGCCCGACACATGTGGGACGAAGCATTTTTTTCCTTTTTTCTTCTATTAGGCCAGACTTTAGCACTTTTGAACTGTTTTTTTTTTTGTTGTGATGAAACATAATACACGTGACACATCAATAGGCTAAATAAATTTATTTACAATGTGAACAAACATATTATATATATATATAATGTATGTCCGGGACAAAAGTGAAAAAAAGCGAAGCCCATATATAAAAAAATGCTTTGTCACAATGTTTTCGGGTATAATCCGTCGAAAGCATACATCAAATTAAAGACTGATCATTATATTTCTTATTGAAATCCAATTAGTTAATTTATAAAACATACAGCTATATAAAATATTTTCAGTATAGACTTTCTGTTTTTAATTAGCTCATAACGCTGTTTATTTTTGCCGGAGTGTTAATTTGTCTATTCAAGTCTTTTATTAATTATTTCACTATTAAAAACTTTATTTTATTAATTTTAAATACAAATTACAAACTTTCTCCCAATATAAGTTGGAATGTTTGTCGGAGTGTTAATTTGTCTATTCAAGTCTTTTATTAATTATTTCACTATTAAAAACTTTATTTTATTAATTTTAAATACAAATTACAAACTTTCTCCCAATATAAGTTGGAATATTCAATATTTATTTTGAAGGAAAACTACGTTAATACCTTTTCTCTAAAAATAATATGATTATAACAGCGTTAGACAATTTAATATAATGACCAGCCTATGCACATGCGACCTGTCAACTGTCACTTTGACAAATAAATCGGTCGTTTGACATTACAAAAAATACAAACAAACGACATTACAGAACACTGACAGTACAAAATTTCAGTTTGACAGTTCGCACGCAGTAACATGCAACACATCAAGAGTTTGCACACAATTTAATTTGCAAGCGACATCTAAGCTCGCTTGTTATTTTTTTAATTAATTATTTTCGAAACAACATCAAAAATTGTAGCAATGTTATTCGGAAATTCACCGTTATCTGTTTATGTAAAATAATATATTTTAGATATGTAAAAAATATATAAATATATGACAGTATATGTGTAATGTAGTGTGGAAGAGTGTGTGAAAAAATAAAAAAGAAGATTTAAAAAAATGATAACGGGTGATAGGTTAGGAAGTGATATTAGTATAGTGAACACATAAAAACACACACAAACCAACAAATTCATTTTTCTAAATACTCTACAATACGAATAACCCCATATTTATTTATATCCATTGTATTTTATCAAAAAAATTGTTTTATGGCAATTTTGATGATATAATTGCATTATTATTGAACCAATATCTGCGACTATAAATCCCAGAATAATAGTATATCCCAAAAACCAAAGGTCATTAACGATCTAATCAATATAGTAGATCGATTTGACACATGGAAGTATATAATAATGTGAAACACTACATGCTCACACACGCACACATACACACATAATTTATTAGTAGATAATAAATACATAGACTATTAATATGCAACTAATAATATGCCCAACATGAGATCGACGATTATAATAAAATATTGAACTAAATTGTTCAATCATAATGTGTTTCAATAATATGCGAATTGTCATCGCAAATACAACCTTTTAAAGCAGCTTCTATAAGCATTAAACCGCTTTAAAATATTGTAAAATAGCGTTATAACAATATTTTATAGGTACAACTTTTGTTTAAATTTCACTGTAAGTAAATCTTTTGGCGGCAATAATTGTTATATTATTATATCCAATGTTAATAATTTGAATTAAGTACTTGAATGTGAAACATATATTAATTTTTTAACTGAATTCGAAAATCAAACATATGACCTTGGAAATAAATCTCACAGGGCGTATAGTGAAAAATAATCAAATAACATTATTGTTTTGTAATTAAAATTAGAAGTTGTGTGCACATCTCAGGATGCGGGTGCGACGCGGACGCGTTTTCTATGTTCTTAAAAAATATATATTAAAGTCTGAAAGCATTGCAATTTCAAAATACAAGAAATAAATCTGTTTTTTATTTTTATTATTTTTGAAATGAAAACTTCTTTAGCGGCGTTGTGCAGTTTTTGTTATAGCTAAAAATGTTAAACTCGTGTCAGGACACGTGACGTAATCGAAAATTCGTAAGACATCAAAAATGCACAACAAAAATGAACATTAACGTTCAAGTTTTCACTTCTGCCGGATACAATAAGTTATAAAAAGTATTATGAAACTTGTTTTGACAAATGACTAAATCCAAGGAATATTGTGATCGTGAGTGATTGATTACTTCAGCTTTATAGCAATGTATTCAGACTATAATAAGGCTTTTATTCAGCTTTAATCATGTTAAAATTACATTTATATCCGTAATAAACAATTTTACTATAATTTAGATGGGCAATGTTGGTTTTGTTAAGTTGTATGACAATGTTAAAGTAAGCTGAATAAACGCATAGAAACAAATCTAAGTTAAGGTAATGTTAGTTACAACATAATTAACAAGCATGCTTTTTAACATAATAATACTTAATTTAATATTTACCAATGTTCCGATCGTGATATGAATATTAATCAATAAAATTCTCCACAATGACCATTAGTGAAGTGGTAGATTTTCGTTAACCTTTGAATGATATTAGAGTTGAATCAATAATTATGTGATGTTGTGATGTCCAAACAATTTTATTATAAGAAGAAAGTTAGATATTTTTTTTTAGTTTTAATAATAATTTGCCTATAGTAGGCAAACTGTAAAAAGGACTAAAGTCTTCGTCTAAAATGTAAAAAGTTGTTAAGTACGAAGAAGAGACAGTTAGAATTTAAAATTCTGATCGAATAATTCTGATGAATAAGCTCAATATTTATCAGAGTTATTATGTCTTTCAGTCTGACACAGAAACTAACTAAACTAAGACTACAGAAAGAGCTAACGTGAGTGATTTCGCCACTAGAGACGCTGGTGAAGATCTGAAGAGTAAGAGGTTCATGTCAAAGATATATTCTCTGATTTAAGTATCTTCAAGGCATGTGTGAAACGCACGTAAATCATTTATTTCAAAAAATTCAACGGCCTTATTTCCATTTTAAATGTTACAATGACAGGACCCTACGCTCAGTGGCGCCATCTAGTGATCGAAAAACGTTAACACTCAACACATAAGTACAGAAAAGTGCAAACTACGTTCATGCATGCATCGGCGTGCGTGCTTACCTGTGTACTGGAGTGTTGCATTCTGGACGTTTAGGGTTGGTTTGGGTTACCAGTTGAACGGTTTTCGTTAAAAATCCTTAATAATACCATAAATATCTGTGATATTACGAAAGTTTGTCTATTTGTCATGCTTTCAAGCCAATTTTGACGCAATTTTTGAATAAACTTGGTTAATGACTCGAGGTTACACATAGCTCATAGTGATTTGTACCGCGGGTAGAGCTGAGGGCAACGATAAGTTTTGATGAAATTAATCCAAAAGGCTGACGTTGAAGGTTGGTTTTAAATTCTAAGCGTTGACTGGTAAAGAATGATAAATCATCAAGACTGCCTTTTATACTATATTGTTGTAATAAATTTTCTACCTAAAAGCTGAGTATGAGGATAATGAACCTAGTAATATAATTATTTTCTACTTACTTGAGTAATAGACTACTAGTAGATTAAAAAGAACTTTCAATGTAACATATTTTTTAAGAAAATATCCAACCAGTAACCCAAACGCCGTGAATACATAACATACATACCATTAGGTGGCAGTGCTCATACAAACGTGGGTAGACGGACAAACTGTTATTGTACATATACGCCGATCCGGGGACAACACTCGACCGGTTACCACATAAAAATATACCTTAATTACACAACTGTAAGGTGTAGAATCGTGTGTTTTTGTATTTGTGATTTATGTAAAAATTTAGGTTATGTATGAACGATTTTGAGACGTGTTAGTGTGACAATGTTTATGATTGTAATGTTGATAATTAGAAATAAAATATCCTCGGGAAAAATGTTATGTATTTTTGAGTATATTTGAGGACATGGGGTAGAGATGTGAAATACATTTAAATGGATAATTATTTAGCTAATTATATAGCTAACATACAACAGTAGTTAGCATTACTCACTGTCATTACTAAAGTATTAACCAACAATTTTAATTTTTATGTGAATTTATAATAATTTTAATTAGAAAATTGTTCTGCAATATAGATCTTTTGATTCATAGGCAGAGTCCTACTTCAGAAGTTGGATATTTGTTTCACTTTACCGACGCGTATTTTAAGAGCTGTTTTACCGACAATAGGCGATTTTTATAACAATTCGTAATTGTTATAAAAATCGCCCACTACATTGCAAACACACCTCCATATACTATACACACTCAATCCAACTCGATATCAAAATATTCGACTAAATTATAGACTTCCGGTGATAGTTAAATATCGAGCTCTAAGCGAAAATACTGATAGTTTACATTTTTCTTTCTATGACTTTTTATGGACGTCAAACAAGTGTCGCCACTTGACGGCAAGTGATCAACGCTGCCCAAGAACTCCAACGCCAGTGGAATCACATATTCCTTAATCCCCATTGCACATCTCTACCCACACCCCCCCAATCAGCCCCCATTCCATCCCCACATACCTCAGCCTTATCCTTCAACAGGGACTTGACGGTATGGGCCAGATGAGGCAACAACGTCGCTCTAGCGGCAGCGTTAGTACAGAGGGGACCTCGCAGAAGTTCCAACAAAGCTAGCATACGTTGTTTGCTCAGTTTGCACATTGATAATGCGCCCAATGCACGGACGAAAAAGGCACTGTAATAGAAAAAAAAACTATATAATTAAAACATAATAAACCTACTTTTTCATTACATAAATAAAAAGGCAGTTTTAATGGGCTTTTTCAATGTAATTTTTTGCCAAATGTGTCTTTGGCGGACTCCAGAAAGCACAGACCAACATAAGAGTACTTTTTATTTTGGGAGTAGGTCAAGTATTTTTTCATTGGATAAATAAAAGCAATGACTGACGTGAGGCCAACATTATTAACAAAACATTAACAAGATCTTTCACAACTCTTGGCTCTGTCTACCCCGTAATGAAGGTGCTGTACCTGAGTTCGGCATCAGGATACACCTTGATGATGTGAGGCACCGCATGCGGGAGATACTTCAGCGCTGAGCCCTGACACGTGAGCGCGTAGTCTCCGCAACGCATCAGCCACACGAGCGCTTCAAGTAGATCCTGAAACAGATATTATACTAGCTATTGCCCGCAGCTCCGCCCCCGATAACATGTTTGATCACGAGTCAGCTATATCTATTCCAAATTAAAAAAAAAACGGATACTTTTTCTAAATGTCAAAAACAATCATTTCTTGTATTAACTGTGATATCGTATGTCGTCACGATTTTGGAGTCAAAATACTTTATAATGAGATAAAAAATAGTAAATCACGTTATTAATAAAAATATATATATATATAGTAAAGTCGCCTTAAATTAACGTATAAGAAATATTTTAATACCTTTATGTTTCTGTTTTTTATTAAATAAAAAACCAATTGTAATGCAAAAAAAGCGTATCAGATTATTTTGTCGACTTTACAACATGTTAAATATTTTAAAAATGTTGCGAATCGTTCTGTTGACAATTAAATATTGTCAACTTCCTAAATTGTCAATTTCTCCTTTTAGCAAAATTGTCATTTTAAAAATGTCAACTGTTCGTAACTTCTTTTTTATTGATTAATACTAACCTCAAAATGCGTTTTGAAATATCGATCAGTGGCGACATCGCCCAGCACACTGCGCAACTGCCGACTCCTCACTATGATGCGCATGAGACTTTCCACGCACTTCATACAGGTCAGCAGACGTTTTAGTGCCGTTTCGCCATTATCGGCCATTCTTATCACCCATATTATGACGGAGATTAGGTTTCTAAAAGAATATAATGTTGTTTATGTACACTTTATGCTTGATGTAATTGATGATTAATTGCTTGATGTAATATGTTCCATTGACCTAAATTAATACAACTTACAGCATCAACACTTCCTTTCTATGGTTAGTAATTCTACGGACAGATGGCTATGTCGAATCATGACTGAACTGATAAGTCTAGAACGCGCAGTTGAAGTTTCAACAATTGAATAAAATTCTAACATAACATACCCTAGGAAGATCTTTCATTTATGGCAGTCGAGCAAATGAGTTTGACGACTATAGAATGTATAGAGACAATACCGGTTTTGGGTAGGACCAAATCAATTTTAGCGACACTTCAATCGAGTAGGAACTAATCTATGGCAGACTCACTCATACACTGCAGCATCACAGAAACTTCGTTCGATGTACAATTGCAACACCGGTTGGAAATGCTGGTACTTGTGGTCCGCCACTAGAGATATCACGCAGAGTAAACAGTCCAGTACTAGAACGCCATAACTGTCTTCCGAATAGCTTTTGCGGTCTTCTTCTACCTGTGAATGTGGAGAAAGGAAGTCAAGGTTATATCGCAATCTAATGAGTTTCAGTTGTTAGACGGCCTTGCTAAATGCGAAACAGCCCTTCGAGCCCTAGTGCTGTTCTTTACGGCTAGGGCTAGCTCCATCTGTGCAATTTGTCCTAATATATTTTTATTTATTTATTTATTAAATGTAACTACTGACATGGTTATGCTCTGAAACTAACCTCAGTCAGTATACTGAACAACGCGTCTAAAATATCTTGCAGAAACTTGACCAATTCGGGTCCGGGCACACTCAGCAACCTTCTTAAGGCAGCCTTCAGTCCACCTTCAGCGTGTTGTGTGCTCCATTTCAACACACCTAGAATCTCCTCTGTAACAAAATGCATGTTTGAAAATACATATAAATTATTTATTTCCTATAATAATTGACTATAATTATATAAGCTTTGGTTTCAAAGTATATAATAGCTACATAATACTTAGTTTTTTTTTATTTATGATAATTTGCAATTTATGTTACTTGAGTATTTAACGGTTTCATTGAAGCGGTGTTGATCTCCACTAGTTAAGAGACCAACCTTTAGAATGGTCTCAGGTTCGAATGTTACTGAGTTTGTATACCAATCTGACTCATGTATAGTAGTTTTCATATTCCACCGCTTTCGTTGAACAAAAAACACCGTGAGAAAACGCTGTTGATTAATTAGTTTACTAGTGTGTGCGACTACTTGCTACTAGATTGCCGTAGTTAGTTGTAATAAAATTTGTTTTATATATTAGTAATTAAACAGATAACATTTTGCCCATCAGAAGCATAAACTCACCCCGCTGTGTAAGCTTGGTGGAACACAATTTGGTGCTGACATTGAGCACGTCGCGGTGCACCAAAGCCAGTACTCCCCTCGTCAATCTGTCATAAACAGAAAAGACTGAAGACTAAAAGAAATCATAAATTTAAAAGGTCTGACGCGTAATGAGCACTTCGCCGTTGTGCAATTCTCAATATGTAATCTTATTAATGTAATCTTAACAGTCTTCAAAAATGAGCTTAGCATCTCCATATGAACACATTTAGCATTATTTGAGATAAAAATAAAATTCCATTACCCAACTAATATGTAATCAACTAATATATAATATAATTTATGAGTGTAACAGTTTGCTGACCCAAATAGAATAAAATAAAATTTGACATGAAAAAGTGCCTGAGAAAGTCTAATTTCTGAATAAAAAAAATTATAGCTTTGACTTCGGCATCCGGAACTTTTATCGCGGATTCAAAGCCCCCAGGCGCAGAAGTACATTAATTATAAAAAGATATAAGGGTAAAAATAAACATAAAAGTGCAAACCCTCTTTCAGAACCAGCCGGTAACTCGTCCCTTCTCGCCGGCATGGCTAGACAAGTGGCCGCCGCTTCTGTTTCCACTGGTATGTCTGGATTTGTTGCGCGTTTCATGTCGATCTACAAAAAAAAAAACTGGTTGCACTCCGAGAGTGCCGGCAGAAGTGAAAACTTGAGTATGAACGTTGTGAATTTTGGACGTCTTACGAATCTTTGATCAGGGTCACGTGTCCTGACGCGAGTTTAACATTTTTTACCCATCACAAAAAGTGCACAACGCCGCTAAAGAAGTTTTCACTTCAAAAAACATTTCATTTTTCATTTATTTTGGCACATAACACGATGTTTATAAAAAAAAACATATTTAAAGATAGACAAAATTAGTATCGAATGTTATTTAAATTTTAATATGTTGATATGGAACAATGTTGATAAACAACACGAATATCGATAGAAAAAATAAAACAAAAGTCCTCTTTCTACACGAGCCAGTGTAATCATAAGGACATCGCGAATGTTTCTCACCACAACTGTAACGTCTAACCTTATAGACAGCCAACGCGTGAGTGTTGTCCGGTATAGTGGTGCCCTCTTTCTGCATGAGCCGGAGGTAGGACATCGCGAATGTTTCTCACCACAACTGTAACGTCTAACCTTATAGACAGCCAACGCGTGAGTGTTGTCCGGTATAGTGGTGCCCTCTTTCTGCATGAGCCGGAGGTAGGACATCGCGAATGTTTCTCACCACAACTGTAACGTCTAACCTTATAGACAGCCAACGCGTGAGTGTTGTCCGGTATAGTGGTGCCCTCTTTCTGCATGAGCCGGAGGTAGGACATCGCGAATGTTTCTCACCACAACTGTAACGTCTAACCTTATAGATAGCCAACGCGTGAGTGTTGTCCGGTATAGTGGTGCCCTCTTTCTGCATGAGCCGGAGGTAGGACATCGCGAATGTTTCTCACCACAACTGTAACGTCTAACCTTATAGACAGCCAACGCGTGAGTGTTGTCCGATATAGTGGTGCCCTCTTTCTGCATGAGCCGGAGGTAGGACATCGCGAATGTTTCTCACCACAACTGTAATGTCTAACCTTATAGACAGCCAACGCGTGAGTGTTGTCCGGTATAGTGGTGCCCTCTTTCTGCATGAGCCGGAGGTAGGACATCGCGAATGTTTCTCACCACAACTGTAACGTCTAACCTTATAGACAGCCAACGCGTGAGTGTTGTCCGGTATAGTGGTGCCCTCTTTCTGCATGAGCCGAAGGTAGGACATCGCGAATGTTTCTCACCACAACTGTAACGTCTAACCTTATAGACAGCCAACGCGTGAGTGTTGTCCGGTATAGTGGTGCCCTCTTTCTGCATGAGCCGGAGGTAGGACATCGCGAATGTTTCTCACCACAACTGTAACGTCTAACCTTATAGATAGCCAACGCGTGAGTGTTGTCCGGTATAGTGGTGCCCTCTTTCTGCATGAGCCGGAGGTAGGACATCGCGAATGTTTCTCACCACAACTGTAATGTCTAACCTTATAGACAGCCAACGCGTGAGTGTTGTCCGGTATAGTGGTGCCCTCTTTCTGCATGAGCCGGAGGTAGGACATCGCGAAGTGTTTCTCAGCTCTGTCCTTCGCCTCGTTCGAGCTTCGATGGCGGAACAGGAATACTATGTGCGCTTCTTTGAACAGCTCTATGTTGAGACAGACCTAGAAACAAATTAAACCTGTATTATAAGGCTTACGATATCTTCTTTGCAAACAACACCACTGGCTATGAAATCCTTTCTTGAGGTATCGATGTCTGGAAGAAATTTTTTTATTCTTATTAAATGTGTTATTGTTAACAGGCTTCAGATTTAATTCAAGTTCCACTGCTAGGAATCGTGATAAACCCAAAACACCCAAACAGGTTTATGAGAAACTGGCATCCATGCGAGTCTAACAGATACACGCAAGTTAGATAGACAAACAACCGACTTTATCTATTTGTGAATAAATCTTGCGTGTTCCCAGTTTCATTCTTCGGCTGTGACGCCAAAAAGCCCAGGTTCAGTTACAGTTATAACCAGATGCCAGCCCGGACAGTCACACCACAGTCTTACTATTAATGAGCGTAAAAGTACTATGGATAACGAATACACTTACTTTAAAAACTTCCTGCCACCGCGGCTTATCGTCGTGGTAATATACAAGAGATGTGTATTCGTCTACTAAACCACCGCCAGCGCCTACTGATATCACGTCCTGTAGACAAATGGTCAAACTTGAAAAAATGGATTATTTATTTAGAAATCGGTAGACGACAAAATCACCTTCTGTTCGAGCTACAATCATATCTATACGCTACGCCGTAGGTTATCATCGGTAATTCTACGATCAATCTATAATTATTTTCATGACATGTGTTACGTTAAATATTTTGACAAAATTATATATATATATATATACATTCTTAATATTATTTAAATACCACTGTTCGACATTTATTACGAACATACATTCTGGCGTTTGATTGATTTCTCTAACATTAACTAATACGTTGTGTTGATAGGGTCCATGTACTATACACCTACTAGACTAACAAACATTATTGTAACAACCAATGTGAATCTGTACATGAAAGCAAGAAATAATTTAATGCTACGCCGTAGAACCTCACCGTTGCTACGATCTATAAGCTATGTCGTAGATTAACAAAAGTAGTGCTACGATCAATCTATAAGCTACGCCGTAGAACCTCACCGTTGCTACGATCAATCTATAGGCTACGCCGTAAAACCACACCGTTGCTACGATCAATCTATAGGCTACGTCGTAGAACATCACCGATGCTACGACCGCTCCTATTAACCCGATAGCCGATTAACCCTTTCGATCGATCGCGATTCGCGCTCAATGCGAAGTTATCAGTGTTTCTTTCCTATTTAATGTTTTACTTTTTAGAGTGAGACCCCATTGGTCAATCGTGCTATGTTGTTTTTACGTCCGTCGACGGACAATGCAAAAATTTTATGGGGATGCGACGTATGTCAACGTATTTTAAACAACAGAATCCTATCTGGCTTTTAATGTGCAGTCACTCACTTGTAAAGTCTGGCCGTGTTTGTCGACGACTCTAGCAGCAACTTCGATGTTCCTGTCAGAAGATTTGCTTCCCTTCGAGAACGACCCAGCCACCAGAGTCACATATAAGTCGTTCCTAGCCAACCCTGGTAGAATCACTTCAGGGAAACCCATCTTGCGAGCTATCACTATATTGCCGACGACAAGATGGGCGTTTTCTTCACGGATCTAGAAACAATGTAAAATGTATTATCCATCAGTTACCCGCAGTTTCACCTGTCGTTAATTTTATTTTTTCCAAACTTCATCAAAATCGGCCCAGAGCCGTAAAAACGTGACAGAGACTTTCTGTCATTTATAAAAACATAGTCTGGATATTACACAAATACATGTGACATACTTGTTTGAGATCCCCTTCGACGAGTTGCAGTGTCACCCAGAGTCCTTGATGGTTCTTTGTGTCTTTCAAATCGCGATTCGCCATCACTTTCTTCAGAAGTGAGTCCAAGTTTTCTTTTTCGCATCTGAAACAAAAAAAAAAAAAACAATGATCCGATGACAAATAATACAAATCGGATCAATAGACAGAAGCTTAAACTACTATTTATAGTTAAGACAGTAGAGATTTTGTAAGCGACGACTTTGAGGTAAAAAATAAATAAAGTGATTTTTTTTTTACTATCATTTAAAAGTCTTAAAACTTTATTGGCATTATTAATGAAGTGGTTTTGCCATTGCCTTCTCCATTTCACACATAAGTTAATAATAATCAACCAGTGTCCAGGTTTCCTCACGATGTTTTTCTTCATCGGAAGCAAGTGGCAAGCAAATTACTATATATTATATGAGTCAGATTGGTATACAAACTCATGTGACACGAGTAGGATTCGAACCTGGGACCTTTCGATCCACAGGCGGGCGTCTTAACCATTACACCACCACCGCTTCGCTTATTATAATACTTACGGATAAAACGGTAACTGTATCTCTTTGATGACGTCGGAAGTAATGATTCTTGTAATGTCAGAACACGCAACGCCGAACGGCCTTCGCATTCTGCACGTACTAGTTTGTGGGGGGGGCTGCGCTACAGAACTTCTTCTGTGGATAAACAAATGGTGTGTATGCAAATAGCTGCTACTAGATGATCGTAAAAGTTGTGTCAGATGCCTTTAGACCCGACACCAATGTTAGCAATAATTGATAATTATGTCCTGAAATAATTTCGATTATGCAAGAATACGGCCCTAATACCATGCTTAAATAAATAAATAAATATATTATGACAAATCACACAGATTGAGCTAGCCCCAAAGTAAGTTCTAGACTTGTGTCATGGGATACTAACTCAACGATACTATATTTTATAATAAATGCATATATAGATAAACATCCAAGACCCGGGCCAATCAGAAACAGATCATTTTCCATCATGACCCGTCCGGGGATCGAACCTGGGACCTCTCGGTTCAGAGGCAAGCACTTTACCACTGCGCCACCGAGGTCGTCAATAATAATACACTAGAAAATAGAGAAAGAACAAAGTTTCATGGCATGATATGGACTAACACTGTTTAAATAAGTTTCTTAGCAGTAATACTGTACTTTTGATAAATACTAAATTTGACCTGAACAAGTTTTTAACAAATATTATATTGTTGCCTTGTGGCAAGTAGTACTTTTAATGTCGTCAAAGATCTTGATTCATTCAACGCGTGACGAAATACCATGTTCGGCAGTAAACCGTTGAGTTAAAACGTCTTCATTTTCTTCACAACTCTTAGATAATCTAGAAGTGTAATGTCAGAAAGTATGACTGACATTCCAAAAATATCCAAAAATAATAAGACAAGCATCAATATATTTTATTATATCTAACAACTTACCTGTGGTCAGTTATCTGTGGCTCCATGGACCCTATCCGAACCACGTGGCAGACTAGAAAAACCTTTTCCTTCTTTATATCAGAAGGCAGGTCCTGTAACAATAACGCGAATTAAGTAAAAGATTACTCATGTAGCCACCATTAAAATACCTAATTTAAATGAGCATGTAGTGAAATCTGTTCTAACTGTTAACCTGTAGTTTTGTAGAATGCGTTTAATTATATCAATCACAGGGTCATTGTATGCTTTTTATAATAATGAAGAATGATAGAACCGAACGTCATTAATTCTATGTCGAATTCTCATTCTACATAAAAATAACTTGTAACATAAACTTTGTAAAAACAATTAAAAGAATGGGGAATCAATTTCAACAGTATTACATCTGGAGTTCCTCAGGGATCATAATTAGGACCTATATATTTTTTAATTTATTTTTTTATTTACTCAACAAAATTATAAAGCTATTGAACAGCAATCTCACAGATCTCATTCAGATTCAATATGGAACATTCAAGGATCTTATTTAAGACCCATTAATATTAATTATTATGAGATTATATTGCTTTGCCGTAATATTTTATATGCTCACTGTAACTCTGATGCGGCTCTCTAAATTATTAAACATAACAGTAACATCTCTATGACCACATTCAAATTGAGTAGAAGTCGCTCAAGGATCTTAATTGGGACCTTTGCAAAAAAAATATTTGGAGAATTCACTACTTATCGGAATAAATTTATTTACTTACTGTAAAAACAAGTTGTTGGGACATCAAGCTCTGTTGTGGCCATCGTATAAGCAGATTCTCTGTCAATCTGTTCCCGACAGTGTCGTGGAGACACAACAATAACTCTGCACTGTCAGACATTCTACAGACGAAGTTGTTGACTCGGAGAGCGAGGGTGTACGTGCGGGCGTTGGCGGGGATGCTGGGGGGGGGAGGCGTGGCGGGGGTTGTTTCCTAGAGGAGAAAAAATACTTAAGTTACAAGTATAAAAAAATATAAATTGGAAAGTCTATCTGCCTGTCACAAAACGATTTTTTAACGAACTATATTTTGCAACTGCAATACCAAATAGAATGGTTAACAATAGTTTACAAACCCAGTGTTCCTAGTCAAGACGATACAACGCCCTCTTTAATTTTCTACTCTTTATAGACAAGACTATATCCTCATACACATATTGCAAGTTCTAGTTACAACTAGCATTCCGGAACGACCACAGCTGAGAAGAAATGCCAAAAGAAAGTAATTTAAACAGTGTTGGTCCCTGTTATGCCAAAAGGGCTTACCATTATTGCTTTTTACATATATATTTTTAAATAGTATACAAAAAAAGAGGTAATTATTTATAAACTTACCATATTCTTCTCAATACGCGCGTTAGCTTCGTCATGCATGGCGTTGAATTTGTATGTTGAAGTCGACAATGGGTCAACCAGTTGGCCGCTAGCGTTCCTTACTGTCAGCTCCATGCCTAGTTGTCTGTGAAACATTCACTTGTTTAAACTATTTCAGTAGGAATCAGGAGAGTCGAGGCGTGACAACGTTTTTGACCATTTTATTAAACAACTAGGTTTTGCCCACAACTTCGTATGTGAGTAAACATCCGTTTCCCGTGGGCATTTCAGGAAATCCCTTCTTAGTGCTCCCCTACAATGTCCTAGGAACCTACGTACCAAATTTGAGCTTTCTACGCCCAGTAGTTTCGGATGTGCATTGTCTGTGATCTGTCAGTCGCTCAGTAACGCAAGAGTTATATATATATATTGATTTTTATTTTATTGAAACACAGTCGAAATTACATGTAGTAACGACAGGTGCTCTTTGTTTCGAATAAAATAAAATAATATTCTAAAAAGTTTTCGAGGAAGGAGAAAATTTAAAAAGAAATAAAATATATTTCGTAAAATATGTCTGGAAGGAGACATACTCAGTAAAGGAGAGAGAGAGAGAGGGGTCGTAAAGTGGAAAAGCCTCGACGGGGTTATATGGCCAAGTCCACGTAATGTAATGTAGGCTTTATTTTACCAAATATATTTTATTTATTCTGAAATTTTGTCCTTCCTTGAAAACTTTGTGTCATTCTTTACAGCCATATACAACTTCGCAGGGGGCAATCCTAGCCAGCTAACGTTGGACGTGGGCGAGCTGGTACATCTGGAGGGGGAGACTGAGGAGTGGTACTGGGGTACCAGCGTGCGGAGAGAGGCGAGCGGTGCCTTCCCGAAGACCTATGTCGAAGTGAGGGACTGCTATGTGAACAGCTAAGTTTTTTACAAGCTTTTAGTTTCACTCTTATCTTGAACAAGATATAAGTTTATTTGTTAGTAAAATTAATAAAAAAAAACCCCGACTTTCGATATTCATTTCGCTACATCTTTTGAACGGCTGAACCGATTTTGATCAAACATATCTAAGAACCACCGCATAAAAATTTGCTATCAAATAAAAAATACCGCATCCTAATCGGTTCACACGTTGATGAGCTACGGTGCCACGTACAAAGCCAGACACACTTAGCGCTCAAGCTTATAACACCCCAAAGGAGAGAGCAAGAGTGGTGTCATAAAACGTCAAAAAGAAAACTGAAGGAACATAAAAAGAGAACTGCACTGACGAAAATTCTATTCTTAAATCATAAATAAATATAATCATATGTGGAAGGGGCGGTAAATTTCATCAGTGTCGATTTATAACGAAAACTCGAAAAGAAGATGAAAATGAAAAGAGAGGAGAGGAGAGAGAGAGAGAGAGAGAGAACAGGTGTGTACTACCTGTTTCCCCGTTGTATAGTGAAGACCGCCGTCCTGGCGACCCTGCGCAGCTGGTCCTGCGGCAAGGCTCCGCTCACGACCTGCGCGCGCAGCTCCAGCAAAGCCAACATGCTCACTTCCATAAAATTAAACTTCTCTTCGTTAGCCTGCAAATTGATGTATAACTTTGTGTAAGAAACCTTAAATCTTGGTTTAGTAAATTATAGAAGTGAACACGATAATTATAAGACCAAATTATTTTATAATTATTAACGAGTTTCATATTATATATCATATTATTATATACTATTACTACGAACACAGCATAAATATATATAATATACATTACTCTTATATATACTATAATCACATATTGGTACAAATTAGCACTGTTGTATAGCAAGAAGTTAGTATTGTATAATTTAATTTTTTTTTTGTCAACAGCGTTATGATATTGGTATTTTAGTTAACAACGTTTTGGCCGGTTATGTAATTATCTAAATTAAGTAAGTACATAGTGATACTTTTCTAAGTATCACTATGTACGTATCACAAGTAATATATTTTTATGAATGGCTGTTGTTGTTGAAATAAATAAATATCCAATAACTAGTGTGTTGTCGGCATCTGTACGACCCACATCATGCCGACAACACACTAGTACACAAAAACTTACTTAGCAAACGCCTGTTTGCTCCATTGTATGAGAGTAAGTTTTTTACACAAATGACATTTTTGACACAAACTTTTACTGTTGCCAGAGACAACATTTGTTTCATAATTGAGCTGCCAGATTCCACTCGAACTAAGTACGTACCTACTATACGTACATACTTACAGTGCGAGTCATATAAAAGCTTGTCAAAAATACAAACCCTATCAATATAGAGTCTCTTCAGGTGCTGAACCCACTCCCTCAAGGTGGTCGCTATGTCGTGGGCGACGCCAGCGCCACCTGCTGACGCAACTACAGTTTCACCACATCTGTAAAGTAAATGTACCGCATCTAATAGTGTATAGCCAGCACAACACGAAAGGTAAACAATTTATCATTAAATTTAATATTCTATTGAGATCACGGTCATTCGATCATCACAGGCCAATCGGGTTCAATGTCCGTATAATCTGCATGAATCACTATCGTGTAATTGAAATATTATCATCGCCGGGCTACTGCGAGATAGTACGCAAATGACATTCTCCTATTTAAGTACGTGCAACAATTATAATATTTATTTACTTTAATTAAATATGTAGGCTAAGGGCTACCATCAACTTTTACGGAACAATTCAAAATCAGTGCATTTCAATTTAGATAAGGATGAATTTCACGAGCGTTTTCAACTCCAGCCCGCGGCGGTAATTAGTATTTATAAAATATAAAATAGTATAATTAAATTGATTACTGTGTATGGTACAATTTAATAAACACTAATGATAACCAACGGCGGCGTTCAAAACGCTCGTAAAATTCACGCCCATCTGGGGCTTTTGAGACTACCTCGCATTTTTTTTATTTGGTAACAGACAGTCGGGATTAAAAGCAGGTGAAACTAAAAGCTTCTAAAAACTTACCTTTCAACATAGCAGTCCCTCACTTCGACATAGGTCTTCGGGAAGGCACCGCTCGCCTCTCTCCGCACGCTGGTACCCCAGTACCACTCCTCAGTCTCCCCCTCCAGATGTACCAGCTCGCCCACGTCCAACGTTAGCTGGCTAGGATTGCCCCCGGCGAAGTTGTATATGGCTGTAAAGAAAGATACACCAATTGTCATGAAAAGTATAGAGAACTAGCCGTTTACCCGCGACTTCGTCAGCGTAGAATAGCGCGCGTCGCCGACTTTTTGAGAAAGCGATACTCTTTTCTTGAAAGCCCCAATGTCAAAATTATTAGGGAACAATGCTGAGGGAAGTTTATTCCATAGATTAGTACAGATAATGGCAAAGTCCCTATTGTATTAATCAACACTCCAAATTAGACGACAGCAGACTTAATATACAAGACGAACATTCAATTTGTGTACAAAAATGGCTTAAGTACACGCAACAACTTAACATAAATTATGCTGCTTCGTATTCGGTTGGTTCCGCATATTTTTTTTATTACTTAACCATTTTATCTTACAGAAAGGCCGCACTTTTAGTCCGTATGTAATGATGTACCGTTCGAACTAGTGCGTGGCGTCTCGTCGTAATTAGCTATCGCGGAATTTTAACGCGACGTAGAAATTACGCTCACAGTACAGTAGTATAGTGTGCGCACAGTGCGCCTATTTCTATGCTACTTCTTACTACTTTAATTGGGTACTTTATCAGTCAGTCAGTCAGTTAGTCAGGATATAAAATAAAATGTATACATAATGCATTCACATAAGGAAACACGATAATCATGTTACTTCAATTAATCAATTTTATTTGTAGTAACATTTAGTATTGTCTAGTTGTCATTAAAATATTAAACGATTGTTCACTCCAAAATTTGTGACCTGTCTTCATAGTCGTATTCCTCATGGCTGAGGGTCGCGGTTATTACGTGGAATGAAACACACACAACAACTTTCTTGGCATTATTAATGGAGTGGTTTGCCATTGCCTTAGTGCCATAGTGGTTTGCATACCTAAAAACACTATATAGGTATATTTTTGTTTTCAAATGGAAAAAATATCTGATGGCAATACTCTATTTTCACTTGCGTTTCTCTCAAGCTCAAGAGGACCACGGACATTAAACCAGCGACCATTTTTAGATCGCACACTCGTACTGATATTATAAGTGGGATAGTATGTAATGACGATGTGAAAATTGTATAAAAAACAAACAGCATAGTACTATTTGCCGCGAACGTAGCCGCGGGCAACGGCCAAATTAAACTTGCCCTTTAATTACTAGCTACGCTACAGACTTTGTTCATCCATTTTGGCAAGCCATTGTTCCAAAGAAAGCTACTCTATATCAGGCATAGTAGGAGCAGGACGCGCCGATCAATGTCTACCTATGCTAACGGTTCTCAAAGTGTGCTATGCGGAGCTCTAGGCCTCCAAATCATTGGATGGGGTTACATGAAATATTTGTCATATTAAAAAAGAAGTACATACTAGAATAATAAATAAATAAATAAATATTAGGACAAATCACACAGATTGAGCTAGCCCCAAAGTAAGTACGAGACTTGTGTTATGGGATACTAACTCAACGATACTATATTTTATAACAAATACATATATCTAGATAAATTCCAAGACCCGGGCCATTCAGAAAAAGATTATTTCGTTCCGACCGGGGATCGAACCCGGGACCTCTCGGTTTAGAGGCAAGCACTTTACCACTGCGCCAACGAGGTCGTCAAAAATTAAGTCAACGAAACTACCTGTATATATAATATGTAACATAACATTTATAAACATCCAAGTCCCAAGTCAATCTGATAATGTTAATTTTCCATCTTGATCTGACCGGGGCTCGAACCCGGGACCTCTAGCAGTCCGGTATGATGAACAGTTAAAAATTTAAATGCTTTAAATAAAAGATTTTTAATGTGGTTTACCTAATTTTGAAAATTCGTTATTTAAAATCATAAAATACTAGCGGCCAATCCCGGCTTTGCTCGTGTAAAAACATAACAAATTACCTTCCTCAGGAATCACATTAGTTTTTGAGTTTATCGCGAACACACAGAGGCAGAAGACTTTGTTTTGTAATATGTAAGTGTAAGGATTAACTTTATTGAAAGTGTCCGCTGTTACGCCAGTACAAGTCCACATAAAACAAGGGCTCGAATTTTTTTTCTAAAAGGTCTAATCTTCAAAACTTTGAGACACAACAAACAACAAGTTTGAGAACCGTTGGTCTATACAATTAGCATGGTTAACGGTGCAAGCGGATGAAGGGGGTATTGATTGATAGGTAGTGAAGGACGAATCCTTTTAAAGTGCTGACATCGAGAATCACAGATATCTATTAGATACTATTGACCCAAAATATTCCTCTCCAATTTTTTTTTCGTAAATATCTCCTATGCACAGACATAGTCCAGTTACAGTTTTATTATAAGTATAGATATAGAAAATATAACCTATACTAATAATTAAAAAAAAACTGTATCTATTGGACTATGCCTGTACATAAGAGATATTTACGAAGAAACAATAGAAGTGGACTATTTAGGGTCAATAGAAGCCAAAACAATTTATTTTTAGATTTTTTTGTCAGTCTGTATGTTTGTTGTACGCGCATCACACAATCTACTGGACGGATCTGAATGAAATTCGGCACAGAGATAGATTGTAGCCTGGATTAGAATATCGGCTACTTTTGTTCAACATTCTATTCCAAAAGAGGAGGGAGTGTAAGTTTATATGAAACTTCATTATTTTTGATACACGTAAGAAAAATACATATAATTACTTTTATTACCTGACAATAGATGGCGCACGGATAATTAATTTTAATAAAAATTATGTAGAAGTAGCTGACACATGATGTGTTTCATTCTATCCCAGATCAGCATAGAAGCATCGAAGTTCGTATAAAACACGGAATAATTCATAATTACACAGTTAATGGAACACGCAAAATTTTCTATACAGTTCTATCTCCACATACCTTTTATTTTCCAAATCCATACAAGACGATAAACGGCGACCAATGAAATGCTTTCGTGAAGAATTCAAACAGTAACGTACTCAAGCGTACAATTGTCAGCACACGGGTGAGTCACAGTATGCGCGGACCAAAATCATGACCTGCGCCTCATGAACGCCGAGCGGTAGACGTAGAGTTAATCATATTGTAGACACGGTCTATTTTTACAAACTAAATTAAATACGCCACATTAGTTTTGTGATTTTAGTGCGGAAAATACTCTCGCTTCGTGAACGATTTTTGAATAAGGATAAGAAATAAATAAAATAATAAAAAGTTTAATTTACTTTAAGAAAGACGTGCTTATACTTCGTGTTTACGACTAACTGGATAATGAATGTATTAAGCAGTAAGTTTTAAAAAGTTTGTCCTAGACTGTGCCAAGTGGACATAGACAGAGTAGGAAAGCTGACCCAAAGGATTGGAGTCTATTGGGTCCGCTTTCCTACTCTATCTTCTCCTGCCAGACGCTTGAAAAAGCAACTGAAAACGCTCAAATAAAAGAGATAAAATTTTCCATTATAACCATTAAAATACAATAAGTGTCTAGCATTTCATATTTATTTATTAATTAACGAAAATCGTCATCATATTTGTCTATAAAGTGGAATATAATCAGAGACTCAAAATGAAATATCAAAAATGACAATATAAAATAACCGGAGTCGTATCCTACATAGAGAGAAAAACTAATAAAACCCAGAAAAATGCACAATAAGATAAGGATACGAAGACCACAACATAAAGTTTTATATTAACACACGCCATTTAATCCTAGATAATAAACACGAGTTAACAAAACTTCTGCTGCACTTGAGTTTTATCGACAATTTTATACCTCAACTAGCGACCTGGTTCAGCTTCGCACGAGGATAATAACTTTCGGGAATAAATTGTCTAAATAAGAGTGAATATTGCATTAAAGTTTGGAATTAAAGTTTAGAAACAGACAGAGGAAGGGGGCGACTTTGTTATATAAATAAATATAAATATATCAGGACGAATCACATAGATTGAGCTAGTCCCAAAGTAAGTTCGTGACTTGTGTTATGGGATAATAATTCAACGATACTATATTTTATAACAAATACATATATAGATAAACATCCAAGACCCGGGCCAATCAGAAAAAGATCATTTTCCATCATGACCCGATCAATTTTATAATATACTAGCTTTTGCCCGCAGCTTCGCCCGCGTTTATTTTCCGGGACGAAAGGTACCCTATGTCCTTCTCCATACTACAAAATACATGTATGCCAAATTTCATGAAGATCGGTTGAATAGATAGAACGTGAAGAGGTAACAAGCAAACAAACTTACTTTCGCATTGTGTGTGTGATTTTAAAAATGCCGTGTCTGTGAGTGTTATAACACTGGGTAAACCCGACCCCATAGTGCACCTGTCATTTGATATAAGTAATATAATACAATGAGACATACTAGTGAGACCGTCTGGATTTTTCTGGTATATTAATTACCACTTCCTTTAGTTTTTTTACAAACTTTTTAAGAGGCGACCGGGACTCATATCCTTGACAGCCGATAGGCAACAGCATTGAAAGGCAGGTGGCCGGTCGTAAAATCACAGTCGAAAGTTTTTTAAAGTTATTTTTTTTACAGAGATTATAATTAATCATTGATATACAATCTCATGGGCTTCGAGTAGATTTCGAACCTGGGACCTTTCGATCACAGACGGGCGTCTTGAATATCGGACCACCACTTAGAGGCCCGCGACTCCTGCCTCTATTTACCCCGTAAGGAATAAAGACGTAACACCCAAACTTGCACCACTTAATGAGCATAATGATATATATTTATAAAATTTGTATCAGTTTAGTAATAAACACACCCATACTAATGTAATATACCTATAAGAGAAAATATTTGTATTTTTGTTTGTAACGAATAAAATCAAAAATTACTGGGCCGATTTTCATGAAATTTGGCACAGAGATAGGCGATCAACAGGTATGACATATGCTACTTTTTATTATGGTTTTACCCGAGCGAAGCCTAGGCGAGCGGCTAGTTTTAAAATATTGTGGCAAACTATGAGTCATCATAATAACAATTTGATCACTTTTATCCTTAACTAACAATGTTTTATATCAATGTCACTATCGAATATAATTATGTGGGAAATGATCTAAAACTATAGTAAGTTTACAGATCCCACTAAATTATAAAGGCGAAAGTAATATATACATAATATTACTTCTTCACGCTTAAACAGCTGGAAATCTGGTATTTTTATGGAATTTCTGGTAATTTTTATGAAATCTGGTATTGAGGTAGCTGATACCTTGAATTAGCAGGGTAGGAGGGTACTTTTTATAACAAAAGTACGCGAATACCGGATTCGGTCAATAATGTTACAATCAATTGCGCTTCATAGAAGAGTTTCACCAACGATTCCTGAGGAATATCAAGTGAATACCTATTATGGTTTTGCCCGGGCGAAGCCGGAAAATTTCATTAATTTATTTCAATAATCTAACGGACCGTCCGTTATTATATTGAAATAAATGAGTGAAATTTTATTAACTTTAATATAAATTTGCCTCATTGCTTATACAATTGGTCCACACTAGGCACCACGCCTGTCCTATGGTAACCAATGTTATAGACCATAATAATAACAATTAATAATTGAAATCAAAGATGCTACTTATTTAAAAAAGGAAGGAAAAAATAATATTATATAACATAGTGACACATATACTATATGTGTCACATATATATGTGTCTCTTCTCTTCTTATTTAAGAGCTAAGCTCTTGTCGGTGGAGTATACGCCACGCCTCTCTATCCTCGGCTTTGCTTTTAAGGTCTCGATACTATATGTGTCACTAATTCAAAACATTATCGACAAGTAATAAATTAATTATAACAGTGGCAATAGGAAACATAATCATCATCAGCCTGTAGTAACTGCCTACTGGACATCGGCCTCCCCCAAGGTGCGCCACTGTTATCGGTTTTGGGCTTTTCGCATCCAGTCGTACCCTGCAGCCTTACGCAGGTCATCACGGCATCTAAACAGTGGATGGCCCACACTTCGCTTAGCCAGGCGTGGTCTCCACTCGAGAACATCTCACACATCTCACAATCGGAAACAAATTGATTAAGTATGAAAGTTGACAGGCTGTCCCGAATATTACTTGATAACTTACCAGAAACTGTGTATTAAGTTTTAAGCTTGCTCCATATTCAAGCATTGTACCAATGTGAACGAACTACATTATTTTACGTATCAAAATACCTATTTTAAGTTATTTAAACCGGTGGTGGTGTAATGGTTAAGACGCCCTGCCCCCGCCTGTGGACCGAAAGGTCCCAGGTTCGAATCCTACTCGTGCCACATGATTTTGTATACCAAACTGTCTCGTGTATATTAGTTTTCATCGACCACCTGAAAGAAAGTGTAGAACGAGAACATCGTGAGGAAAGAAAAGAAAGTAGTTGTGCATGTTCCATTTCGCGTAAAGACTACGACCCTCAGTCATGAGGAATACGACTATAAAGAGAGAGAGAGAGAGAGAGAGAGAGAGAGAGAAATTAAGAGGAGGAGTTTTTTAAAACTTAATTTAACTTACAAATATGGGGCTGGGCTCAATTTCACGAGCGTTTTGAACGCCGGCGTGGGCCATCATTACTATTTATTAAATTGTACCATACGCAGTAATCAATTTAATTATCCTATTTTCTAAATAAGTAATTTACTGGTACAATGTCAATTTAATAAAACAATATATTCTTTATTAAAAAAAAAATATGCGACATTAATGAAACGCTACACACCGCGTTCAAACACTTCATAAAATCAAAAAATTAGGATGGTATATTAGAGAGATATTACATTCTCTTATCCATAATTTTTATTTTATTTATTCACAACTTACATCTATCTTTACAGGCTAACCCAATTCGATAGTGTAGCTTACAATTTAGCAAAAATGTATTTTCCTTCTAAATTTATGTTAATAACAAAGTAGGTATCCAGTTTTGGTTGTAAAGATCTGCTAACCAAGTCTATCTATCTATATCCACAGATATAGTGCCAAAGTCAGTTGTCTGTCACGCTTTTGCTAAATGGCTGAACCGATTTTGGTGAAATTCGGAATAGATATAGTTTATGACCCGACGTCAAACAGAGAGAACTGTATGCGAACAACTGTCACTGTTTTGACAAATTCTGTAGAACAGAGATAAGCAATATATGCGTTTACAACTAATTATTATGGATCACACAAAACGACCCTTATCAACCCGTCACTTATCACAAGTTATACCTACATTACATGAGAAATATCACAGAGTAGGGTCGCCAGAGCCATAACATGAGAAACATCACAGAGTAGGGTTGCCAAAGACAAATCTCATTGATAAAATCCTTCGCTTTCTTCATATTCGCGTGTCACGCTTCATTCAGGGATGTGACGACGTGATGCTATGATCAGTAAATTGTGACATTTTGAACATTCGCCTGTGATTTTCTAACCGGCAGCCTACATGACATTAATCATCTAGGAAATACTATTTTTTGCTAGTTGCATCGTACGACATCCACGCAAGGACGCTGTCCCTATTTTAGAGCTGAACAAATACGGGCACAAAATCTTTCACTTAATATTTAACACCAAAAAAAATCTGAGAATGTTGGCCTAGAAGCGGAAGCCATGGATCACAGAAGACCGATGTTATAGAAAAACAAAATTTATTAATTTCCTCCACAACGCACTTAAAACAATACAACAATAAATGATGAGATTTTCTTATTATTCCAAGACAGACTTCCAAAATTCCTTAACGTTGACATCTCTCGCTGATCTGTGGCATCTTACGCTAATCTGTGCTCTTTACTAATTCTCCCGGTTTCTTCCTCAGTCATTGCGAGTCCGAGACCAGGGTCCATTTTCCTACTTTTTCTCAATTTTCCTTCCACATCAATCCCGTGTGGTGACCCTAAACCAGAGGGGCCCCACAAGGAAGCCCCAATTACAGTCAAAACCCGGCAATATTAATGTTTGGCAATCAGACCAGGGGACCCAATTGGATTTAGCAGGTGTTAAATTCGGTCCCGTGAGCTCGGGACCTTTTGCATTAGGTTATTGCAAGTGGCAATTTGAATTGTGATAGAAATACAATCCACACTAGTATTATGTCATTACATATGAAATTGGCGTTTTGTTGTACTGGTCACTTTAATCACAAATTTCTTCTCTTTGGTTAGGAATTCCAAATTCAAATTTATACAGGTATTTATATAGGGCAGTTCAAACCGCCTTCAAAGATTTTATTGATTCCCGTCCGAATGGTTGTTTTAGTAAAGGGGTCAATGAACTTCCTATGAAAAGGCAAAAGTGCATAGATAATAATGGTTCTTACTTTGATTAAATAAATATATTATATTAAAAAATATTCGACTTTTTGTTCCTCCTATACCAAACGCCAATTTCATATGTAAGGACCTAATATTATAAAGAGAAAATATTTGTATTTTTGTTTGTAATGACTAAACTCGAAAACAACTGGGCCGATTTTAGTAATTTGGCACAAAGATAGACAATGCTCTTAATAGACAGACTGCAAATATCCGCGCAGTTTAGATCATAAATTATCAAAGAAACTTGCATACGATGCTCACCTTTACCTCATTTTGAAGTTTAAATACTAGATCACACGTATGTCACGTTTGATCCTTGACGACATAAGCCAGTACTTCTTAGGTTTGCCCCTTCTGCCACGACCATGGCATAGTCAGACATACATAGGCTTAATGTTCACAAAAATTACAGCTAAAAATATAACTATCAAGACTCAGCAAGTGACTTTAATAACATTTTAACGATATGTTTTTCTTAGACCACTTGGTGTTTGCGCGAATTAGTTGCGGGATCAGAACAAGGGAAAAGTTGAGACTGAGCGTTACTAAACAACTGAAACACAAATCAAAAGCATTTTTAAGACGGAATATTACAATGATAACACTAATTGTTCGCCGCGAAGACCTTCGCCTAGACCTCGCGAACATAACAAATGTTTGATGAGTTTTTACAAAATATTGAATATTTCAACAACGACTTAACAGATTTTGTTGCCCCACGAACTTAAAAATTCTATTGATAGATTATACATACCTTTTAAATTTTATCAAAATCAGACCAACGGCTCGAAAGTTATCGCGTTGCGAACATACATAAAAAATAGGTTTTTTTGGCACCAATTTGATTTGTAGCCCTCAATTAATGTTTGAAACATGCATTGCCTTAGATTTTTACTTTTTTATGCCAATAGAAGTAAAGGGGATGCCTATATTGCCCAGCAGTGGTCTAACGAGGTTCAAATTTAATGGTTGCATTTTTCACGCGAACCCTGGTCTTCGGGGCGTCACAGCTCCGAATGTAACCGGGAATATGATAAGCGAGATTGGTTCCCGGAATGGCGTCTCCATTTCCGGTCAAAGGTTGCGGCCTACATCGGCGCCCTCCACTGCCGCGCTAATTAGTCAGAGTCTTGAGAGCAACCTCGGCCTCGGGAGTGCAAAACTTTTTTTATTTATTTAGGATTTGCAAACGACGACAAAAAGTATTTACTCTTTAGAGACATTACGGATTTGGGTTTTTGTTTTTAGCAATTAATTTCCTCTCTCTTCTTATCACAGTCGTATTCTTCATGGCTGAGGGGTAAAAATATCAACTCCACAAATATTCCCTAACTTTCCCCACTCGTCCATCACCATTATCAGCTGTTTAAAGAAGGCCTGTCCCCCAACAGGTCTTCCTTATGGATAAGTATGTACCATGAGCCCATGACCCTCCACGCCGGCCCAATGCAAGGCGTTGGCGACTTCAAATACCTACAACCAGAGCCAACTTGACAATCGAAGCACGGAGAAGTTCGATATATCATATTTTTGGTCACCCATCCAATTGGAGTTTGTTAAAAACTATTGGATTCAACTTTTGTATGAGGAACACCTGGCCCGCCTAATCCCATTTCGTGAAGAAATTCCTCAACGGATTTTAAGTACTTGACGATTTTTTTGGCATGTGTTGAATGCAACAAGACTCGATCTGGGACGACAATAGAAGATTGTCTCAATAATTACATAAGTATTTAAATGTACTTAGTTCTGGAATAACAGTCATAATGAACGTCAACTGGTTTAGTAAACAATTAAAATCACTTTAAAAACACATATTATGAGTAACCTCCTAACTGGTAAAATAATATTAGCTATATTTGATGGCTTTGTTTCCTGTACATATATCACATAGCATGTGACACGTACATGACAATTTATTATACAATATTACAACGTATTTCAGTTAAGTTTGTATGAAAAACATTACACATACATCAATATAAAAATTGTAGTGACTTTTCATAAAAACTTGTTTCCAAATTCCCAAAGTGCAGTGGGGCTTTGATTTATCGGAAAAAGTTAGGGTACTGTTTTTAAAAGACAAAACTCAATTAAACTTCTAGTCAAAATGGGTTTTTAAAACTATGTCCAAACCGAATTTCATAGAAATCATCCAGCTATATCACCCATGAAATCATGAGGCCGATGACTATTATCAGAATCGCTACTTGTATTACATAATCCCAAAAATCCCACTGGAGTAAACCATAATGTAAGAATAAACACAACCAGTACAAAAATCACTACATCATAGTATAAAACAAAGTCGGGTGACTCCACGTCTGTCTGTTAAAATTTTGATGCAGTTTTCACTATTATTTAGAAAATTGATTCCAAAATATTTATACAAACAAGACATTGTAATTAAATAAAATTCACTAAATACAATTTCCAAACAATTATTCAAAGGACCCCGTGTGAAGCCGGGCCGGGTTGCTAGTAATTTATAAACTACACAAAACATGTGTTATTCTTTGTTAATAAAATAAAAATATAAAATAACATAAATATATTAGGACAAATCACACAGATTGAGCTAGTCCCAAAGTAAGTTCTAGACTTGTGTTATGGTATACTAACTCAACGATACTATATTTTATAATATATACATATATAGATAAACATCCAAGACCTGGGCCAATCAGAAAATCATTTTCCATCATGACCCGACCGGGGATTAAACCCGGGACCTCTCAGTTCAGAGGCAAGCACTTTACCACTGCGCCACCGAGGTCGTGAAATTTGTGAAGATTGTTTAACATCTTCAAATCAAACAATCATAGAATAATGCAATAATGACATCGGATCTATCAATGTTTACAAAAGATCACGACAATAGTTAGAAAACATAAATAGTATTATGGACACCTTTGAGCTGTGAGACTAGCGGTGGCAGTTTTGACTGATTTTTATTATTTCAATTGTAAATTAGTTATTATAGTATGATGTGTAGATTTTGCAATGTATTGGAATAAATGAATTTGCCTAACACATGATTCTAACGGTTTTTGAAAACTGTGGTTAAGGTTGTATGGTACAACCCTACTGAAGTTTACTCAGGAAAATGTTCCAAAAACGGGAGGATCTATTACCCATGTTGCCTGTGCTGGTGTTTCCAACTAGAAAATAAACAATTAGTAGGGCTATAGTTAGGTAGTAGTACTTGTGGTGGAATGGGCTTTGATTAATTGAAAAAAGGTAAGGTATTGTTTTCATAAGTCAAAATGCAATTTAAGTTCCGGCCAAAATGGGCTTTTACTCAAATTCAAAATTCTTTATTCAATTTAGGATGATATACATCACTTATTGACGTCAAAAAAATTACTTAAACTAAGTCTACTGCCGGCTTCCAAAGCGCAGATGAAGAAGCGGCGGAATAATATATACATATATAAATAAATAAAAAGCTAAATGTACAAAACGTACGTAATAATGTGTCATGAGGATACTGCACCATGCTTGGGCCAAACATTATTGTCGTTCACATAATCATCAGACTTGTAATATGCCTTCTTTTATATAATTTCTAAATTTTTTGTCCGGCAAATCAAGAATCGATTTAGGCAATTTGTTATAAAAACTGATACAGTTCCCAACAAAAGACGTTCCAACTTTGGCCAACCGATGTCTGGGGACAGATAATCTATCTTTATTACATAACGTTCTATCAGTGTAATCACCAACTTTTTTAAATAAGTTTAAATTTTTCAAGACATGCATAATGTTGTCAAATATGTATTGAGAGAGTAATGTTAAAATATTAATATCTTTAAAAAAATCTCTAAGGGAATCCCTTCTCCTCAAACCATATATAGCATGGATTGCTATTTTTTGTAAAATGAAAATAGTGTTAATGGACTCCCCCAAAGTAGCATCCCATAGGACATTAAGCTATGAAAATAACTAAAGTAAACTAATCTAGCAGTCGCCACGTCCGTCTGTTGTCTGATTCTACAAACTGCGATGCCGCGGAACTAAGCTTTTTAGATAGGCCATTAATATGAGCATCCCATTGCAATTTGGAATCAAGGGTACAAAATCTAAGCTTTCTCCATTCAGAGTCACGTCGACGTGAGCCTGTCTAATATTGGGAAGTATAAATTTAATGCATTGTGTTTTATTTGCATTCAGCAATAAGTTATTAGCAGAAAACCAATTCGAAATGGTAGACGAAATGCGATTTGCATCATCAACATCTTCGCTATGGCGGTCTACATTAAAAATTAATGACGTGTCATCAGCAAACAGCACGATGTCAGCCCGCTTATCTACCATGTATGGCAGATCATTGACATAAACTAAGAAGAGAAAGGGTCCTAGAATTGAGACTTGTGGTATGCCAATTTTTACATTACAACCATTTGATTTAACGTTATTAATATCAACAGTTTGTAACCTATCTTTTAAGTAAGAAGCTATTCGCTCAATTGATTTAGAATCAAAACCGTACTGACTAAGCTTTCGCAAAAGTGTTCCATGATCTACACAATCAAATGCTTTAGAAAGATCACAAAATACTCCGATGGTATGCTGAGAGTTCTCCCATGCGTTGTAAATATGACTGACAAGAGCCACTCCCGCGTCAGTTGTACTTTTTCGGCAGTAAAGCCATATTGATGGCCGTGGAAAAGATTATGAGTCTTAAAATGATGTAGCATTTGATTGAGCGTTATCTTTTCAAATACCTTGCTTAGTACAGGTAATATGAAAATTGGTCTATAATTGCCAGGCTCAGATTTTTCACCTTTTTTGAATAATAGAATTAATTTACTATATTTCATTAAATCTAGAAAAGTACCTTGGTCAACACATTGATTAAATATAAAAGCTAAGTCTACAGCTATGACATTGATTATATTTTGAATCAAACTAACAGACATACCCCAATGATCTTCAGAATTTTTAAGATTTAGCTGTTTAAAAGTTTTAATGATGTCACTAGGTTCTATGTGTGAAAACTTAAATTTAGCAACCAGCAAACATGCAGTGACATTAGTTTTAAGTAGAGATACAGCATTACTAGGACTTGAATTTATATTAGAAGTGAGTTCTAGAGGTATGTTAGTAAAATAATTTTCAAATAAACCAGCTATTTCTTTTTTCGAAGTAGTTTTTTTATTATTATAATTAATTTCTGGAATGCTTTCCTTAACTACTGTTTTACCAATTCCTTTATTAATAACATTCCAGGTCTCTTTCATTTTGTTAGAAGCCTTATTAATTTTATTTTTAATATACTTACTTGGAAATTTTTGACACATACTTACTTTTTACACACATACTTTTTTGGAAATTTTTGAATAACTCCTAACATATTCTACGAAATTGGTATCGAACCTATATTGTTTTTGGGCATATAAATCAAAAAGTTTTTGTCTGCTTTTATATATACCTAATGTATACCTAATGTAACTGAAAATAACAATGTCCACACCAAGTAGCAGTACCTTACAGTTGTGGTGGGATTGGGTAGGACACTTGTCATAATTATGTGGTAAAAAAGTGGGCAATATTATTACCTATCTGGATACCGGACGGTCTCTGAAGAAAAGATCTCTAAGGACAGTCTCAGAAGATATACACAGGTGAAGATGTATTTTCAACAAATTTTAATAGAACCAGAGTTAGCAATAGACAAAGTGGAGAAAAAGGGAAAGACATTTGCCCAACTGTGGGACACAAGATCTACAAGCTAGCCCACTTAACTTTGTAGTTATTAACCAACCTAAGTATGTAATAATTTATGTAAAACAAAATTTAGTCTCATTATAATTAATATTAAAATTGATCAAGCCTTCATAATTGTTATTTTTAACTAACAATACAATAAAATGTGTTTCATTATGAGGTCATATCGTTGACGAGTTCATTATTATATTCAATTATTCTTTACCACTTTCAATATCAGTAATCATTGTTGTATTTATTAATGAAAAGGGAGTGGCCAATTAAACAGGTTATAATATCACATTATCACATGAAATTGTCACAAATTCATAACAGGATAACGCTGATAGCGCTGCAAGAGTTGATATGATAGAATGTTTATATTTATCTCAGCTCAGCGGGAGGCAAAAATCGACAAAAACTTATCTTGGCATCCTACGAACGAAATTGTCAATTTTGTAAATGATTAGTAAGATATACAAGGAAAAACTTACCGACAGCATAGCACTCCTCATTTTCAAACTTCCTCCACACGGTCATGGTTATAAAACGAATGATTTCTTTTTATTTTTGCTCGTGAATTACGAAAACGAAACTCGTCATTTTATCTCACTTGTTGCACTGACTGACTGAATCTTGTTTGTCAAAACATTATTGTCTGTGGTTTGTAGTGATGTCCATGACTACCTAGTAGAAATTGAAATCGATTATAGTTATGATTCGGTTAATCTATAAGTGTGTAATTTCATTCCATCTTTATCTCTGTTGCATTCTGCCAAGTTTATATAACTGTAAAGTATCTTTATAACAATTGTTTATCATAAATTAGTAATTATTGGCCCAACCCGCACACTAGCGCCATCCACGATCACAATGTGGACACAGTTGCTACGGACAAATTCCTTTATTGCTACCCATAAATGAACATTTTACGAAACATGTTACGAATAAATAAATAAAATTATTTTATTCGTACATTTTAATCTCCTATGGTATTCAGAATGGCTATTCAAACGGTGTTTGATCGACTTAGTGAGCAGGCTCATTTTTTAACCCTTGACGTAAAAAGAGGAGTATTAAAAGTTTGACGCCTAGGTGTGTCGCTGTCTGTCTGTATACGTGGCACCGTATCTCATCAAGGGGTGAACCGATTTGGATGCTGTTTTTTTATTTGATAGCTTCAAAAGTAGTAGCGATTTTAATATTGAAAGTCGGGTTTTTTTATTTGCCTAACAAATAAACTTGTTTAGGTACCTATTCAAAATAGTATCATAGTGGCATGATGCATGAGGTCAATCAATAAAGTACCTAATGTTGCTCGAATGTAAGCAAGTAGGTACATGTCTGACTACTTACAAAACAAAATATAAGTAGATACATTTAATTTAGTACTAGAGTGAGAAGACATTGAATTTCAGATTTGCTTAATTAGCGCTTCATGCACAAGAGTTTGTGCAGTTAGCATATCGCTATCTACGGATACAAGCCTCTTCTTTACATATCCATACAGCTCAAACGACTAAAGCGGCTTCTCGTTACATATGTTAATGCTCTGTTCCTTCCACTCTAATACCCACTTTCAAAAATACCTACATCTTCCATTCTAATAAGAAATAAATGGTTATTCATTTAGCGCTTTACCTATGGTAAAAGTAAAACGCCTGCTAGAATATTTACATACCAAATAATCCAAAAACAATCTTTGCTATTATATTAGTTCAGGCGCATGAATACAAAATGAATATTATACATTTTTGTAAATTTCAAGTGTTTTTAGCTCATTCGGTTAAATATATATGCTTCAAAATTGAGTTGCAAGATTCCACCCGAATAGACAAGCCACAAGGGGCATACATAGTAACATTGCAAGTTAAAATACGTGTTACTAGTCTCATAATTAGGTAGATGCCAAAGCTAGTTGACACGCTTCAGCAACTTCCCCGAATCCAATCTGAATTGAGCGTTCAAGCAATAAATCCAAGTTACGGCTGTCAAAACCACCCGCGAACCGAACGGGCGCAAATCGGCGAACAAAATGTGGCATTTCCCTTATCAAAGGGTGAGAATTGAGAAAAAACAATTGTGTAGGCGTTACGAATCGTGATTTATCAGTAACTTGCTGAAAGATGAGGGAAGGTACGTACCTAGGTTACTTACTAAGCATGAAACTTTTTCACCATCCCAGGGATGGGAATCCCATATTTCTTGAATTTATAGCAAACTGTAATACAAAGGAAACAATATTTGATTGGTATTATTGGATATTTAATGAATAGGACTAAAATTATTAATTTTCAACGGTACACCGAAAATTTACAACAAAATTCCAAATCAATATAAAAGCTTAAATTTAAATCTATTTAAAAAGCACCTCAAGTCTTTATTAACTGATAAATGTTATTATACTTTAAATGATTTCTTTAATGATAGACTCGGATAGAATTTAGGGCTAGTATAAGTACATTATAATTCTTTTTTTGTTTTGGATTTGTAGTGGATAGCATGCTCCTCTTTATTTATTTATATTTGCATACCTATATTCGGTAAAACGTGTAGGTCTAATCCATTTTGGCTATTTGTACTCATGTTTTACTCTCACGAGATGTGTCTTTCTTTCTTTCTTTCTTTCTTTCTTTCTTTCTTTCTTTCTTTCTTTCTTTCTTTCTTTCTTTCTTTCTTTCTTTCTTTCTTTCTTTCTTTCTTTCTTCTTTCTTTCTTTTCTTTCTTTCTTTCTTTCTTTCTTTCTTTCTTTCTTTCTTTCTTTCTTTCTTTCTTTCTTTCTTTCTTTCTTTCTTTCTTTCTTTCTTTCTTTCTTTCTTTCTTCTTTCTTCTCTTACTCTCACGAGATGTG